>NC_070645.1:8996053-9368527 GCF_947347685.1 Pleuronectes platessa | reverse complement strand
CCACGGTCGCGGATCCTCCTCAGGCGCCGTCACATTTGACCACTGTTTGTCCAAGCCTTTGAACTAGGGACAACTAGATAGATGGATGAATGAGTCCATGTGTGAAGAGGCCATCGGGGCGCTACACTTTTGGATTGGTGGTGAGTGCTGGATTGTTATCTAAAGTTGGGGTGAGGAAGGATGATAAGTGAAGAGGAGGTGATGAAGGTGACTTGTCCTATAGCGAAGTGAAAGAGCTGCTGGTGTGGGCACGTTGCCAGTGCGAAAGAAGTATTGAAGTGTCATTGTCTTAAATTATTTCACATTGCTGTTTTAGTTTCAAGGTATTTACCTAGAATATGTGCTTGTAGATGTTAACATTGTCAAACAAAGCATTGAATGTTCTCCCGGAACAATCCTGTGTTTTGGTGTTGGAGCAGCATTATTGGGCCAATGGAGTTTACAGATGTGTATGAGGCTTTGTTTCCATTCTCTCACTTTTCTTGTGTATAAATGCAATATTGTCAATGCTTTTCAGGAATAACTGTTTAAATATGTGCTGTTATTCCCACGTTTAAATTGATGCCCTGTCCCTCCTGGATTGGATTGGCTGTTCAGAATAGCTATAAACACTTTTGGTGCAGAAGTGGTTGGACAACACATTGAGAAAGGAAATGCATGTTCCTTTCTAGCTTTCCAATCTGGGGGAGCTTTTTGTGGCCAAAAAAACATTTTTTCTCTTTTTAAAAACTTAAATTTCCAAATCCTCTGGCCGTCCGTCCCTCTCCCATTTCTTAATGACTCAGTTCAGAGCTTTCTCTTTGCACTTTGTCTCTAAATGCGCTTCATACTCTCTCTTTGTTCAGTGACAGCGATGGACCACCTCCACCTTGCATGTCATGGCCTCAGACTAAACATACTCCTCTGGTGTTGATGCATCAGTGAAGCGGATGCCTCTAACGTTGCCAACTTATCTCATTAGAAAAATAATGATTTCACTGCCTGCCATTCCCACAGATAGGCCCACTATTTGTCTTAGGCTGCGCGTCCTTCGCTGAGCTGCCGAGCTTCAGGGATTGGCTGCCTCGGCCTTTATACCTGCCTGTCGTATATCAGCAGAACTGCCGCCGTCAAGCCCCTGATTTATGGCTGTTTATCTCCAGTCACCCCCGCCACCCCCCCAACCTCCAACAGATGGGCTCAAGCTATTTACTTAGGGAGGAAAAAAAAGGTCCCAAACCGATTGAATAAATACAACAAACAAGAAGTAATCATGGGGAAGTTGGTTGTGATTGCAATTTATTGGTCACCGGAGGCAACAGGAGTTTGATGTGTCCCTGTTGTTTATCGGGTGTGTCACTGATCATGTGTCTGAGATGAACCCAGCTGCGTTAAGTTTCCCTCTTATCTTAATTACTTTTTCTGCTTCGGTGTGTGTGGACAGCCCTGGTCAGTGTTGGGTGTCGTGATGGTCCCGAACATGGATCTACAAAAAAAACTGTTTTATCAAGAGTCCCCTTCGCATGATTTATGTTTATTAACAGTACAATTGTGAAAACATTCCTTCAGCTGTCATGTTCTACTGGGCTGTCACCTTAAATCACCGCAAGTATAAGCCCTAAATCTCGGAGGCTGTCAGATCTTCGCAGAGAAAAAACACATTGCGCCATAAATTGTCTGTTACAGACTTAGAGGGGCTTTACTTGATTTCTGAGTCTCTTGAGAAAGGCCCTGTGTAATAACCCAACAGTATCAATTTTTCAAACCACTATTGTTGTTACAGACTTTTTTCTACCTGTAAGTATCACAGAGCTTTTTTTCCCTCGATGTGATGGATATAAACCAGAGTTTGACCCTTGCACCTGTGAGTCATGAATTACGCTTCCTGTCTTATGTTTCTCATAATCTGAAGTTAAACGCTTTGAAAATGATTTTGGGAGAAAGCGCACAGATAATAGTCCGTAACATCCTCCTCTGTACGTGGCATTCCACAGAGACACGTTGATACGCCGTGCAGTGGGATTTATATATTGTCAGGATTAAAGTGTGATGAATGTTTCCTCTCGGTGCGTACGAGCTGAACGCAGCAGACCATCATTCACACGGAGACGCTTCTCGTCTTTGTGTCTGAGAGCGTCAGAAGAACGTGAGCCAGTCAGATATTCTCACGAGGAGACCGGTCGATGTGTCAGTGCCACACAGTTGATATCTGTAATAAGATGAATGCACACAGAGCGGTAGGTGGGCTTCATGATGAGGTGCAGCTAGCAGTCGTCACACCTCACTCATCTACTGAGCAGAGTCAATTATGCCTTATCTCGGCTCTGATTAACCAGTGATAGCACATAATGGATCCAGGCTCGTTTTAACCACTGTAGATCCAGATGTCTAGTATTATAAAGTGGAGGTGTTGGCATTCTTTTTTTCAGCTTTTCTTATAGTCATGCGTGTATTTATGAAGTTAATTCTGATTGTTTGTACTAGAAATGCTGTTGTCGGATAATAACAACGTTTTAATTTAGGTCTCAGTTTATAAGAATGGAAAACCAAATAATTATAATAATAATAAGCTTTCTCTGTGTAGAACTTCTTATAATGAAATATTGTTTCATAAGAGGGTAGACCACATTAAAATTATATAATATTTACAAATGCATGTTGCCGCTAATTTAAACTACTACTAAATCTAACGATGATTGATTGCATTTTTAAATTCATTACAATCATGACAAATGAACATGTTTTGAAACGTGTGAACAAGTTAATTGCATGGCAGAACATTATCGTTGCTAACAAACCAATTACAGGAATCTTTAATTTGCTGCGTTAGGATTTATTTATGCTCAGATCCTAAATGAGAAATGTTAGGTTATGTAATATAATATAGAGCAGATTTCTCCATCAGGCTGATTGTGTGTCTACATGTTATTTCAGATACAGTATTTGAACGGTGGTCCCCCTTAATGATCAGCATGATGTGTAGAGGTCTGCACAGACCCACTGGTGTCAGCTCCTCTGGGACATAAAGTGTATTCCCCAGCTCCCCACTCTGCTCATAGTCAGCCCACACTGAGAGACAGAGACACATCTGGAGCCAATCGGTGCGATAGAGGAAGTGTCCTTGTCAGGATCAGACCTACAACCTGGTTAATATGAGACTGAGCAGCTCGGCTTGCCTCACTTAAGCTAGAAGTGGTTCACAAGTGGTGTCTGGTAGTGACATTCATTGTGTGGATCGTTGCTCTCTGATTGGCAGCAAATAGGTGTCAAATGAAAGTTTTTCGAACAAACCCTTTTCCATTAATTAGACTTTATATTGACTTTAGCACACATAGCTTTTGGCCCCGTCCAGGCTACACCTCCTGACTCCCACACATGTTGCATTTATTATGATAGTAGACCGGACCCCCCCCCCTCACATCCAGCAGCCCCTGTAGCTGGCACAGACAGACGGCCGATGAGCAGGAAGGAAATTACCTCATGTTTGGTCCGAGCTTGGCAAAACAAGCCAGGGAAACATGTTTAAGTTGCACAGAGTAAATTGATAGAAATATAGGGAGATAAAGGTATTTT
Source organism: Pleuronectes platessa (assembly GCF_947347685.1). Classification (NCBI taxonomy): domain Eukaryota; kingdom Metazoa; phylum Chordata; class Actinopteri; order Pleuronectiformes; family Pleuronectidae; genus Pleuronectes; species Pleuronectes platessa. The sequence continues at coordinate 9,364,975 of NC_070645.1, read as the reverse complement.
GTATGACGTGGATTTTCATTGCTACAGATGAGTGGAAATGAGGTAGATCTGGTGTAGAACATGTGCCTGAGTCGTCTCATTTTGCTCTGAAAGCTCAGGAGTTTAATTTCAGTATTCACAGTAAAACATTCACATGCACACAGCTTTATTTTCACTTATGCTAGTTGGTGTGGGTTTGGGGCTGCACAGATCAAATCATAACGTGTGTGGTGTGTCAAAACCTCGAGGACTTCTAGGTTTCAGACCTGCTGCTGTTAGTTTAGCTGTGGTCACAGGGAATACAGATGTCACTCACATTGACTTAGGGAAAATGCAGCCAAAACATAAAGTGGAAATGTTAACCCAATAACGCAAGATAAACAGTGAGAGGAGAGGAGCCAAAGACAACAGAGAGCGAAGGGAGAGTGTCCTGCTGGCATCAGGTTTCCCAGAGTAAGTGTTATCTGAAAAGCAGCTGAAGGGTGACACTCACTCTCCTCCCACCTCCGTCCTCCCTCTCTCCCTTCCTCCCCTCTCTCTCACTCGACCATCTGTTGTTCTCTCTCTTCTCAGGCTGCTCTAAGTGCCTTGAAACAGCTGTCCGAGCAGGGACTGGACCCGGTGGACGGCCCCATCAAGGTACGGCAGAACACGGATCTAACGCCACGCTCGTGCAATGTTTTACCAACCGGCCAATCAGGGTGAATCTGAGGATCCAAATGTGTGTGTCTGTGTCGGTGTGTGCACCAATCTGTCCCATTATAAATTCTCAGTGGCCCATCCTCTGCCCCCCACCCACACACACGTCCCAACATTTCCGCTCGACATTTCAATTCCATAGGAGAGCAGCGGTAGGCGTATATATTTACATGTGCCGCACTCCCATCAGTGCTCATTCTTTGCATGATTGCTATCAACCAGTGAGACTCAGCTCTGACAGGGAACAGGGGTTTTCTCCAAGCTACCCCCCCCCCCCCCCCCCCCTCTTTCCTCTCATCCCCGTTCTCCTCCAAGAGAAGCAAAGAGAGGAAAAGGAAGGAAGGAAGGATGACACTGGAGAGTGAAGTAGGAAAGTAAGGAACCCTGTGTGAGAAAATCACTGTCCAGCACTCACTGGGTATTTTCATAGTAGGTGTGCCCTGGGAAGCGTTCAGGCTCGGCTGTTCTCTCGCAGCCCGGCGTCTCATTTAGAGCAAAAGAGCAAACGAGACAAAGAGAGGAAAGAGCAGTTTAACAATTTAATTTACGTCAGAGGAGAGCGGCAAATATCACAGCGATTACACTTTCACCTGAGCAGTGAATCACTTATTGCCTTAATGCCATTTTCAAATAGAAACTTAGTTGTATAGATGTAGCCTGAAAGATGGTTATTCACTTTAGATTAGCCTCAGATTATTACAGTTATCAGACTGGAAATTAGCTTTTTCTGTCTTCCACTTCAGCTGCTTTTCTTGTGCCCCCCCCCCCCCCCCCCCCCCCACACACACACAAACACACACTCCGTTTTGATAAAAGCATTCACAGCTGATCAGGTAGTGTGAAACAGATTGAGGTCAAGGACTTGTTAAGTGTCTGGAGTCACAGCTCCCCGTCCCCTTTTTTCTCTCCTCTAACTTTTTTGTTTTCAACGAGAATCACCAACTTGGAAAGAACTGGAACTAATTACCCAGAGCGGGACTGATTACTCACAACATTTCTCCTACGTACAGGCCTTGGTCGGAATCCGCCCCTAACCGAGTTTCATTTGTCTTTTTCAGGCCAGTGAACCGTGTGGGAGGGAGGACGGACATTAAACAGACTAACTCAGGCACCACCACTCAGGTCTGCAAGGATTCAAAGGCTGTCGTCTAGGAGCTGACAACCCCCCCCCCCCCCCCCCCCCCCCTCCTCCTCCTCCTCCTTTTCGGCATCCACAAACCTTACCATCCCACCCCTACCTCCCCACCCTTCTCCCTGATCTCCCATAACCTGCAGCAACAACCTACACTCCACTACTCCCCGCTATCCCCCCTCCCCCCACCACCCTTACCACTCCACATCTCCCCCTTCCCCCCCACGATCGCCACTGTATCCTGCAAAACCTGTCGCCATGCAATAGGGTGGATGTGCACCGAGAAATGACCGACTAAAACACCATTACCTGAGTCTATGTGAAGACAACGCTATCCTAACACGTTTATCGATGATTTCAGTCCAAATTTAGAGACGGAAAAAAAGGTGAAGAACTAAATACAATGAAATACAAACTAATGAGATAAATGCATGGTACTGTATGAAAATCCTGGGAAATCCAAAGTGATAGACACGTTTCCCTTTGGTTAAATGTCTGTTGGTATGGTTAAACAAATATGTACATCATGCCATTGAAATACAACCGAAACATTTTAGGGGAGAAACCAACTTGCGTACAGTAGCTTATTTTTTTGGGGGTATTATGTTTCGTTTCGTTTCCTTTTTTTTTTTTTTTTTGTTATTTTATTAATCTAACAATGCTTGAGTACTGTATTTAAAATTAACCAATGCCAGTGCTGTGAAAGTTGTAGTTGTTGTCTTCATATATAGTCACCCAGCTTACCTTGTATGCTGACATAAAAAAAGAGTTCATCTATCTATATGGATGTGTATGACTTGCAAGAGTATCATATTCCGAAAAATAACCAAGAAAACGTTTTTTTCATGTGGACAAAACGGACAAAACTGGTGTTAGCAGTAATCAGTAGACGCGCTGACCGGCCCAGGAGTCAAGGTTGGACCGACGTTTAGTTCCTAAAGGGTCCGCCTGTCCTTTTTTAACATGCCCCCCCCCCCCCCTACCCCTCCCCTCCCCCTCCACGCACACACTGGCATAGCATCACTGGAGCATCACCTGAACCAACGGCGGAGACCGAGGGGACACCACAGTTGTGCTTTTTAATGAAATAGAAGAAGAAAAAGAAGAGGCCAGCGGCACCGACAGTGGCTCGTCTTTAGCGCACAATCTCTCGACGCCAGTAAACTTTTAACGTAGAGTCCAAACTCCGGAGAGTTTGGTCCACATGTCCTCCAGTGAACGAAAAAAAAGAAAAGAAAAATAAGTCCTCTCTATTCCAGTGATTTTGTGTCAGCTGATTCCCCCCCCCCTCCTCTCTCCCTCCCTCTCCCCGTCCCACAGTTTTGTCGATCACATCTACACCCATTGTGTGTGTTGTATTGACCCACTGAGGCATCAACTGGGTGCTTTTAACGCCTGCATTCTGGAGTGCGCCTCTGCAGCGGGGAGAGGGAGCCTGCGTCCGAGCCGCAGACTCCCCCCCCCCCCCCCCCCCTTGAAGAAGGCCACTGTATGAATCACCTTGTTCACTGACATTGAGGATGTGTCTTCTTCTTCGCTGTGAGTGCAATGTGTATTAAGGCTGTTTCTGTAAATGAAATGCAGTAAAAACACCTCAGTTCATGTGGAAAAACCTGTTTCACGCCTCTTTCTTCTCCAAGCAAGTGTCAAAGCAAACATTTCTGTAAATAATTAACACCCTTTCATCTCGTCATAATCAGTCCTACTTACTTTGCACCTATTCTAAAGACATAAGCTGAATTAAATTTAATTCAAATGTGACGAGCTGTGGCACAGAGTTGGATATTAAACACTGACAGGGTGTTAACCCCACCATCTGTAAAACATGAATTAATCCTCAAAGGTCCACTTACGTGCTTTTTCCAGTATTTACAAACACATCAGACATCTGCAGACTCTGGAAAATAACCGGAGCCGATAATCCGGACATTCTCTGTCTAAAAACGTCTTTGGTAAAACTGAGATTTGATTCAAATCACCCAATTATAAATCTCAAATAATTCAAAATTACATTCACCTCAATACAGAAGTCATACCTTATGTTTTTGTGTTTGCGCTGTGTTTGCATATCTGGCTGCATTCAGTCAAAATAATAATAATACTATAAAAAGGATGAATGTTTGTGCTTTCAACAAAACAACAGTCTCAAAATCTTGTAACAACACATGGTCATCCACTGCTCTATCTAGATCTGCAGCAAATTTGTATTTTCTTTATCTGAGGACCTATGATGATCCGAACACATCTGCCATTTCAGCTCAGGAATATGTCTGACTTCTTACGTCACAAATCTGTGGATGTTCTTTTTTTTTTTTATTGCTGCAGCAAATCGTGTGAAAGAACCAATAACGTGTCTCACGATGCTTTTATCACTTTCCCACTGTGTGTGTGTGGCTCACAGCTCCAGAGCCATTGATTCCTACAGCAAACACAGCACATACAGTGATTTCATTTTCAAAATGGCTCAGGGATTTTCGGCAGCGTCATTTCATGGAAGTGGAGGAGGAAGTGCAGGGGACTATTGGACCAAGGATTAACACCCTCAGGTGACTTTACAAGACTCATAAATTTCCATCCCCTATATATGTCGAGTTTTTCATCAAGATCCGTGAGTTATTCTCTGAGAAATCAGTGAAAACGTCAAAAACGACCCATCTAGCAAAGTTAAAGAAGGTGGGAAAACAATTCCTGAAACTGCATCTGTGTCCAGATCCGTGCCAACATTTAATGGGTTCTCTCTCGGCCAACGTCCTAAGAAAATTGATTTAGTAGTTTCTGAGTAAACCTGCTGACATTCAAAGAGCAATGAAAACAAAACCCCTGTGACGAGTTGATAAATGGCACCACCAAGGTTTATTGTAATTGTCAACCGGTACAATGGTGCGGCTCATTGATTTGTATTTTTGACAACAAAGACGGTCTGTGGCAGAGAGGCATGAGACCCTGGGTACAATACACTATAGTAGATATTATATAATAAAAGGGGATTTAAAATGCACGTTCATCAACATTTTGATTGCTAAATGGTACAAAGTGACAGATCATTGTCCGAGGACAAAGACGCTTTTTCATCTTGTCCTTCGCTGTTTGATGAATGAATAGCTACATTATTTCTAATGGCATGTGTCAGGCGTGTTGGTTTATCCTAAATATGAGAAGAGTCGGACTGGTCCAATTTAAGTATTTATTGAGATGCAAATGAAAGTTGAACAACATAGCTATGGACAATTATCACAGCCTAGGCTAAATCAGTTAGCAATAGGTAGTTAATAATGGCCCCGAAACAGAAGGGGTTTGATATAATTATAACAGTAGATTTAATGTGATTGGTTATGAAAGATTGAAGGGGAGTCACCGCAAATCAATTTGGTTCTCCCTTATTGGTCCACAGCTGTAGTCCCCCGCCTCTTGTCAAGGAATCCAGGAAGTGACAAGAAGCCGCTCTCCGTGACGCTACTACTACTCTGATAGTTGCTAAGCAAAATGTTCTCTTCATGAAAGGCCTTGACACAGCTGATCCCATGTGGGCCATTGTAGAAAGGAATATGATGTTCCTGCTATATCCAAACAATGTCCTGTTGATGTAAACATTAGGATCCTCGAAACCAAAACAACGAAACAAAACAATGTCAACAAAGTCACTCTGTCCGACCTACAGAATTTATCAGACAGCTGCATGAAATATATGTGATGAGAATGAATCTAAGGGAATAATGGTTTAATACCAAAAGTTAGAATTCAGAACAATTATAAGATTCATTATTAACACTATGCAGCAAGGGTTATTTATAAATAGTTTGTATAAAGGCCTTATATCTGGCCCAACCTGCTCAAGACCCCCCCTCCTGTCTTTATTGCAAAGAATAGAGTTAGACCCCAGAACAGCTAAAATATTGATTTCTCACACATGTCATTCTGTTAATTTATACTGGAGACAAACCTCATGCTGTAATGATTGTCGTCACCCAGGGAAAGAAAAGCTCTCTCTATTTTCCAGGCGGAGAAACTTAATCTTTAACTTTCAGCTGGTCTGATAGCTCAAGGGAGTGTGTGTGTGTGTGTCTGGTTGTGTGTGTGTGTGTGTGTGTGTGTGTGTGCGCGTGCTCTTTATATCTGACATTCTTCTGTTGCATCACTCCATCACCTTTACTCTCTTCCTTCCTCCAATACCTGTGCCGTTCTCCCTCTCCAATTAGCGAGATGAATGAGCGAGCGGGCGCTCTAACACGGCTCCACTGACTAATGGACTCAGCTGGCAGCTACATCTGCTCGGCCCGCCGGGGAGGAGGAGCGCCAAGGCCGTTCACACGCATTAGCGGGAGATCTCTATTCCAGAATCCTGTTCAGGTAGCGTGAGGACCAGCTTGAGGCCACGTCACGCCCAAGATGAATCGCCCTCGCTCTGACCAGCCAATATGGGAATTGAACCTTAACGGCCCAAAATAGAACAAAAATCAATGGGGCTGTGCTCGTCGGTGCAAAGCAAAAGCAAATGCTGGAGTCATCGATTTTTCCAGCTGAATTATGCCCCATCAACCCCTTGAACCCTTGAAGTCCTCTAAATTAGCGCTGTGCTAACAGGAGGAGAAAGGAGTGAGAGGAATCCGATAGATACTGATCAATGTCCGAGCATCGACGCGAGCCAAAATCACTAATAGTTTTCTTTCTCTGATGAGTGGACAGGATGTGTTTGGTGTTCTTTAGCAGAGCCACACCAAGGCCTGTTGAGCAGCAGTGTTTTTCCAGCTCTGTGGAGTTCTAACAGTAGCTGGAAGAGGCTGCCGTCGGTGCTGATTGCTTCTGTACACACAGGGATCCAGACTGTCAGTACAGCTCTCCCTCTTATTAGAACTAATCTCCCACTGAGCAACTTTATCCAGCCCTGATTAGTCATGGCAGAGGAGCTCTGCGTACCGAGGGGCTGGAGCTCTGACGTCTCCGAGGAGCTGATCGTCTGGAGGACGGGTGGATTCACCGCCGCTGTAATGGCTTTGTTCTGTGGAGAGATGAGTGTCTGCTGTCCCCCTGATGCGCGTGTGGAGGATCCCTTTAACTCCCTGTTCCGTGTTAGAAAAATTAGATCAGTGAAGTTCAGTTCCAACATTCAACTGATAAGAAATCGACTTCGTTCTTGTGAATAATTTCCCAATGCTGTTAACTAATGGGCATGTTAACTGTCGGATGAGTGTATTTTCTGTGGTCAGAGCTTCACCAGCTCCTGACAGCCTCTAATCTGTTTATGCTCTTATATAAATCTCAGTTTTTCGGTATTAAAGGGAAATAATCTCCTTACATTCTCTGGAGGGGGCTGTGTGTGAGAGTCAAACGTCCAAGTGAGAGGCTCTGGTCTTTCTCCGGACTTTCTCCTGCCAGCCCCCCTTCAAAAACTCCAAACACAGTCTCAGTGAGTCCGTGTGAGAAGCACCAGGATTCACAGCAAGAGTGTTAAGGACGTTTTTAACATTTCAAAACTGAAAAACAAGCAGGAATCAAGTACCTCAGGATGAAAAAGTGGTGCCGACACGTGAAGACGCCAACGTAGAGAGTCGTGATCATCTCAGCGGAAATAATACGTTACCTCCTGCCTCTGTCTGCTGAGCCACCTCTCGGCTGAGTTTGGTGTAATATAATCTCATGGGGCATTTTGGACAGTCCCCGAAATGTCCATTTAAAGTTTTTTTTCCCAAACAATAAAATTCTTGGTTCTCTGATTGTTGCGTCTCTCTGTCTTTCTCCTTGTTAGCGCTGTAGGAGCTCCTCATCCGTCTCAAACAAGTTGAGATGCCCGTAACAATCTAAAACTGTCGCAGTTGCCCCATTAGATTGCATTGTAGCCACCGTTTTTGTGACGCGGCTACCGGAGGAGACGATCCCCTGGACCGACTCCGAACATAGTTTAAGTAGCATTAATTTACAAACATGGGGCAGAGACTGAAAGATACCGCTCTCATGCCTGATGTCAAATCTTCTGCTCGTAACTGTCTGTGGAGAATGGCTGGAAGGTCTGAGACAGGACTCCCAGTGTTTGGAGACGTGGCTGTTTGCCCGACCCCAACTGAGATACACAGAAATCCAACCTTCAGGCTCCAGGCTCATGATCTCGACATTCCTCAAATGTTCTGCAGGGGGAAAAACCAGACACCGCTTATTGTGTGTGTGTGTTTTTATTGATTCGATTCGTTAATCTATTGAGCATCGGAACACAAACAGGAGGATGTGTCTGGGGAAGAGATAAATCTTCTTTAATTGGTATGAAAATTAATAGTATTAGAATTTTTAAATGTATTTCTCTTATCGTAGCTTCACTTGGATGTCCGAGCTTCTTGCTCCACATGATGTCTGTGCAGAGGTCAATTGTATTTTAATCAAATGTTTTATTAAACACATCTTTATTAAATTAAGAATTGTTACGATTTCTTAAATTATTGTATTAAGAGATATCTTTTGCTGATAGATAAACTTCAGAATTTCCATTAACACGGTGCAACTTTGTGAACATTTTAAAGAAAAACATATTTGTACAAGCACAATATTTTCATTTGTCTCAAACATCCAGAGGGAATCGTTGATGGCACCACATATACAAATGTTTTAATGAGACTCAGCAGGATGACATGCTCCTCAGAGAACTGAGCCTTTTCATTAAACTTTAAATCAACTCTTTCCTCGTCTCAACAACAACCGTGTGTTTGTTGAATGTGAGACTTTCCCGCAGCACCTCCGGTCACTGCAACATCTTCTGACAGATTGGACGTGGCCCCAGAGGCACAAAGCACAAACAACTCAGCATTAGGAGCATGTGAGTCCAAATAGAGCTCATGACATCTTAATGATGACGCCAATTAGGAACCTTTGCTTTCCTTTTTTCTCTCTTGCTTTCCTGTAGAGATCAGCTCCAGTATGAACTGTAGGAACCTTTGCTCTGAGACGTCTCCACAATGCAGTGGCGGGATTGAACAGAGTTTATTTACTTTTTGCTACTGCACTAGAATACGTTTTGCATGCATCGAGGACAATTTCCTTTTGCTCCAATGTTACATCCTCACACTTGCTACCTCTGCCTTGTCAGGATTATGCAGAAACTACAGAGGGGATTACCAGGAAACCAGTATGTGGTACGAGTTGGGAAACAACACATTGACTCAAGATCGTTTTTTTTCACTATCAACATTTTCACTGAGCTGTCACAGAAGATTCATCGATCTTTACTTCATGTCATGTTCAGGGGACTGATATTTATGAGTGTGTACTTTGGTGTAGATCCGAATAAAGATCCATGAAACCTTGGTGGAGATACACTTACTGAGTACCATTCTATTTCTGTGCATTTAGAAGTAACAGGGGGGGAATTAGTCCAAAAACTATGATTCACTTTTACTCAGGTAGAACATTCAATGTGGCTAATTTATCTTGAGCTGAGCATGTTTGATTTCTTCCTCCACAACTTCCTCGACCAAATCCCTTTACTGTTCTTACTCTGAATGAATGAATTAGCACCCAGGACCCAAAGCTGACCTATAACCCAGATCATGACTTGTGACATCTGACTTTCTGTGGGCGTGCATGACTCTATCGTCTCTGCAACTCTTTCCTCTGCAAAGGTCACATGTCTGCGAGTGTGTGCACACGGTTTGATATTTACTTACAAAGGGCCCGTCTCTGCAGCACTCTGAGTCGGGTGTGAGAGGACAGTGAGACCGATACTCATCTAAAAGAAGGAAATCTTCAAAATGAAAGTTGCGTCCGAGAAGTTCAGAAGATCCGGTTTCCCTTCCCTCACTGTGCTGATTCACAGACCTGACAGTAACAAGTGTAGGGGGGGGGGGGGGGGGGGGGGTTGCTAAGTGATTGTTTCCTTTCTGTGAAACGCCTTAACATCTAATTCATCTCCATCTCATGGAAAACAATGGAGGCGTAAATACCAGCTGAGTTTTTCTCCTGCTGTTTCACATGTAGTAACGACACACCAGGTAATAATCTAAATCACTTTATTAATTTAAGTTAGGTAGAGACACTAAACATTGGAACCACATTTGCTCTGCTATGGAGCAGTCTTCAGAAGATTACAAAAAAAAAGAGGCGAATGTCATACTGTCAAAAATAAAATGAAGAGGTAGAGAATTTAGGCTTTTCCCCGTGACTGAAGGAATGACGCCCATTGGAATGTCGTTGAAATTCAAAAACTCTCGTCGTCCCAAACAAAAGGTATATAAAATATTTATAAATCAAATATGGTGGAGACAGTCGTTTCGGGGGGGGGGGAAGGGGGAACTTGGGGTATTCACAACATTTAAACATTTACATTTCACTTTAACTGTACAAGGTGGACGATGGACAGGAGTGTTAAAGTGTTACTTTGGAAAGGATAATAGAAAGCTAGTGTCTTTTAATATATTTCCCTCGACCACACATCAGTATGGGGACAGCGGAGTTACAGCCTTTGTCAGGTTATCTTCTCACTCAAATAATATCGGTAACATAAATGTACAATATAAACAACCACAGATCTGGAAAAATTAAGACGAATGAGAGAGATGAGAATTTATTTCCTCTCGGGTTCTCCCAAAGTGGTACATATTCTGAATGCGTCAGACATGCTTGTTGGACATCAGCTCCCTTTTACTGGAGAGGTTGGTCGTTGAAGACCTGAAATAACGAGGACCTCTGACAGAGCCACGGGTGAGTCTCCTGTGAAGGCTTCACTCAGCCACAGTCTGGCCATTTAATGTCCCATTTGGAATGACTTCATTTTTAAACATATGCTATGTGTCGGTAACTTAAGGAACAAAAACATGGTAAAGTTTAATTGTGAAATTATTATTTTACTTAATCTTTTTTAATGGCACAGGCTATAATCAGCTGTAAAACTGGTTTCGTGACTGAGGGGAGAAAGAGCCTGTGTGTGTGTGTGTGTGTGTGTGTGTGTGTGTGTGTGGTGATGGCGGTGGTGTGGGGGGGGGTAGTTTGACTTGCTGCATTGAAAGAAAACAACTGAAATTACAGTGCATGTCTACAAAAATAAAATAGAAGTGAAAAAACTAAAGATTCTTACTGTTTGTACAGTAACATACTGTATATTTCCACAATGACTCTAGAAAAAGGCTGGTGACTACATTATGTAAATAGTTAATTATTGGATATCTTTTCTGTATGATTTCAAAACTAGTGACATAGTATATAGATGTTGGTTTCTTTAAACAAACTTAAAAAAAAAAAAAGACAGAACAAAGTCAAATAAATCCTTTGTGTAGTACACAGCTTTCTTTGTTCCAGAGGAACAATGTGGTAAACCTTTGCATTTGCTCAATGCAAGTGCACCAGTCTAGATTCAGTCTTTTTCTTCTTCCTTCCCCCATTTTCATCCTCAGTGGTTGTTTCCTCATGCCTGCACGTGCATGTGCCCCTGTTCGTTTTTGCAAACAGCGCCCCCTAGATTCCATTCTTCGCCTCATTGTTGTTCATGGCCTCCTTTCTTTGAGCTAGGAAGGGGTACATGCACTTGTCGGCGCCGAGGAACCGGTACATGCACACGATGGCCTCGAAGGGCAGGATGCTGCAAGGGAGGGCAGAGGTTAGGGTCAGATTAGTGACACAGATAGAAAAACACATGCTATTTACTGAGGGAGCAAACAGGACGAGGTAAAGAGGGGACGTCAGACTGTCGGAGGCTGCTCACCTTTTCATGAAGTTGACCATATAGACGATACGAGGTGTACAGATCATGTGCTGATCGGTGAGGATGGCCCTCATGACCTGCTTCACGCAGAACTCTGGCTTCAGGGGAGGGAGGAAAGGCTCAATCTCCTTCCTGAAAAGAGAGAAAGGTACCATTCTTATATTTTCTTTTACTAAAATAGGTGTTCTGATTTTCAGGTTGATAGGAAGACCATGAGTGGAAAAACTACACGACGGATTAGATCACAACTTGGAGGAAGGATGTTGCATTTTGTGGATTTCTCAGAAAATAATACAGTAATCTTGTTTAGGGGACTGATATTTATATGTGCAATTTGGAGCAGATCCTATTAAAAATCTGGATCTAGTGAATTTAAATATGGTTTCATAAGGGGACACACGCTGTTCTGGTTATCACTTTGGAATTCACTTTTAAAGAGTGACAATTGCAACAAGCTTTGGCCAATTATGAGAAAGGTGATAATGGTGAAACAGGATGTGAACAGTAACAGTAATTGCTCCGAGTGCTTGGACAGTAAAGCCGCCCGCTGACTGTAGCCGTCAAACAAAGTGAAGGCTATTAGAGAAGCCGGGGAGGGAGGGGGGGAAGGGGGCAGGTGCACCTGTTGGGGAGGTTCTCCTCTCATGGGAAAGTCGCTCTCTTTGTCTAAGCAGATCGCTGACCAGAGGAGTTTATAATACTGTATGCGTGTGTGTGTGTGTGTGTGCGTGTCACAAAAACACAAACCGTCAGCTGCTGCTTTGAAGTTCAAAAGGTGTTTGTGAGGCAATTTCATGTGGTGAAAATTACAGATGACAAACTCCGGCCAGGTGCAGAGAAACAGCCGGGAGTAGAGACAATGACACCAGGCAGCGGTGAAAGGAGAACCTACCTTATCCTGCAGCCCTTGAACATCCCGGTGTCGACCAGGTACGGGCACACCAGCGTCATCTTGATGCCGTCCTTCTCCGAGGCCTTCAGCTCGTGGCTCAGCGACTCGTGGAACCCAATGGCACCGAACTTACTGGCACAGTAATCCTGAGGGATGATGGCGAGAGAGAGAGAGAGAGAGAGAACAGGTTAATCCTGTAAAGCTCTGCCCCAGCCTGCGCCCAGGAACCACAGAGAACATTAGCGCACAAGCCCCGTGGGCACAGAGGTCTCTCCTTGCCGTTAATGACACGGCCACAAAAACCCCGAGCGAGCCCGTCCGATGTTCTACTGTTTCATTAGCATTCTTCTCCTGTGCATCAGGAGGCAGCTCAGCTTGGAGGGAAGGGTTTGATGTGGTTAGTTGTGGAAATAATCTTTAAAAAAAAAAGTAGGGCTGAGCAAACACAGATGCACGTCAATAAACACGGGGAGGATAAAGAGATGAACTGTGCCCACATGACAACTGAGGGCTTTGGTTCCCTGAAATTAATGTGCTCATCTGAAACCATTCAAGGAATCTCTGCGAGGCATAATCGCTTCACAAAAACTGACTGCACTTCATTCCCTTTGAAGGAGACTTCATCATTATGGATGAATGTTTTGACAAAACAGCACATGTGCAGCTATAAAAACAAAGGGCGGGGGATTAGTTGTCTCTGCCGATCGTCTGGAACTTTCTCTGAAATGAAGCCTTCTAGTGGAGCTACCCGTTTACTCGCTCTGTGGTTATAGAGATAAATGAGCCCAGTAATATGCATTCAAATAAAAACAATCTGTGGTGGGGAAGAGTATTAATAAAAAAAAAAAAAATTTAAACTATAGGAAGGGAAAGCAAACATTTATCCGATGAAAGCTGCTGTGAGCTGAATACTGAGCGAGCATCAAGTTGCTCACAAAGCAGTGATGAAGATGTCTCTGTCCCTCGGGGAGCTGTCAGCTCGTTCTGGCCCTGGGGCCAGAGCCCATTAGGGGCCCCACACCCCCACTGCTGCAGATAGAGGAAACTATAAGAGGCTCCCCAATGCTCATCTGTGTCCCTTAATTTAACGGGTGGAGGGACAACCAGAGAAAAGGGGCCTAACCTCCCCCCGGCTCAGTGTGCAAGCTGGCATGCCGACGCTTTGAGAAAAAAAGCACTGGTTTTGGATGGTGGGAACGATGGGATGTGTATGTGTTGTTGTGTATGATACTAACCTCGATTCCAGCTGTGCTGAATAAACCCAGAGAGCTGGCAACCGTCACAATATGACCATGATTCAGCTCCAGCATCTTGGGGAGAAACGCCTTGGTGGTCTGGGGGAAGGACAGAAGGCCAAAGGGAAAAAAGAGGAAGGTTAGTTCACTTGTGCAGTTTGTCTGTGCCAAAGCCCTTTGATCGTCTCTCCCTCCCTCTTGTTCTCTTTCTTCGTTTCGGCCTCTTCTCCATGGTGATTCAGAGAGAGGCGTTTGAATGAGAATTCATAACAGACACCAAAAAAAACTGAGCGCTGGAGGTGAAGCATTTAATAGTTTAAAGACGACACAGGTTTTTCTCTTTGTGGCAGGTGTGAATAAGAGAAGGAAGAGGGGGATGAGGGTTTTCCCCTGTACAGGTAGCCACTGATCGGGTGTGTGGTGTGTGCGCTGCGGTACAATCTGTTCTTTTCCCACACAGATCTGGTGCCCGTCGTCGGGCCTGGCTCTAAAGAGCCGGTGACAACACCAATCATAGGCCTCCGTTCACTCAGCACTTCCAACAATACAGTTCAGCCTATCGTCTGCCCCGAGCAGCAGTCAGCCGAACAATCTGTGGCGAGACGGGGCCCGAGATGAAAGGGTTTCACCGGAGCGCCACGTGAGAGCCAGAGTGGTTCCACCCGCCTGTCCAATGGGAGTTGGCGAGGTGGTGAGAAGAGCAACACCGGGGAGGACATGCAGAGAAAAGACACTCAGCGGTTGCAGCTGATTAACCTATGGATCTATTCCTCAAGTCGGCCTGTCTGCTGACTCTGGAGCTGCCCTGGACACAGCATGAGCCAATCAGCAGGTGTGACATGTGACGGCCGTGATAGGAACTGACCAATCACTCTCCCACTAGGAGGTCTACAAACAACCGGCAGGCCTTTTGTTGGGAGCTGAGCCGGAGCTATTCAAGTCAGATGTGCGCTGCCATAGTGAGGACCAATACACACAGGCTGCACCGCTTTCTTAATGTCAGAGGTTAGAAAAACACAGAGGGCACCTTTTAAATTACAACGCTGAAAGAATAAACGGATAAATTGAGAATGAATCATTGCCCAGTTTGCAGGGTGCGATGTGAAAAATTGAACTTTTTCCAATGGTAACACTGGAAAATTGGGGTCAGCTTTTGTTCCTTCTGATAGTTTCTAGTGATTTTGTGGTTCTGTACATGAAAGGGCAACAGTGGTCGTTACAGTGTGGACGCTCTGCCAGAGAAATGATTCAGCCTCCTTTGTAAACATTTGCTGGAGGGGGAGCACAGAGCCAGAGAGGGAGAGCCCGGTACCAGGTAGTACAGCCACGAAACCACTGGCAGGGGAGGAAAAGCCTCATTAAAACTGCACCCAGAGATTAACTGCATCGGACCTACGGACTTCCAGTGCAACCTCTGTCGCTCTGCTGGTTTTGTGCGGTAAATAAAAACTCTTACGCAATAAGTCAAATCCACGAGGAGGAAGCGTGGTTTAAAGGCGGATGACTTCATCGCGTTGGAGTTTCGTTCTATAACCAGGTACAGTATAACTGATCTGACTCGGCTCCAAACATCTGCTCTTTTTCCTGGACATACATTTCGAATTTGCTGCAATATTCAGCTCATCAAATGACGGGGCCCAAGGAGAGGTAGCGGGAGGCCTCAGCGAGCCAGAATGGCAGTGGGATGGGGGAGAGAGAGAGTTGCGTGCAAATGAAGCATTAACTTAAGATATGCCCGTACCTGTTCGGAGCCAAGGTTTCCCACTCCCACAGCAACGTGCAGAGCGCAGGGAACAACTCGACTTGGCGCAGCACACTGCGACCGAAGCCAACACTTAGATGCAACCGGACAGGTTTGCTGAGTGGTCTGAAAATAACTGGAGCTGATGGAGGAGAGGACCGATTCCCGGTGACCGCGGACGTGGCTCAACGTGTCCGACCGTCCCGTCCCTCTCCCACCCTCCGACGATGTCCTGCTTCTCATGGCAGCTCTGGCATGTGGGTATGACCTCCTCTGACCTCTCAGACACAAAATGTGTGAAGGCAACCAGGGGCTCGTGTCTTACATCAAGAGCGGCTGTAATTGGGTCTCAACGCTTCCTTGTTCCGCTAAATTACCCGCTGACACAGCCGGGCCTCCTTGGCCTATGTGGGGGTGCCCTGCCCGCTGCACCCCCTAATTGGTGTGTGCCCCCAGGAGCATTTAAGCCACACAAAGCTCCTTGCAGCTGGGGTGTCAGGCTGTATTAGTGCTAGCGTCTGACCAACAGGAATATGAACAAAATATTGGCCTTTGCGTCGGACCAGATGGCCATTTAATTGGGCTGACTTCTCCCTGAACAAGAGAACGAGGGAGGGAGAGAGAAAAATGCCTGGTCTGATCCTGCAACAGATCATGGAATTTGAGTGGGTTGGGTTTAGTGGTCGTCAGGGATGATGGATGCAGATTGGTCATGTTGCGGTGGCCATGCTATGGTCGGGCGAGACACCACTACAGTCGATTACATCCCCCCCCTCCAACGACTGCAACTAGCATCCAATTTACCTCGAATGCAACATCAGTAGTCGAGGGAGGAAGTGGCGTCAATACGGGACGAACCCTAAAAAAATCCCAGGATCCAATGTAATGACTCATCAAACTAAATAGACGCAAAAATCATTCATGTTGGGTGTTTCAGAACATTTATGGTTTCAGTCATTCGGTCATGTCGTTCACTTCCCCCCCCCGAACGACTCTTTGAAAAAGGCTTCACTGATTAAAGTCCTCAGGCATCAGACCTTGGCCACGAGGACTCCGGCTTGTGATTGTTTTACTTGAGAAGCTTGTGATTCTTTTCGTTGCTTTGTAAGACTCAATTATTCTGTAAATAATTGATATGAATATATCTGATAAAAGTTGATTGGGATAAATAGTAAAACATCACAAGAACCTAACTCCTAAAGCTAAATTTCCATTTAGAAAGTTAGCTTTTTTAGCCAGACAATTGACTATGTGATTTGATTTTCCTGTTTAATGAATTCTATCCCAATTTGAATTGAATTAAATCGCTCGTATAAACTATTTAGTTAACTGGTCATTCTAGCCTTTCAAACTTCAAAAGGATTTGATTTTCTTCTCAACCCAATGGTAGGAAACCAAATATCTTAATGTACTGCCATAAGACATCATGGGCTCTGTGAAATCGTAATGGGCATTTTCACAATGGAAAAATGAGGAAGAAGTCTGAATCCCATCCCTTGCAGTATAAAAGGTATGTGCTCAGGATGAGACCCAATACAGGAGTGGTCATGGCTCACTCCACTCGGGGGGGGGGGGGTGTACAGGTGCGCTGGGCCTGAGGAGGGGCCCATATAAAACCAGTCAAGTAGGACCCTTCTGCCTGGCTGCCCCCTTTCTCTGGATACAGCAGGAATGTGGCCTTCGGAACTTGGCTCCTGTCGCCTGGCATCTTGTCAAGTTGATCCGCAGACAAGAAACCAATTGTCAGATAAAGTGGGTCAGCAGTAGTTTACCATTACCCTCTCGCCTTGCCTGCCTTCCTTCCTCTCTCCTCTCCCGTTGCTCTTTTCCCGCCATGTCACCGCCGCGGCGCTGCGCTGCGCTTTTCGTGTCTTCGCGCGCAAGAGAGGTGGGACCTCGACGCGGAGGATGAACTAATGCTCATTGTTCTTCCACCACCTGTTGGGTAACCAGCTCAAGATGCTGAGGAGGATTTCCTCTCATGTCATTCCACTGAGACGCACATAAATCCCCCCCCACACACTCTGGTGGAAATGACATCCTCGCATGACTCAAAACTGAGACCCATCAAAAATTGCCAGCTGGACTAATCAGAGCATCAGACAAATTCAATGTGATGACCCCCCCCCCCACCACCGTCTCATAAAAACCCAAAGGGAGCGAGAGACTGAATCATAATTGTTCTCTGTGTGTGTGTGTGTGTGTGTGTGTGTGTGTGGCAGAGCTGGCCTCCATGACTACAATGCAGCTGCACCCACTGCTCCAAATCAGATTGGGAGGAGTCAGAGGGGCCTGTGGAAGGAGGACAGAAGAAGTGTGGGGTCTGAGACACACAGACACACACGATTATCCCCCTTTCCTGCTCATGTCAATCCCTGCCGTATTCCCAAATGAAAACTTACACAGAATACAAATCTTTTCTCCTCCTTCCTCTGGACTCTGACTTTGCTTATTTGTGCGTTTCAGATGTCAGAGGCTTTGAACCTGCTGTAATGTTGCGTTTGAGAAACTTCAACTTTTGGGAAATGTCATTATCTGGATGGGATTAAAGCTGGGCGGCGGCTGAGGTTTTTTTGCAACTTGACAGATCTTCTCTGATGTCTCCCTTAATGGCTAAAGTCAAATTGATGTTTTGCCAGAACGTGACACTGGACAAGCTGAATAAGATCAACACACTGAAGAGAATGAATCTCCAGCTTTGCACGTCCACTGCTGATGAATATAAATGTGTGTAATGAAAGCTTAACAACAGCAGGAGGAGTGGTGAAGAAAGAAAACTTGCAGACCCGCTTCTGTAAATGTAATCTTTGTCTAACGGTTTAAAAAACATCCTGCATTCATTAAGTAAAAAGTCTTTAAAGCATCAAAACCCAATGAACAGTGTTTAAACTTCACTTCAAGGCCTGAACTGAGGCTATTTGTCAATTCATAAACCACAATTAAACAATAAAAACCTGCGGTAAAAAAAAGGTTTGTGTGAAAGCACCACCTGCATGCAGTGTGAGACTGTCCATGTTTGTGTAGGACAGGGAAGTGGACAGGTCCCTGTTAGTCTAAGCTCTATTCATGTAGCTTGTGTCTTTAATGAACCACATCCTCCATACTGGCTGTCGCCATTCATTAAGTGCTTCTTTCATCTGCCTCACCCCCCTCTACGCTCCTAAAGAAACCACGCTCGCCACAGAATATGGGCGAACACAAACACAGACCTCCATTAAGAAATCCCAAATCTGCCACCCAGCCACTGGTCCCTGACTCCAAATCCTGGGTGTAAAAGAACATGGGGATGGCCAGCAGAGAGGCGCGTCAGGGGCTGAATGGAGCGTCCATTAAAAAAAAAAAAGAGGAAGAAACACACAACCTGAGTGACTGACAACACAAGAGATTTGCATGCTCAATTAGTGAGCCTCACAATCACCGCGGTTCATGGTATCATCGTGAATGCACAGGGAGCCCCGCAGCCAAGGTCTCAATATGAACATCATCCGCCTCACTTGATGCGTTGCTTAACGTGTTGTGACCAAGATGAAATGGTCAATTCAGAGGGATGCAAATGGGCCGAGGACACAAATCCCAAATCTTAAAAACTCACTCCTCAACAGACCTGTAAACCAGTGTGTGCCAAAACCACTATAACAGGTGTCGCAGCCAAGCAACGCAATCGATTCTTATTACTGGGGGTTTTTCTTTCTTGGAGTTGAGGGGCTTAAATGCCTAACAACCGACTCTCAATCCCACCGATGACGTTGCTCTTCAATTGACTCCTAAATGCTGTGGCAACCAGCGTCTCTACACTCCTCCTAAATGGGCTGTTTTAGCCCCTGGCCTGGTTTTACAACACTGCAGCGTACGCTTATCTCAAGTGCAACACATTCACTCCATCAAGTCCTCATGGCCTTTCAGATAAGTATTCACACTGGGGGGGAGGGGGAAACGCCAGGGAAACGGAGCCAGAGTAAAAATCTGATACACAACAAATCACTCCCTGCCAACGAAATGTGGTGAGCGGTGGATGAGAGACAGACCCAAACCACGTACAGGAGACCCCCCACCCCACCCCCCTCTACTCTCTCTGCTTCATTGACGGACGTTTGATTTGTGTGGCAAAAAGAGAGGAGACGGAAGGGCTGACATACCAGGGGGATCATCAGTGATCTGGAGCTGCCAAGGAGCAGCAACGGCATGAGACTTTCAGGGAGCCAAACACGTGACTTTCCTCTGGCAGAATTAAACAAAGCCGAGCTGGAGTATGAACACACCAGCCAACTATTTATGGTCATATTTCCACAATACTTGGGGAACACACACACACACACACACACACACAGATCTGATACCTGAATTTGTTTGGCACACACAGGGATGAGATTGTGAACTGGGTGGAAACATTCCTGTGAACCTGGCCTCCAAGCAAACACAGAGGGATGATCAAACCATCACACTTTCATCCCCAGCATGCACAGGCAGCTCTCCTCTTATTTTTACTCCTGGTGCTTGAACTCACCCAGAAGTGTGCGTGGCAGTTGACCACCAAGGTGCGCTCGATCAGCTCGTCGGGGCACTCCAGCAGGTGGTGGCCGGAGACGACGCCGGCGTTGTTGATGAGCATGTCCACCTCGCCCACATCTCGACGCACCTTCTCGGCTGTGGAGTACACGCTCTCCCGCTTCCCAACGTCACACACGTAGGTGTAGACCTGCGGCTTGAAGGGGGGGACCTCCTCCACACCACCGACGGGTCCTGCAGGGATGGAGAGACAGATGCGATCAATGGAAGAAGTTATTGGAAGGGATCAATCTGGATTTTTTAAAACATATGGTTATATTTGCACAATCATTAATTGTTCAGGGTCTGGTGCACACTTTTGCAGACCATTTTAACAAAACAGAATACTGTGCATGACTTTTAAGCGATGTCGCCCACCGTGCGTAAAACCTGCACCCATCCAAAACACTGTAAATACACAATAAAAGCCCCACTCACCGTCTTTCGTACTGGGAGCGTCCAGTTCGTTGTAAATCTGCCGCACCATCTCCGCCGTTTCCTCGTTGCTCTGGCTGTTTATGTCCCACAACACGAGGATCGCTCGTCTCCGGGCGAACTCCTTGGCGAAGAGCCGCCCGAGGCCGCTGCCGGCGCCGGTGATCACGCACACCTGTCCCGCCACGCTCTTCTCCTTGGGCCGCACCACCCACTTGGCCCCGGCGGTCACAAAAGCCCAGAGCACTTTGAGGATGACCACGAAGAACTCCGCGATGATGATCATCATCTTTTCACCGAGGTCTCGGATCAATTCAACCCGAGAAAAAAAAAAAAAAAAAAAAAGAGCAGCGAGGAGAGCCGGTGCGCGGAAGGGTGGGGGGAAGAGAGAGAGAGAGCTTCACCTCCTGCAACCTGTTTGCGGCGGAGAAGTGCGGTTAAACTTGGATCGCGGCTTCACGCAGGGAAACGCAAACGTGTCGCGAGACGGCACCGCAGCATGCAGAGTGGACGGGAGGAGTGGAGATGCTGCCCAGTCAGAGTCCAGTCGCCCCTAAGACGCGCGGCTGCAGCCACAGAGTGAACACGAGTAGCTGCTGTGAACTGTGCCTCCTACTTCCTCTGCTGCTCCTTCACTCATCTCATCCTCAGCCGCATCTCCCTCGCTATTTATTCAGTCCACCCATCAGCGCTGGGCCCAATAGGACTGAGACATGCGCGCCGGGTGCATTCATCACACTCGGAGGTGATGTAACCTGCAGGATTTTACCTAACACTGCTGTTTTCACCAAAGTCAGTGGAAGATCAGAGACATTGAGTTTTTTTTTTCTTTCACATGTTAAAGCTGCTGCTTCTTCTTTCTGCTTTGGATTTTGATCTATAATAAAAGATGTTTATCATCAGAAAACGTGCCATGTGTCAGATTATAATTAAATTCCACTGGTTTTGATTCCTTTCATGTGTGATCTTTATTTTTTTTAATAATAGATAGGATTTGGGATTAGGATTTTAGGAACATTTAAATTATTAGATTACACAAGTACAATTAGCAAAAATCAGGGGAATTTTTCATGGAAGAAAATCTAAATTTTGTCATTTGACTTGATAACTTACTTTATTTAAATTGGAAATCTAAAACACTTAACATATTTTTTAATGGTAATGATCCAGTCTTCTCTTACGTGTGTGTGTGCATCTCGGCAGCCTTTGTGCAAGGCTTTGCCCATGTTTGGTGTTTGGGGGAAGGTCAGACTTTTGCAGGTCCTTTACTTATGTGAGCTAAGGTGCCCACATGTGATGATTGTTCTATTATTCAGGTAAAGACACTGCATTTAAAAAGAAAGAAAATGGTCCAGCATTTAAAGCTGCATGTAGAAAATGTTTTAGTTTAAGTAAAAGTAGAGATGAGAGTATATTTACAAATAGGAGAAATATTCAGGTAAAGTAAAAAGTAGAGGGAAAACAGTGCTTTTACTTCACTTTGACTCAAAATAGCTTAAGGCTCTCAGACTTTGAATCGAAGCCAGTCCATCAACACACTGTGTTATGGTTGTATAACCTCGCTGAGCATCACCCTGTCTGGGTTTTACAACCTGAAGGTGTTTTCTCTTCTCTCCTCAGACCCTGCAGAGAAAAACTTTACCTCCACACGCTCCTTAAATTCTGGGGCTTTGAAACGACACGTGTGCGCCCCCTATTGGCTCAATCAGCGCAGTACCATCATGGACAAGTGAAGGTTTTACGCAACAAATGTGCATTAAAAACAATCTTATTATCGAATAAGAAAATTTACGTAAGATTAACGGAAGTAAACTTCAACTTTACGGTAATGTTGAACTAGTCAAGCCACTTTTTAAAAGGTAAAACAAAATAAAAACTTACCGAGAAGGTGACGCTGTACGTTTTAAGGCAATATGTCCAACAACATACTATAGTGATCTGACGCCATGAATTTTATAATATAATATAGTGACTTTTAGATTATATCGCTGAGCTTGTGTTTAGCTCGCTGAAGCGTCACATTCGAAGCAGGCATCTGGACGGACAGCCCAGCCACGGGGTCCTCAATCCTATGTCGCGGACATGCGCATAGGGAAATTCCTCTTTCTCGGTGGACGCAATGGCGGACGCAGAGTGAGTGTTTGCTGCTGAACAGAAATCTAATCACATCCGCTGTTAGAATGTCCATCTTTGTCCATTTCACATTCTGGATGATTAGTTTAGTTTCCCGGCATCATGCTTATGGCGGTATTGTTAAGGATTGTGGAATTTTTACTGATATTATGGCGATTTCGTGTGAAGCCGGATAGTCAGAGTACAACATGGCTGTCGGTGTAGCCCCCGTGCTAATTAGAAGAGGCTAGTTTCAATGCTAATGATGAGAACCAAGGTAGGCGCTTAACGTTAAATGTGTAATATGTGTTTGTAATTATGTTTATTCATGTCAGCTAATGTTCGGAGTTGTTAACAAAGCCTGCATGCAAGCCGGCTAGTCACGAGCTAACATGCTAGCAGCTACATTCGGAAGAAATGGTTTCTCGTTATTAATTAAATAACGTGAGTCTACGTTATAATTGTGTGCTTAAGGAAGAGTCATGACGTTTTCCTTGTCTTCCACAGAAAAAAAGTGCCGGCCGTCCCGGAGAGCCTTGTGAAAAGGCGAAAGGCCTTCGCCACCATGAAGGCCATGCGTGTCAAGAAGATGCTGGCTGAGAAAAAAGTAGGTCCGAAGATGTGAGACATTATCTCTTCTAAGACTTTGTGTTTCACTTGTATGCGTTTAATCAGCAACTCATCCATCAGTCCCGGTCTCACTGAATATGGGTACGTGTGTCCACAGGCCCGCAAGGTGACCAGGAAGCTGATCTACAAGCGGGCTGAGAAGTACCACAAGGAGTACAGGTCTATGTTCAGGCGTGAGGTTCGTCTGGGCCGTACTGCCCGCAAAGTGGGAAACTACTATGTCCCAGCTGAGCCCAAACTGGCCTTCGTCATGAGGATCAGAGGGTGAGTTGAGTTCAATAGTTGGGAACACAACTGTCCCTGCGTAGCACAATGTTGTTGGCAACATTTACATGGATTACTATTTAAAACTGATTGATTCAAATATCAAACTTCAGGTTTTTGATCACATGGCGCTGTCCACACTTAGTCAGGTTTCCTTGTCTATTAAATCTATAGCAAAGTTATTCCTGAGCCCTATTGCCTATATGTTAAAGTTGGCAGCATTTATTGCTGGCGTTCTAAAGACTGTATAAAACTCTTAACCTGCATGTGTATCAGTCAGGACATATTTGCAAATTTTAGTGTCCAGAACATTTATTCAGTATCTCCTCAATGTAGTTAAACATAGCAATCCATGTAAATGTTGTGCTTCAGCCTCATGTGGTTCATGATGCACACTTTTTTCCCCGTCTTATCGACTATGGTGAGAAACATTCTGTAAACTAAGCCAGTTTTGTCTGAAACCACACAATTCTGTTATTTGACCAAACTTTTGGACTCTGAACTAGAATCACGCTAATCACACTTCATGTGTTTTTCCAGTATCAATGGTGTCAGCCCCAAGGTCCGCAAGGTTCTGCAGCTGCTCCGTCTGCGCCAGATCTTCAACGGTGTGTTCGTCAAGCTGAACAAGGCTTCAATCAACATGCTGAGGATCGCCGAGCCATACATTGCTTGGGGGTAAGACATTGTCTCTTAAATACACATGACTACATGTTTTTGCTTTGGTCAAATCTGATCCGTTTTGAGTAATCACACTAGAATTACGATTAAACACAAGGGATATGGATAAAAGCACAGATTGTCTGGAATGTGGTTAATGATGCTCAACAACTTTTTTCCCCATCTTATCGACCCTGGTGAATTTCAACTGAAAATAAGCCAATTTAGTCTGAAACCACATTCCATGACTTTAATAGATACTTAACAATGTGCAGTATTTACGTCACATTTGGTGAAATATTCAGGGCATCTATTGTCTTAATGGAGCAAATCATGAGAAGCAAATTTTTATTTGCAATCTTTGTCTTTCAAAGCTCATTCATCCAATCTCATTGAGGGTTGGGTGTGTATGCTCATCCCTCTGACACAGCTTTATATTTTCATAAAATGTTACGCAGCTGGTCAGTTACACTTTGTAAATGTAGTACAATGTACAATTATTCCTTTTCTTGATTTGAATTCATTTTAAAGTATTTGTGATCCACTTTTACCCTCAGATATCCCAACCTGAAGTCTGTGCGTGAGCTCATCTACAAACGTGGTCATGGCAGAATGAGGAAACAGCGCATCGCCCTCACAGACAACGCTCTGGTGGAGAAGGCTCTCGGTATGAAATTGTTAAACATTTTAGAAAACCTGATCATCATGATATGTTATATAAGTGTAGATTTCATAGAATGGAAAAGGGTTGATAATGGACTTGTCCATCAATGCTTATCAAAGACTAAGCCATCATGCTTTACGTGTACACAGGGTGAACTGTTGCATATCAAGGGACTTGCACACACTGACGTGTACAATAGACTAGGGCTCAGCTACATGTGGTTAATGATGCACACTTTTTTCCCCGTCTTATCGACTATGGTGAGAAACATTCTGTAAACTAAGCCAGTTTTGTCTGAAACCACATGTCAGTCTGACCTTACATTGGGATTTTTTTTTATATTAAATTTTAAAAGTAGCTAAATGAGTCCCTGCAGTTTGGGTGAGAAGCACAATCACTTAACCAGCAGTCCGCCCTAATGTCTAATATTATACTAGTTTTTAATTTTTTTCCTTATCAAGACAGGGTAGTTGAGTAAAGAGTTCAGTTACACATTAACACTTTTATTTCCCATCAGGCAAATATGGCATCATCTGCGTCGAGGACCTCATCCATGAGATTTACACAGTTGGCAAGAACTTCAAGCCCGCCAACAACTTCCTGTGGCCATTCAAACTGTCCTCACCCCGTGGTGGTATGAACAAGAAGACCACACACTTTGTGGAGGGAGGAGACGCCGGCAACAGGGAGGATCAAATCAACAGAATGATCAGGAGGATGAACTAAAGATGTGGTGAGTTCAAGTAACATGTCTAGGTGTTGAAAGTTGCAATGTCTTAAGATGTGGTTAATGATGCATAATCTTTTTTCCCCATCTTATCGACTATGGTGAAAACCTTGCTGAAATTAAGCCAAATATGTCTGAAACCACATCCTAGGCCATTAAGCATCAGTTCACTACAAATGCTGATGAGAAGTTTTCCATATAAATGAAACTACTTTATTTCATGTTAAGATTAAAATGGTGTCTTTTTCTCTTTTCAGGTTTTCAAAGGACTCATTGTACAATAAAAACGTTGAGAAAATCCAGTTTTGTCAGTGTGTTTTCCATTCCATGTATCAAGCATATTTTTTATTTCGTATCCTTACCGTATTAAATTTGGTGTTTAACAGCATTGGCTTGTTTTTTTCAAGTTCATCATGAAATGACAAGTGATGAGATGCAAATAAAATGAGCATTGGTTTAGCATTGCTTATACAAATGTTGTGATTGGAGATACAGTGATGGAATTGAATGGTTCTTTTTTGGGAAAGACTTGTCTTCCATATGAACTAAATTTGACTTCAGTCTTTTTGAATAACAAAGAATATCAAGTGGCTGGAAGGAGTTCTACAAAAAAGCCAACATGGACAAATAATATTCATTCACTAATTAACTGATAAGGACATTTCGTGGTCTACTTTATAAGATAAACGTGTGGTGCTGTATTATGGTAGAACCGTGCACCGGTGACCACTTGAATTAAACATGTGCGCCAGCCTCCATCTTCAGTAACGTTTCCATGTCCACTGGTAATGTAATGAGCCCTGTCACCATAGTAACCTGGCGTCGCAGCCGCACCAGTGATGATCAGACTCCTCCGTTATAATGACCGCGTTATCCTCCACTTCCGCCCAATAACGGAATTATAATGACTCTATGGCGGCTCCCAGCATGATGACGTTCCAGGTGAACTCCTCTCTACCCACCACCGAGGCTCTAGCCGCCCTGCGGGGCTCGAGCAGCTGCGGCCCTGACGTCTCGGCCGGACACCTCGCGTACCGGAGCCTCGGGATGGGAGCGGGCGGAGGACGAGCCGCCTTCAGACAGAAGCTCCACATGAGGCGGACACTTCCTGTCACGCAGCCGCTGAGCAGTGAGTAAACATGCTACATGTATGTGCTACACTACCTGCAGCTAGCTAACATGTGAGTGAGGACCACTCTTCATGTGTGTTGTAGAGTGCGTAGATGAGGAGTCCTTCATCGGGGGCCTCATGTTCGGAGGGTAAGATGTTTATTATAATACTTTATAAACCTGATGATAAAAAGGTGTCATCAGTGAACCTGCTCATTGGTGGTGGCGGTGGATTTGTCTGCACGAGCACAAGACAACATAACTACATCTTATAGGAGATAAAACAGCAGATCATCCTTCCTATAATACATCTCCCAGTATGACTTCATTTATTGATCTTTCAATCTTCATGTGTAATTTTACAGGGCTGTGATACCGTTGTATACCAGTAAGGGTCGCTGTAATCAGCAGGCTGTACAAGAAATGTAATTGTAGTTGAGTTGTGTCAGTAGTTTAATACTTTCAATAACACTCGGTTATTTGATCAGAATCAGCCTAATATGTTTGTTTACACATACTAGAACTGTGACTCTGGTGTAGTTGTGCTCAGACATGCAAATTAACAGACTAAAATAAACTAGCAGAGTAAAGAACTACTGTGTGCATCATATACGTTTATGATATTTTTTGTGGGAATCAAGCTGTTTTAATCTGTGCTTGTGTGACTAACAGTTTCACTTTTAAATGTACGAGCAGGTCGCCTAACATGACCAAAGAGTCCGAGAATAACGATCCAGAGGACGTCTGTGGGAGACACTTTCTCTTTGATAACAAATGTAAGAACTGCAGATTAGGAGTTTTCCTTTTCACTGTTACATTTATAAAGAATTATTCTTTTTCATATTTTTACATCCCACTTTATGGGATAACATTGAATTTAGGCTTGTGCGTGTCTGTGTCTTGTAACCTGACAGCCACTAGGTGGAGTTGTAACCATACACAAAATACGCAGGTCCCATTGCAGTGACATCACCTTTCAGATATGACAACTTTTCAGTCAGAATCAACAGTTCTTATCAAAGCAAAATATGTTTCTAAATTGTTTTAATTCATAAAACTTAAAACAAAAAATAATTGTCCATTATAGTTCTGAATTGTTAAATCTAAACTAATTTCAGGTGCCAGGTTCGAGAGAACCAGATCCGTGATCCCTCCCCTGCTGAGAGACTACCATAGACCGGGCACCCTGCACCCCCTCAGCCTCTCCAAGGAGCTTTCCCACAGCCACGCCGGGCCGCCCTTCACTCTGGGGTAACCAGCACATTCACGTCACTCAGTCCTGGAGTTGTCGCTGTACCACTTCAAAGCATATTTCTGGAGACAGCTGCACAGATTAAACCAATTATACTGAGCCACTGTTTCATAGATGACAATTAACAAGAAGGGGAAGGGGAAGGAAACGGCTGCCAGATGCAATTAATATTTGGACTCGCATCATTTATTTGTCACAAAGAAGATTTCAAGCTTTTAATGTTCAACATTGTGGTATTATTGAGTGCATGATCATCGCTATAATATCACAATTATGTATCACTATTAGTCATCCATTTGTGGGAATGTTCCATTTTGAGGAAACCTAAGCTTTGATAATGATGGAAATTTGCCTTCACTCTCACATGATACTTAAATCTATGAAAGCAATGGTGGGAAAACATACTTCTTGTCTTTTCACATGAAATTTGTGTCTTTCTTAAACCTCAATCTAAACTAGATTTGGCCCAACAGTCCCCATGAGGAACCCCTAGTAAAAATCTACTAGATCCCCATTTTAATTTGGATCTGCAGCAAATTGCACAAACTTCTAAATATCAGTCACCTCAATGCGTCTGAGCCTTTTAATCCAATTCCATTAATTATTATCTGAGAAAACAAGGAGAATGTGGATAAAAAGTCCTATCTCACTATGTTTGGAATCCACCGCGCCCAAATCAATGGATCCTTCCATCAGGTTTCCCGGTAATAAATCCAGTCGTTTTTTGCATAATCCTGCTAAGACACAGGCTGACGAAACATAACCTCCTTTGGCAGAAATAATAAAATTAGACTAATGGCAAAGTTTCATATGCCCATAAATTATCCTCACCTCTGCTTTCCAGCTACCCTGAAAGATACGAGCTGAACCCGAGTCCAGCCATCCTCCTTCCCTCCACTTTATTCCTCAATGGCAGAAACCCCTTCTCAGTTGAAAACTGTAAACTCAGCAGGTATATCCCACCTTTAAACCTATATCACTCCATGCCAATCAATAGTTCTCTCATTTAGTTCTCACAGCTATGCTTCTTCCATTGTCCTCTTGTCCTGCAGGCCTAAGGTGAACTATCCATCCTACAACAACATATTGACTGTTAGAGACAATCACACAAGTGAGTTATTCCAGAACTTGGACGGTGGGGCCACGGTTTTAAGTACAAGGTTTTTCCGTACTCTGGTATTTGTCGTGGTCTTAACACGTCAGCTCTGAACTCGCGGCCTGTGTTGCGAGTGAATAGGAAAGTGTAACCTTCAACCTGTACAGGTGTTTGTGATATTGATTTAGTGGCAGCAAACATGTCATTTTAATGGATTTTCCTTCGTCAAACAAAGAAGCACAGATCCAGGGCCTCTCTGTTGTCAGTGCAGGGTACCTTGTCGGCCGCGGCATATAACTGAGGTGGACAAGGGGTCATACGGAGAAAGGGAGTGTTCCCTGTTGACAAGTGGAGTCATGGTTCTTATTTCAACAGTTTGCTCCAGTTTCTTTTCAGGGCTTTTTCTAGGTGCTGCCATTTTCCTTTCTAGCTTTACTCAATTTCATTAAATGGACCAGTCACACTTTGGTTTGTTAAGCAAACTGTGATGAAGCCGAACAAAGTATCCAAGACTTTACTGCTCATTGATATATATTTAATCGATACCACAAGGAGATGTAGAAATAGAGAAGCAGGACAGTCAGAGGCGGGGTGTTAAACATTGAAATGAAACATAGATTTTTTCAAACAGGGCTGTAAACCATAATTGTGGGAAATGTCCCTCTATACAGTGTGTTATTTCCAAAGAGTAGTATTTTCATTCAGTTCTCATCCTAACGTCTGCTTTTCTCCCTGACTGTTTCTTCTCCCTTTCTCGTCCTCGCCACACAGGCCAGTCCTTTCCAGACCCGGTGGTCGGCGCCTCTCGCTCTTTTATCCAGAGGATATCTGAGCTGTCCTCTCTGGAGGCCGAGTCGGCAAGACAAGAAAAGCTCAAGAAAATGAGGAAACTGAGAAAACCTCCATCCTGACAATCACCTTTGTCCCAGTCGCACCGGTCAAGGATTAAAACCATTGAGTCTGTGCCAACAACATCGGAACAAAATAAAACGTTGAGGGAACCGTGTTCATTTCAATGGCTCGTTCTGACAGCTTGTTTATCCTCGGTGATTTTAGTTTCCTGCTTGTCATGGCTGCTCTTCACGTTTTGGGATTCCTGACTGCAGCTTCTCTGTTCTAGTGACCACACGTAGTATTTACTGAGGCAAACTGCAGCATTGGGCGGACAATAAATAATAAATCCCTTTCCCGTTATGACTCACAGTACTCAGTAGTTTACCACTCAACAATCCACAATTTTACTTTAGCTCTTTAATGGCTTGTAATGGCTGTTACGTAATACTGCCATATTTCTCGCTGTATCATCAGTAGGTTGCAGATGCTGTCCGGCTGGGATCTCATTACAACAGTGTTTTGATGATTGCCGTTATATACCAGTTACAAGTTGTTCAGCAAGTTGGACATCTATGTATATATTAGATAGTTTAGCAAAACTATTATTGTGCCTTGTAATACGTCTTCCTGCAATTAAACATTTATTTTTCATATCTCAATAACTTGATCTCTTCTGTGACCCATTCTTTTTCTTCCTACTGAACACAGGCTAATAAAGGGAGCTTCATACGCCACACATCGACCGCCACAGTCCCCAAAGTGCCAAACGAAACATAATCTGAATTCCATAATCTACGAGACAGACACAAAACTGTGCCCCCAGATCCCAGAATGTGGTACTTTCCCACATAATGCATTGTTTTGTGGCTGTATAGAGGGCAGCTAGCGTCTGTGAGGAGTCTTGTCCATTGTGTTCGACAAAGACAACAGTCAGAGCAGTTGTCGTTTTGTTTAGACAGAAATGAGGACGTCATTAGCCGCTGTTATTTGAAGATGTTGCAGACGCCGCCTGAGGCCGTGGGTCTGATACACACCAGGACACGGGGAGGACACGTCTCTGACAGCACGTGTGGGTCAGATAAACAAAGTCTCCTCTCAACCCTCTTATCAACTTTCACCTTCTTAATCCATCATTTTAATAACAAGTCTTTTCAAATTTAACTCAGCATGTTGTATGCAAATATGAAATGCAGAACATGACATATTTCCAAAATGAACTTGTTGCAGCTCCACCGTGTGTTATCTCTCCTCTACAGTCATTTTCAGCTTTACCCAGTACTAATCAGAACGGCTTGGGAACACAGAACACGTCCTGGATGGTGCACATCAGTGTCATTTGAAGGATGACAGAATCCTGCAGTCTGAGATCATTTAGAACGATGGCAGGCGGGCCTCAACGTGACAGATTGAGGCTTTTTTGAGGAAGTGAAACGCTTTCAAGTGAGAGATGTGGGTTTTTTTATTTCATTATTTTTGTGACATCTCTATTTGATAAACAAAGAGGAGACAGATAAGAATATTCAAGGGAGGATAGTCAACAAAGACTGACAACTGGGATCAGGATTCACATAGGATTGAGCTTTTTGGCCACAGTTGACACTTTGAAACTCAGGTGTCGACTGTGTTTGATTTAAATGAGTGTAGTCCTCATATTAAATGGAAGAGTGTAGACAGTGTTTGTCTCCCTTCGTCCCTCTGTGCGGATCCTAAGGTGTGCATTTCAGGGATGCACAGTGACCTAGAAAACCCGGAGCCATCCCACGTATTCATGCCCGGTGAAGGGGCTGTGTTCACGCTCAGATGGAGGCCTGGTCTCTTGCAGGGATTTTAGCGTCCTTTTCAAGTGGATTGAAACAAAATGACCTGGAACAAACAGTCAACAATGAGGTCTTTAATAAGAGCCGTGCTGGGGCCTGCCAACAAGTGGTTTATCGTTTCACTGCAAGTTGACGCAACTGTGAACCAGGACAGAACCAGACCAAGAGGACAGCAATGGTTCTATTCAGCCAGTTTCTACAGGTTTTAGAGATGTTGAGGCAAAAATACTAAATTGATTTATGATAACTTTTAAAGTACAAACAGCTTCAGGTGTACTTTTCTTTAGTTATTTTGCGACCTCAATCCAGGATGTAGTATTAAATGTTGTCTTTTCAATAGAGAGTATGAGTATTTCCTGAAACACTGCTATACAGAAGAATAGCCTGGTTGTTTTACTGTTTCACCTGACTTGATATTGTGCCAGTTGACTCCATCAGCAGGGATCGAAGAATGTAGCCTGTCTGCCAAATTATTACTTTGCCAACACCTCAAATCAAAACCGCCCTAAATATATTTGGGTCGGCATTAGGGTAAAAGAGAGTTTTTGGCCCGAGGATAAAGATCAGTATTCGATTACCTTCAAAAATTCACTATTTTGATAAGTTAGCTGTAAACTGCGCCAGAAGCTAAGTCCAAATATGTTACTGGGAACACAAAAAAACCACCAGCAATTGACCACGGTACTAACAGGAAAGAAAAAGGATAAAATAAATATAACAGACATTTTTTGAAGTGATTAAAATGTGTTGACTATGTTGACAGAGGAGGTTGGAGATGTTGGTTGCTGACAAACCATACAGAACAGTTAAAAACAATTATAAAATCTTGAATCTTGCGTCATTAGCATAGAATTGATGAGGGATATGGAAATAAAAAAGGACCTAGGATGGAGCCTTGGGGTACACCACAGGAGGAGGATGAAAGTTATCCGCAAAGGATCCTTATGCACACCTCCCAATCATGAGTGAACCTGGTTCTTGGAACTGCTTGTTATGTTGAAGTATTGGCTACTTTTAGTGAGCATGATACTACTGGAGTTTGTAGATGATTACCTAGTATACTAGGCAAATAGCTAGTAGGCCAGCTGTCTCCCTATGTGTCACATCTTTGTGCTAAGTTGTGCTAATGTGCTGCATCTTTAGCCATTGTGTATGGGACAAGAATGGCAGTGGCATCAATCTTCTCTGTTAACTCCCAGCAATAAAGAGAAAAAGTGTATTTCTCAAGATTTCCAGCCACCCTTTGACACTGATTAGCGTAGCATTGCTAAACTGGCTGCAGTACAATCTTGATCAGTTAAGCGATATCTCTCTACATGTCTAAAGAATCATATTCTCTGTTTGCAGAGAAATATAAAATCCAATAAAAATTCTTAGTTTATCAAGGCCATAACTCTGCGACTGATTCTTCCTCCTCTGTTGTGAAACCAGTTCAGGGTCTAAAAAGGTTAAAAGATCCTAAAAGATAGTTACACAGTGATCAAAACAAATGCTAGACGAGTATAAAGGCTGCATGAGTCAACAGGAACTCAATGGTAATCTCTGTGTATTCAAGTAGTGCACTCAGAGGTCAAAAACCACGTAAGAGTGTTTGCATACACATTTTTAGAAGGTATCCTGTATTTTCTGATCTTTATTCCTTTAACCTAAAAAATACCTGTAATTACCAGTTAAGAGTGAGATGTGACATTTTCTCATACAAATACACAAGCCAAAGCATTCCTGAGAAATTCTGCAATATGATTCTCAGATTCAGTCCTTAATACATAGCTTTGCATTTTATTTGTACAATTGGTAACAAACACACACACACACACACACACACACACACACACACACACACACACACGAGAGGCCTAACCTTTCCACTACTTGCTGACATGTCACAACAGAATTAATGAAAGCCCCAGTGATAGATGCAGCATCTCCCCTGCAGTCATTATCATTACCTGAAGTTTCATCTCTGTCAAAGACCGAGGTCAGTCCCACTCCCCTCCCACACATCCTCCTTCATCCGCCTGCTGCTGCCTCTAATATCCTCATTGATTTACATACATATGGAACTACATGCCAGGACAGGTGACCGATGAGGGGACAATTATCAGCGATGATGTCAGGTTTCGGGCGGAGGAAAAACTTCTATCAATATAAATGTCTTTGTTGTCATTACTTTGGCACAGCCCCGAGGCCGGCCGACCTGCAGGGCTGCTGCCAGGCTGCCTTCAGTCCTGGAGAAGCTATCGTGCATAAACTATCACTCAGTAATGGCCTGTAATGAATGGAGCGTCATTAGTGGGATGTACAAGGTGACTCGTCATAATAGACGCTCAAGAAGAGGTGAGGCTGTTAAGTCCTATGGTGCAGATGAGACACTGCCACTTACGTGTAGTTATCTGTCTTATTTAAGGAAATTCATCTGGATTCACCTGATCCGCCTCATAAACCTCCACCTTGAGAATGGGACCTGACGGAAGCTAAGTCAAACATCCACCTTCTCTTTAAATAATGACTCATGACGCTCGCTGTCCTCGTCATTCATTAAAAAACAAGATTAAAGACTCACAGACTATGAAATGCCACCAAATGGACAAATGCACACATAGACGTATAATTGTATGAACACTCCCCAGAACACACACACTCACACACACACACACACACACACACACACAACCACACACCTCCTCCCAAATGTTCAGATATAGCAGTGGAGGGTGGAAGTCGGAGACAGCTGAGCTATAAATTTAAATGGACAAAGGCTTCTATTCATGAGACAGAAACTGAGTGTCCTCATCAGCAGGAAACAAACTCGCCCTAATTAGCCCGACGAACTAATCAAATATTTGGTTAAGGTTAATAATTCCTAAGGTCATGTTTCGTTATTTTTTTTAGCTGATGCCTCATTCAGCATTACATTTTTTTATTTTATTATGAAAGTTAAAGAAAAGTGTCTAAAATGTAAGAAATTACAGTAAATGAGAAATTCAGTGAAATGACGTGTGTGCAATATATTTGCTTTGTCATTACTTACTGTCAAACCATATGGAGGCTTATTGTGTGTTCAGGTTGAGCGAGATGTTGTTCAGTGTGTGGGTGAAACTGAGCGGGTGTTGTCCTGGTCGGCGGTGACGTCATCAGGGGACCTTTCACGGCACGTGGCGAAATCAAACGGTTCCTGCATTTGTCAACACGTGTTTTGAAACCATAGCAACGCAGGTCAGGCGTCACCATGGGGACAGCCACCGTTTGCATTCCCCATATAGGCGAGAGCCCCCCCCCCCCCCCTCTGCCGTCGCCATGACGCCCAGAGCCACAAGTGGAGGAACGCACCCTCTCACTCAAAACTAAATCTGATTAGTGTGTCTTTGTGTGTCTTTATATATCAGATAACC
Source organism: Pleuronectes platessa (assembly GCF_947347685.1). NCBI lineage: Eukaryota > Metazoa > Chordata > Actinopteri > Pleuronectiformes > Pleuronectidae > Pleuronectes > Pleuronectes platessa. Next base: position 9,330,083 of record NC_070645.1, on the reverse strand, counting down.
TGAGCAGTGTGAGGTCAGGGTCTCACACTGCAGCCTGGGACCCAGTTTGAAGATCACAAACAATGTGCTGCCACACATGAACATGGGGCTTAATCCCCTTTTCTTAGTGTACATGAGCGGGGGGGGGGGGGGGGGGGGGGGTGAGCGGGAAGCCTGATCGTCTTTGACAAGTGCACAGTAAGAGCAGGAGGTGCAGGTTCGGGGGCCTGTCAGAGGTAAAACACACACGCTTTGATGTGCACTTCCAACGTGCTGAGGCCACAGCAAACTGATGCGGCTCCGAGGTCTCGCCTCAGCGGACGGATCAAACCGCCGCTGAGAATCCACTAAATGTGTGTGTCGGCCTGAGTGACGTCTCGGGGGGCATCCCCCTTTTGTTTTACACAAAATAAGGTGCAACGAGACAAGACTCACACAAAATGAGATCAGACATTTCATTCCTGAAATGACTGATGATAGCTGGTGTGATGATGCAGCAGCAGAAAAAAACACACAACCGTTTAAAAATGAATCACATTTAGCTCCACCAGGGAGGTCGTGCTCTCGTTTGTCTGTTTGTTTATATGCAAGATTACGCAAAAAAACGCTTAAACCGATTTCCATGAGATTTTGTGGAGGGGTGGGGCATGACCTCAGGGAGAACCTCTTAGGTTTTGGTCTGGATCCAGGATCTTTGTTCACTGTCACCTACATTGCGACATTGTTGCATTTTTCTATATTTTGTTGTTGACATCTTTACAGGAAATTGATGAACGTGTAGAATAGAAACCAGGGTCTAGTGAAAGTGAATATTTGTAGACCCACGTGCATCCACTCACGGGGTCAATTAGGGTTCAATGTCCTCCATCTTTATGAAACACTGATGCAGCCACATGCTCCTCACTGATGCTGCTGCTGCTGCTGATTATGGTGAAGATGAAGACTATTACTGTCGCTTGACCGACCTGCTCCATAGCGAGAAGAAGAATCAAAGGACCCAGGGAGACCCCCCTCTGCTCGGGGGCGAGCTTGTTTTTCCAGACGGCGGAGGCAAAGTATCCTGATTATTACAAATAGCTGTTGCTCCTGTAGCAGCGGGCTCGGGGAGGTCTCATGCCGCGCTGACGCTCCCTGCGGAGGCCTCATTTGTTTCCCATGAGACGGAGGAGGACCTGCTCAAATAAACGCCGACCCTCTTCGGAGTTCACAACATCCTCAGACATTCGGGCTCCAGTGAAAGATGCTTTCGGCCGATGCGCTGCAAAACTACATGTCTAATTTGGCCTTCAATTCACATGCATATCTATTCATCATTAACTTGAAAGCGATGCATTGTAGTGACATTGAAGACATTTTCTTTTTCTTTTTTTTAATGGGCAAAAACATGGTTAGGTCACTAGATACTAGAAACCTTCAGATAACTGCCTTCTCCTTTCAACATGTCTTAATTTCCCTCGTGGCAGAAAATCAAATAGACCTGTTAATCAATCGACTGTCAACAAGGAGCCGAATCCAAATGAGATTAAACAATCTGCCTGAATGGGACGTCACAAACAGGCCCCTGGTGAATTACAGTGAATGAAATGAATGTGTCATCTGCAGTTCACCTACTCTGTGTGTCAACAGTTTTACATTAGGGCCACACCATGGTCTGCAAACAATACTATTCACAGACGGTTTCCTGGGCGGGTGCAGTCGTTTCCTAGAGGCTTGTTATCACGGTGAGGTTGCAATCTAACAACCTGTGTTTTTGTGTAGATAGAATTAATTAACAAATTGTTAATTATCGATCTTTATTGATGCTGGCTGGTTGATATCGTAAGATATCATCAGCAGAACCATTAGAAGTCTCCTTGTTATCTGACGACAAGCTCCATAATTAACTAGAATAGCACTCTAATAGGGCCCAACAGTAAATTCAATTAAGCTGCAATAAATTGCACACAATCAATCAAGGGAAAACCTTGAAAGATCTTGCGGTGTTAAAGAAAGTGTAAAAAAAGTTCCAGGATCCTCCTCCTGATCCAGATCCATACCAAAAGTCTATCGGTTCTCCCCTGACCAATCAGCACACAATCAATATTGTCATCCAACATTCTGCAAGACGGTGAATAAGCTTATCTCTCAAAAAGTTTGAACCATTCCTTTAAACAAAGTAAACATCAGAAAATCGAATAATCTAAAACAAAGGAAACGGCGAACGTCCAAAGTAAAGTAGAGTAAATCATGTCTGAAGTGATTTCTGCTACATTACAGTAACCTGAAAGAGAACGAGGTGAGAACCAGAGGGGGGCGGGGGCTTTACAATGCTCAGCGGGCCCCCCTGGCACAATCCACTGGAGACCTGCCAACCGCTCACATTCCTCCCTTTCTTTTGGGACTGGAGGTCTGTGGTGGGCAAACCTCACACCGGGGTCACGGTAACTCTGCACGGAGAGAGGCAAAGTGAGAGAAAAGGTAAACAAGAGGGAGACAGGTGAGGAATAGAGAGAGAGAAAGAGAGAGAGAGAACAGGGGGGAAAACACTGAGCGGCTCACCCCTCCCTCGCCCTCATTGTCTCTTCCCGTGTGTGTGATCGACTGGAGGGAGGTGCTCAGATGGGAACGGGGAGGAAGAGAGAGAGGGAGCACACACGCATACACACACACACACACAACATGAGAGACAGTCTGATGATCAGAGCTGGGATGGGGGGCTCTGCTCTGTAGGCCGCTCTGCTTCTGGAGGGAGACGGAGAGGCTGGACACAGGAATTCCAGGTCACAAGGGTTCCTGTGGCACGGCACAGTCTCGGCCGAGTTGGGCTGGGCTGCTATTACTAAACTCTCCCTCTCACGGTCATGAGTGTGACAGGGTGAGAGAAGGACGACGGCTGGAATACACACAATCCAGAAGAGGAGAAGACCGAGAGGGAAACCAGGAGGCAGGTGTTTCACTCCAGGGGTTGACCTCTGGCTTGACCCCCCCTTCTCTCATTATGATGGGATCCTCTGAGGAGTTGGCCTGTTTGTTGCTGCTGGTTTCGACACTGGCCAAGAACCACTTGGTGTCCGGCGGTTGTTCGGGCAAATGCTGCCGGGGCAGAGACTTGAGCTGTTCCACCACCGACTGGAGGATGGACCGTGTGTATGGGGAGTGCTACTGCGACGAGGGCTGCGTCAGGACCAGGGACTGCTGCTTCGACTACTTCACCGAGTGTCCAGGTGAGGGATGAGCAGAGGGCCCGCTTGGAGGGAGTGTTTACTTTTCCTTCCGCACGCCTTAGATTTTATGATTCTCGCTTGAAAGATGGAGACGAAAGATTATTTCCAGCCTTGTTTTTACCGGGCTGCTTATCAGGGTGTGTACGTGCCAACATTTTTTCCCATGCATGTGAAATTCCTCTTGCATATTCCTCCTCACAGTCGTGTCAAACTCGGATGTGTGGTTTCCCGTCTGTCCACCGCCTTCTAACACAAATGGCCGGAGCATCATAAAAACAATGACGGGCGAACACCGAACTTCCCGGGCAGCTTTGTGTCCAACCTCGTTTCAGCGGACTGGCCCACATAACCGAATTAGTCCAAATATGTGAGGAATGTGATTCTGTCAATCAGTCGTGGCAAATTACAGTTCCAGTCCAACAAGCCGGGCGTAGGTAATACGTGTTAAAGGCCGGTGGTCACCAAAAGATCTTCATGCTTAATACATCAAAGCTTCATCGTGGTGATCGGATGGGTTTATCTCAAAGCTCTTGTAGCAGAGCAGGAAAGTAACTCTGCTGAACGCTTCAATGCTCCATTAATGTGAGGTTTTGTTCTGGAAGCTTAGCTCACTTCCAGTTTCACATGAGAATAATACTCTTGCTTTTATACCATTGTCGGGAGATTGAAGGAATGAGTTCAGGTCCAACATCTCTGACCTCTACTGCAGTTTGATTGTTTGCTGCTGCCGCAGAGGATATCCTGTAATAATAACGACTGTGGGTGTTAACATCCAGCTCAGGACTGCACCGTGAGCGACTGGAGCTTCTGGAGCGGCTGTGCCAAGCCCTGCCTGCCGTCGGTGCGAGTCCGCGTCCGCCAGGTAGAGCGGCGGCCCAGTAACAGTGGAGAGGCCTGTCCCAGTCTGGAGCAACGGGCCGGCTGCAGGGAGTACAGGGATCACCAGGGCAACCAATGTGGACTCAACTCAGGTATTGTAGACACACACACACATTTGTACTTCTGTCTTAGTGAGGAAACTCATTGATATAATACATTCCTGAGCTCCTTACCCAAACCTTGACCCTACAAACTAAATGCCTAACCCAGCTCTGACCCAAAAACCAACCCTCAAACAGCCCATTGAGAAAGGACCGGTCAAAAGGTCCTCACTCTGTAGGGTCTCTGCTTAAAATGGTAGAAAATAAATACAAGAACACACACACGTCCCCATAACTTCAGAGAATGCTAAATTGACCTACATTGATTTGACCTGTTTCCAATTTATCAAATAAACTGCGCTGTTTACTTTTTGGGGGAGAAGTTGTGTTTGTATTTAATCAAGTCTTTTTATTCTCTTTTAATTGAAATCAGGGAGCTGGTTGGTGCAGTGGTTGTGGTGCTGCCTTGGGAAAAGTGGGCTGTTGCTTCCCTAATGCTGACAATGTACTTTCCCATAATGCACCCCTCACCTCACTCCCAAACAAAAACCTTAAACTGATCAATAACTCCATCACAACACAACCTCCCCTTCCCGGCAAAGAATTCCTCATGACACTTTCGCAACAGAATCTGACAACATCGATTGGATTTGTGTATTTGTATGGCAGCAGGATCACACAAAAACTGATTTCAATTACATTTTGTGAGAGATGGGGGGGTGGGGGGTGACCTGTTTTCCTTGTGCCTTTCTATTTTATATGGTTTTAACTGAAGTCAAATCTGTGATCTCGCACTTTAAATGAGCTAAACTTGAACAAACTGAGACTCTGAATTCCTCTTGTCAGGTCCTGCACTCATCACCAGCATGGAGTTTGGCAAGGGAAGGCCTAAGCATGACAGCTATGGAAACCCCCTGGACCCTGGGTAGGTTTCACACCATCATGCTCCTGCACCTGACCTCAGGTATCTTTCAATTCAAGAGTTGAAAAGTTCACCAGCGCTGCCGAGGGGTTAATCCAGTTTGAGCTTCGTGCTGTGTAACCCAATCCATTTAGGGGAGAAGAAAAAAAGATAACAACCCAACGGTTTTTAATCCAAGAGCATCAGCCACCGGTAGCTGTTTGCTCACCTGTGTGTCTTTCCACACACTATTAAATATAACGGAGCAGAGACTTCCCACAATCCTTTGAAATGAAGACATTAATGAGGACGGTCACATGAAAGGCACACACACACAATAGGTCTGGGTGTTGTGAGGTGAGGCATTGTGAGCCGAGCAGAGGGTTTTTGTGTATTTTCTTTTTATTTCATCCTAAAGCAAATGTTATCACAAGCTGGGTGACTTGTCATCTTCAGTCCTGGTTTGAGTATGTGTGACTCTGACTCCGCCCCTGCCTCCCCTCAGGTTCTGTGTGGAATTCACACTGGAGTCGCGGACGCCCCACTGCACCGTGGAGAACCGGCCACACACACACTGGATGCGCTACATAACGGAGGGCTTCAGAGTGTGTGTGGCATGTGAACCTCCTGCCATGAAAAACAATAGCGGCAGCTGCCAAGGAGACGGTCAGGAGTCAGACAAGTATGAAGTTATGAATCTTTAACTTGCACCTTCTCTCAACAATATCCCCTCATGGCCTGCAAGTGGCTTAAATGTAACATTACACTTTCCTTTCATTTCAGTTCTACCTAACCCCACAAAAAACAGAAAGCCAGTCAGATTCAGACTCATGTTGGTCCTTCTCAGTCAATTTAGGATAGAGCCTTAGCTGCCCTCTAGTATAAAGCCTTAAAGCTACTGAGCCCCACCCCCAGTCTGACAGGATTGGTTTCTTAGATTTATGACATCACAAATCCTGTCTGTCTACTTAATTATTTTTCAGATTGACATTTGTTTACTGCAGTGTTGCGCTGATTGCTTTTTTTGCACAAATAAAAGGCACAAGGGAGACATAAGATATAAAAAAATACCGGAGAGGGACTTTATGTTTGAAGATATTTTGAAACTATGACGAATGAGCCACCTCAACCAGACCAATCTGGGCAGAATAAGTTCCCTCCACCTATAGTTTATCTTAATGTACCCCTGAGGCCTACAGTGTTTAGTAGAACCCAGATGCGAAATTGATGTGGCAACATCTTGTGTTGCAGAGAAGCTTCGCTCCGCTGGCAGGCGGTGGGGAACCCTCAGTGCCGCGGGACATGGAAAAGGGTCCAGAGAACCCACCAGTGTCACTGTCCACCGCAGCACAGCTTTGTCTTCATCTGATCCGAACCAGAGAGCAGGAAGCAGAGCTCAGATCTGATCCCTCATCAGTGGAACTTAGATATCGCTGAGATCTGAGGTGTTGACGCTGCAGGCTTCTCGTACTAAGAGACTTTATGCATGTGATGGTGGCGCAGTGCAACTAGAAGTATGTTAATATACTTCACATAACCCACATGATATAAAAGCATTTTCAAATCACCATGCACATTTCCATTGTTCTGTTTAATGTAGCATACTGTGTAAAGAAGCACCGTTTCCAACACGCATTAAAAACCTGTCTGTTGTTTTTTGTACATTTTTATTGTAACCAGCTACTATTTTGTTTTTGTAACAATTTTCTGTCAAAGATATTTAACTTTGATTTGTAAAATTAAAAAAATATTTTACATTTGTGACTATCATACATTTATTAAAAATAGAAAAGACACTACGGCTTATGGTCTCTTGACATGAGTAAATTAAACAAACAGAAAATAAAATTAAGAAATGTCATTAAGTCTATAAGAAATGCTTAAAGAGAAAATGCTACAATTCAGAGTAAAACGTTTACAAATTTGATGTCCAAGCATGAATTGTCATAGAAAGCAATGCAAGTAGTCACTTTTCTGTGTTGACTGCCCTCTGGTGGTTTATCTTTTTTAGTACAAATAGCAAAGTATTACAAGCCAATAACACAAAAGGAACATTTTCAAATATTAGGGGAAGTAGACCAGATAGGTCACTGAATATATTTACAAGTTAAAGACAGAGGTGTGGGCTCACACTTCGTCTGCCTTCACTAGAATTCTCCACCGGTCTTTGAGCATCACTCCTGTGCGTCCATTAAAGTCGTAAGCCATTAATATGCGAGACCACTTCCCGGGGCCGTGACGTTTGACGCCATCCTTGAGGTATTTGTCCAGCTGAGGCGTCCATTTCTAAACAAAGGAATTTGCCCCAAATGAAAGATGGACCTTGAGTGATGCCTGGAAAGACATGATAGATAATATGAACTGGTATTAAATGAGACTCAACCTACCTCAGGCACTTTTCTTTTCTTCTGGATGTCTGTGCTGTCCATCGACTTCTCAGACATCTGAGACAACTGAGACAACTCTGAAAGAGGGAGGTTTAACATTAGCTTTTGTTTATTCTCAGGATTATCAATGAAAGTATTTCTCCATTTTAGAGAAAATAGAAGTCAGAGGCAAAGTTGAACTTACCACTCTCTGGGATTCTTCTGATGGAGAGACAAGGCTTCCTCCCCGATTCAGGTTTCCATACCTCAGTGATCTTAGTTGAGAGTAGTTTCCGTTTTGTTCTGTAGCAAAGCAAGTGTGAAAAGTGTTTTTGTTAATACCCTTTGTTCTGTGTTCATGACATTCCTCCCTTTCCCCTAACAGAGACGTCAAAGCCAAAAATTAAAGAGAGGTTCAGATTCCAGCACGAGAAATATCTCTGACACTGCTGAAGATCGGCGAGTAAGAAAATGTTTTATTAACTTTAACAGTTATTCTAAGCAAGTAATTGAAGCAAGTAAGTAACGACACATTTAAACACTTGTTTGTACTGACCTCAAACACACGGTGCTCTCTTTTGTCCTGTTAAGACATAAATGTACATATATAATGTTGAATACAGAACAGAAGTGGATCATATCAATAAACATGTGTGGTCTAAAACAAGTTATTTCCTACTTTAGATCGTCCTCCATTGATTCATCGACTGTTTCAGAGTGAGAGCTCACATGCGTCACCTTGTCCTTTAAACCCTCAACACTCTGTGATGACAGGACTCTCTTGGTGGCTTCCTGATGGATTCGAGAGTTAAACAGAAAAACAAAGACAAACATGCATTTTATAACAATGATGTTACTTTTTCATAATTTTGCCAAAACAATTAACTTTCAGGTAGAGGTGTTGCTGTAACGTGAAATTGAAACTAATGAGGTCGGTCATTATAATACACTTCTATGTTTAACCTTGGTCAGCGGCCTCTATGTAAATCACTCCTGGAACTTTCATGAATAAGTAAGTGTGCTGGACCCTGAGGAGGCCTCTGCTGAGCTGAGCAGTTTGCCCTTCCAACTAATTTGATGACAAATTGTCCATTAGCTGTGACTGATAAGTCAAATCAAAACCTACAGTTGGTCAGGACGCCATTATTCAGAAGAACAAGAGCTTAGCCGATTAGCTCCCAAACACAAGATCAAGAAAATGTACTGGCTGCTGAAATGTATTCAGAAATCCTTGCTGTTAGCTAGAGCAAAACACCTGACACGTTCTGTATTTGATAGTTAACTCATCACCTCAAAACAGCTGAGAAGCAAAAACCTCAAGAATTTTGTTCATTCTTGTTAAGATGAATTTATAACATGTTGGGGCGAGGTTAAGCTGAAAACAAACCCCACCACACAGGCAACATATTATTCTCATTTGTGAGCAAAGAGGAGAATAATCCTCTTGGTCAAAGTCTTGCTCTCAAACCAAACTATTTCTTGCACAATTAATTTCTTTCCCTGTTTTTCAAACAGAAAAAGCTTGATCCTTAATTTTACACTGGGATTAGTCCTGCAGGGCCAGCTGCACATATTATTGTTTCCCACATAACACTGTAGAACTTCTGCTTTGCTTTGGAAATCCATTGAACCTCAAAACATAAGTCTTTAAATATATATAAAAAAGATTTTGGCAGTGTTCACCAAATCAAAATTAGGAGTTTTTAAGACCCTTTTAATACTTTGAGAATGTGGTTTAATTAGTTTGACACAGTTATACTGGTCAGGATAAAACATACAGGCCAACAGGGCACAGGTCCAAGAGTCTGGGGGATCAGGAGACCCCTTGGCCAGAACATTGATGTTAAGTGATTGTTAAAGTACCCAATACGGAGATAAAATTAACTTGGAGATAAACAAAAAGACCACAGGAGACACAAAATAAAATGACAAAAATGCAATGTCTGTTGATATTTAGTCTTTCAGTCTGGGGCTCCCATATAGAAGAGATGTGAGGCCTTTTACTTCTCTATACCCAGGAGCCTATTGTCTCATAATCCAGAGGAAATTGAATGGTTGTATTAAACAATCAAACGTCCTCCCTTCGAGTGACGGCTCTAGCTGATGTTACTGTCCAGGGGAAAAACAATTCCAAGAACAGTGTAAATGAAAAATAAGTGTCTTGAAAAACCCCTCTACGGCCGTTTAAAACAATTTAAATTTAGTGCTTTTTACGACTTTTCAAGATTCAAATAGCCCGTTAGAGATCACGAAATACTCTGTGAAGTCCCCACACCCCAGTCTACTGTTGTATGACCCATTGACCTGAAGCTTGTGGTGTGGACAGACACCCATTGTAAAGCTTGTCTACATCATTTATGAACTAAGCACTGGATCCTTTACCTTAAGAAGGTCGTCAGAAGGATTCTTCTCCAGGTAAACCTCCAGGTAAGACTGTACTGCCTCCAGCAGGTGGTTAAAGCTGAAGCTCATGAGTAATGGGTGATAAGTTTCTGTCTGTGTCACGATTGTTTTCAGCTTGACTCCCAAGTTCTGTCGAAACATTATTGATTATTAAGTATTAGAAAAATCAAACAGCAAAGTATTGACACAAGTGTTTTTTTAAATACCCTAAAGGACACAGACCTGTGGGAGCGCATCGTTATTCTCAAACCACTTCAGAGCTGAGGAGGCAGAAGATCTTTCGCCTTTCTCCAGACAAACAGCCACAGACTAGACACATGGAAAACACATATGAAAACTGAAAATAAAAACCAAGCATCTGCGTAACATCACTGTTAACTGTTGATATTGTTCCATTATTACCTACAGACTGTAGCTTTCACCAGAAATACATTAAAATCATTTTATACTTAACAGGATATTTCACAACAGGATATTTACCTGACTAAAATAGAAAAAAATATATATCTGACAGTAAGATTACCTGGACAACCACAAGAATGGTTATATTTTTAAACACAGCTTCATCTGCCACAGTCTCTTCCAGCTTTGCCCATATTTTGGCGGCGGACATCAGAGGCATCACACCCCTGTCCTCCTCAAACAGGACGTCTGGAGACAAACAGTGTGTTACACAGTAAAAACAGACTGAGAGCGGGAACATTTATATTTAAGCGTATAGAAGCTAAACATTTATTTTCATACTTTTTTTTACTTTAAATCACCTGTCTGATACTACTGTTGTTATCAGAACAATGACTCCAGAGACTTTAACAGCTATGCAATTTTATAATATGAGCTGTGATCAGCTGCAACAGATAAACACGCTCAGGAAGAAGCTTCCACAGGGAGCCCCTTGCTGCTTTACAGCGACCACCCACAGCAGCAAAACCATTAACTCCTTTTAATGTCGTACAATGAACATTAAAATGATTGAGACGCAGAAGAAACCCTCTCTTAACACAGTTTACAGATAAAACCTTTTACCAGTTTTAACGTTGAGGCTGATTCGGTGTAAGTCTGTCCTCCCTAACTTCCACTAACACAAGCATCTCTCTGCAGAAATGAACAGAGCTCATTAACGTTCACACTGCAGGAACTTACCAAGCTGTTTTCCGTGCATGACTCGGGCGAGGAAGGCACATATCAGTATTTTCTCACTGTACTCGTCTTCTTTGAGAGCCGGACTCTTGGAAATGGCTAAAAAGGCAAAAGACAACTAGCATCAAAAAAATCGACAACCTGGACTCACATGCACCAGTTGATACTGAGCTGTGTAATCGGAAGCCTAAATGTATCATTATCGTTTTATTACGGTATAATTCTATTCATGAACTACATAGCTTTTTAATGGAGGATCTGGCTTTACCATTTGACTGTTTTTGTATGACCAGTGTGACGTTATACGTTCTGAGTCTTGACTTAAACCGCGTTGTTTACATCTTGATTGTACATTTCCGGTTTCAAGTTGTTAACCGTTAGTTATATTTTATCTTATACGACGTCTCTTTAGTTAGTTTAAAGTCAACTGTGTCGGTGGTTGATGAACTAGCTATTGATTTGATAGCTGTTAAGATAACAGCTAACAACAGTGTTAACTTACCCTCGAAAACCGACAGCGTCTCGTTGAATTCCTCGAACTCAGCTTCTTTAAAATGTCGACACAGGGTTCGGAACATGAAGTCCACCATCCAGCCGGTAGCCACAGAGGAAACGTGCTGGAAACTGACGCTTAGGTCGAGTTCACTCGCGTCTGTCACACTTTTATTGATCGCTAAAGGCTCCATGTTTATATCTGCGGCTCAACTTCTTCTTCTTCTTCTTTCTCTTTTCTTCTTCTTCTTCTGTGGAAGCGGTTTGAGTTCCGCGCGCTTTAGGGATTGGGACAGTTTGGCATCGCCTTTACAGATCGCAGCGCCCTCTGGCGGCCAGGAGCAACGACAAAATACCACTTTGATAGAAATAACTATGATACAGTGACCAAAACAAACAAATACATAAATAAAAAAATAAATAAAGTGCAACTCAGTCCAATAGAATAGAAATGTCGTGTTATGTCATGTCCTATGTCTCCTGACACTGAAGTATTAGAAGGGATACAGTTGTTGTGGTCTTTCCGTTTGTGTATAATACAACATTAAGACAAAATAAAGTTTCCGTGAATTTTAAACATTTTTTAAATGTTGAGAGGCAATAAAGGATAATTCCTGTTTGCCTTGTGTGTAAACAAAAGGTTATCTTTGGTGTGGGGGTGATACATTTTGAAATAAAAAAATATGTAAAAACAAAAACATTAATTAAGAAACGCACTCTGACAGCCAGTGTGCAGCAATAGGTGTATTTCTTTGTTTTGTTTATATTTGCCAATGCATTAGTCATACTAATAAAAGCTTTTGGATTTTTCCACAGCAAGAGTGCATTCGTTTTTTTTGTATTAGTAATTAAAAATGTTAGTAGCATAGGTGGAAAATCAAGTCTTTATATTTTATGGGTTTATTCTTGTTCTGACTTCAAGGCTACAGCTGCAACACATTTTACAAGTCACACCAATCAGAGGCCAACATCCTGACTCACGTTTTATGTATCCAAACTTGTCATACTCTAGATTCTGCAGTTTTTAATCCTCTGACACAACGGACGTAACTGATACTATCATTATGGTCCCATGTGATACAATAGTACATCACTACAATACATTATTAACCTCTTTGCTTCCTTTCGGAGAGGATGCATGGGTGCCATTGTTTTTGTATTAAACACATTACACACCACATCTTCTGGTTTCTGAGGTTTGGGAGAGCTGCTCATGTTCAGTATCACTCGTTGGCAGCAGTTCACAGCAGACGAGCGGAGATCCATTAATTGCATCTAATGGAACGGAATACATTTCCCTCCCGTGATAAATCATTTATAAGCCAGCCATGCAGGATTGCTGAGTTGTCTGCACTTTTGGATATGAAAACCACCCACTTTTCATACTTTCTTGCAGCAAATGCAGAATCGGTTTTAATTAATGCTTTATAGAGATGATTTATTAAAGCATATATTTGATTCTTAATATGTAATCATCCTTAATATACAAGATGTGTATCCAGGGAGTGTAACAGCCGCCGAGAAACATCATAGAACAACACACACACACACACACACACACACACACACACGAGTTATATACACATTTATTTGTAATTCTGCATATGCTAATAGATGTAATGGGGAACAATGCTCTACAGAAATGTTGACATACATGTACCATGACAAAGTGTTCTGTGGTCACATAATTGTTCGGACAACTACATGCATACAAAGATGTCGCTTTGTACAGAAAACAGTCTGTAGCTCAGAGTGTGTCTAACGATCGTGTTCTAAAAAAACTGAACAGAGAAAACAAACAAATCCAAATGTAAGAGGCAGAATACACAGAGACATAAGAATAAACAATATAGCTTTATGCATTTCATGGAGCGAGGTTTTAATAAGCACGCATGAGTGACACGGACAACCCCCATTCTCTCAGAGAAAATAAAGACACAACGTTTGCACTCTGCACAGTATCACAGGTGATAATGCCATCATGAGAGAGTAAGACAGAGCTCGATCCGTTTTCCGCTGTCAGCTCACGCGATTCATTCCAGTATCCACACAAACGTCAATCCCGAGGAGGGGACACAGCTGATCAATCCCGAGTCCCATGTTTCTCCACCCTACCTGTCCAAATGAGGGATTACTCAAGGATAACACAGAGACTTGATAACTACAAACAACGGATGAAAAAATGTATAATTGAACGTACAGGTACCGACCCCACGTGTTTACTTTGGAGCAAAGAATCTGAGTTTCTAAGGAGGGATCAATCATTTCACATGAATCTCTGTTTACGGACTCAAATCACAATGGTCTGGGCTACACAGACAAAAGGAAATATGGACCACGACAGATGTGATGTAACTTTTTTGGGGGGGGGAGTTTTTTCTCTCACAGCGTTCCCTCATCCTAGTCTGTCCTCTCACCGACTGATCCACGAGCCTGAGGGCATGAAGTGGGGTTCGAGCCTCTGAAGCCGCAGGGACGGGAGCTCCGAGTTGTGTCATGATGGGAAATAACCAGATGGATCAGTGTGGTGACAGTGGGGATCTCTCACTGCCTGCCAGCCGTCACTCTGACCCCTCACTCGCCTTCTCTTCCAACTTTTTTGTGTCCCTTTGCTCGTGCTCCGTCCTGCCCCACTGAAGACTGATGGGGCGGTGGATACTGAAGGTGGTGCACACATCACCCGGGAGGAGGGAGAAATATTGCCGCTCCTACACCACGGGAGCCGAGAGATCGACATGGATTTGACAACATCACCATTCAAAAAAGTACAGAAGTAACTAGTTGACGTTATAGCTGTTAAAGAAAAAACAAAGAATCATCCAATCGGAACATCAGAGAGTTATAGAAAACCTGAGAACTCAATAACATTACTTGTATCTATTACATAAAGACCTGATTTCTCCTATAAAATTAGAATTTTCTGTACAGTGCTATATGAACAAAGCAAAATGACTTATTACCTTCTCATAAACGGCGGCGTTATGAAAAGGCACGCATCATTTCAACCACCGTATGGCAGGAAATTGTGGTCGTGCTCCATTTTGGTTTTTAGAAAAAATAGAATCATTCTCAATGTTAATTCACAAAAAACATAAAATCCTTTGTGTGTGGCCATTGAAGTTTGTCTTTATATCTTCCACAGACGTCTGTTGGATTCCTGCATGAATCATACAGTGATATAAAAGGCCCAAAGTGGTCAATTTGGATCCCTTTTCCCACCGATAAATTTGAGGTCCATTGATACGTGGCATTAAGGTGCTTGTCAGCATTATGCCCGCCATATAATATATGAAAAAGCAAAAGTCAAATCCTCATTTGCATTGTTTGTGAGATTCTGGTGGTTGATAATACTGTTTTTGCCTCATATTAAAGATATAACATTTGAAAAATACAAGTAATTTCTGCCTGTACACTTACAAATTCCCATAGACAGAAAATAAAGTGCCACAATTCTTGGCCTGCATAGATTGCAGTATGCGGTATTGCACATTCCACACCTCTCTGTGAGAACACAAGAAAAAACATGATGATAATACTAAGAAGAAGAAGAGAAAGAAAACAAACAACAAAGGATTCACCCACGCACGTCCTGTCAGAAGCATCCGGGTTTGTGTGGCGCTCACAAACCGACTCCTGATTCACTCAGCCAAGTGTCATGCCGAAACAATGAACAAATATTTCCAGCAATAAAAATTGGAATCGAAAGGCAACATACAACGGATATTTTCAGTCAGTGTAAAACAAAAAGCGACAAAGAAGATGAGCAGAAAACACAAAGAAAAATAAAGAAAAAAAACTCTTTGGGTTCGAGTTTGACTGAAAACTTTGTTCACAATAAAAACACAATAAATAACAATCCAAGACACTACGGGTATACAATAAATAAAAAAAAGAAGATGCTTTAAACTCGTCAGCAGGATGGGATCAAATCGCAGTAGTATGGATCAAGTGTGGACGACGCCAGGGCGCTGAGGAGAGGACAACGAACACAATGCAGGTAAACAAACCATAAGGAAAATAACATAGCTACTTTCATAATATATGTTATTACTTTATATGATATTATGCAGCGAGGAGATAGATGAAAGCTTGTCACTGTGCTTGATTTGGTCCATTGATATCACAAAGAATATTTTGTATCCCTTCTGATTTGCCAAAATAGTATAAAGCCTATATTGTATAATGAGTAATGACCAGTGTCTAATGTGCTGAATTACTAAATAGTCTTAACTCTGCTTTATGGAGTCTCACTTACCTAACGTAGAATTTGTCTACAACCGATCTAGAGCTACGTTTTTTCTTAAAGCTACTTTAGATATATATATATATATATCTGATGTCTGAGCGAGTAAATAGGATTTATTTCAGTTCTGTTGGAGGGCAACAAAAGGCTGAACAAGGAGTAAAACCTCTTAAACCTCGTCCTGAACTCCTGAAACCGTGTGATAAATAGTTTTTCCATAATGGTAATATCTGATACTTCCTGTCCTCACTGGTTACATAGCTATTTGGCAACTACAGGTGTATGTATGCGCTTGAGAGGAAACAAGGTGTCTTTGTCCTTCTTTGCCCGCGTACGTTGAGTCAAAGACTAAATATCAGATGCCCAAACTGAAAAGTTCAACAAGTCCTTATGAAAACCAAAGAGCAACAATGTCAACGTTACAAGTTTCATACACCATTTTGTCACACACAAAAAAAATGGAAAAAACAAAAAAACATTACAGGGTCGTCATGGGAACACTTTGCATTTCCACAAAAGGTAATGATATGTTTTTTTTCTTATAGGTCGCTACGATGCAACGCCGGTCCGAGGGCTCTTCGCTCAACCCTTCCTCCCTTTCCTTTTTCACATTACAAATAGTTGTACCTTCAGTGACAGTTTTCCTTTCGCCGTCCTGTGCATTGTCATTGCCTTGGATGTCCTAGTATTTACAGTGGAGTGCTCTCAGCAAACTAAGCACCGTAAAATATCTGTCTTTTTTTTTTTTTAAATGCATGCTTTTTACAGATAAGTCCCTTCTGTGCATTTCCTTGTTTTGCTAGAAAAAAAAGGAGACTGTCATTATGTACATTGGGAGGACTGAAACGTCTGGTAGATGAATTCCCTCTGTTTTCAAAGAGCCTCCTGCTGGAGCCCGCTGTCACTTCCTAAGTCCTTCCTGAATCTGCACAGAACACTGCAGTTTCTTATTCAGCAGTACACAACGACACAAGTAAAAGGGACTTGTCATGCCATGCAAAAAATATCTCCCACTTCAACAGCGCCTTTGTCTTTTCTCGCTGCTCGCACACACGCACCAGGCCGTGGTTGTAGCGGGTCCCTCGTCCCCAGCTGCTTCCCTCACAGTCACATGCTGGTTTCGCAGGTCGGAGAAAGGCCGCCGTCCCCGGGTATCAGGTGGATATCGGATGTAAACATGTGGTTCTCTACTTTGTGTCCACTTTGGTTGCTGTCAGCCTTGACCTCCTCGCCTGCCCCGACCACACCTTGGGTGCAATTTTGTGCTGTCTTCTTGGGCGACAAGGGCCCAACGGCGGCACCCGCCACCTCCATCAGGTGCTTCTCCTCGTGGTTCTCCGTGGACGGATCTTCGTCGCCCGGTGGGGTGTCGACCACCAGCCTCTTCGGGGACATGGGGTCGGTCTCCTCTTCTGTGATGGGGAGCAGCTCCTCTGAGCAGGGGATGAGCGGTGACGTCTCTCCGTCCGGCGACTCTTCCAGGATGCTGGAGCTGATGTCTCCAGGAGAAGTGGTGCTGGGTGGTGTCAGTGGGCCTTCGGCAGAGGTTTTGGTGGAGTTGACTTTTAACCCCTTAATTTTAAGAGGATTATTCCCTCTTGAAGGGCTCCGGATATTCTCCACAGCGCTGTTAAAACTCTCCACTCCTTTTAAATGGAGGTCGTCATTGCATATGAAGCCAGGAGAGCTCTCGTCATTGCTGGCCCTCAGGAAGCTAAGATCCAGATGCGGTGGTGCTCTGGGGTGTCTGATTTGATACGGCCCATGATCTTCCTCATCTGAGGTGAGGTCTTCATTTTCAACGCCTTCCGGGCCACTAGGAAACTTACTTGGTGAGGAGGGCGGGACTTCCTTCATCTCCACCTCCTCCTTCAATGTAAATTCTTGGCTTGAAGATTTTTTCGGTGAGACGGGGGCGGTCATAGTTGTGCTCAAGGTGCTCATAGAGCTTGTGGTGTTGAGGTTAGTTAAGGACTGTGACTTGGTCATATGGTTGTACATCTCCTCCAGTTTCTGGACATTAAGGTGCTGTGGGGTCCTGCTGGTCCGCTGCGGACTTCCAGTGGTGGTAATGGTTATACGTTGAGGGGAATTCTGCGGCAGAGACTCTGGGTTTGACTTCAGGTTGATTTCTGAGGTGGCGTGCCCGATGGAGCTGCCCAAGTGGCTCGGTGACAGGTGGTTGTCAAGGGAGGTTTTATCCTCTCCTTTCTCCACCACCACATCCATCAGTTCCATGCTGCGGGCAAAGGCATCCTTTAGGTTCATCGACACAATGCTGCCATTCCTCTTGGCTCGCTCCAGTGCCTCCCTCCTCTTGATGGCCTTCTCCTGCCTCTTCTGCTCCTTGTAGAACTCAGAGAAGTTGTTGACAATAATGGGGATGGGGAGGGCAATAACCAGCACTCCTGCAATGCAGCAGAGCCCACCCACAATCTTACCAAGCAACGTCTGTGGGTAAATGTCCCCGTAGCCCACTGTGGTCATTGTAATGGTTGCCCACCAGAACGAGGCAGGGATACTGGTGAATTTAGTGGCATCCTCGTCTTTCTCAGCAAAGAACACCAAGCTGGAGAATATCATGATGCCCATGGCGAGAAAGAGAATAAGAAGGCCAAGTTCATTGTAGCTCCTTCTCAGAGTGAACCCTAGAGACTGGAGCCCCGTGGAGTGCCTGGCTAACTTCAGGATCCTCAATATTCTCATGATCCTGAATATCTGCACCACGCGCCGCACGTTCTGGAACTGCAGCACGCTCTTATTGGACTCCGTTAGGAAGATGGTGACATAGTAGGGCAGGATGGCCAGCAAGTCAATGACATTCAGGGGGCCTTTGAAGAACTTCCACTTATTAGGCGAGGAGAGGAAGCGGAGGAGGTACTCCATGGTGAACCAGGCGATGCACACGGCTTCCACGTGGGCCAGCTGGGGGTTGTCGTTGGCGTGGCCGAACTCGTCGAACACCTGGAGCTCTGGTAAGGTGTTGAGGGACAGGGCGATGGTGGAGAGGATGATGAAGAGGATCGATATGATGGCCAGAATCTGAAAAGGGAGCACAGAGAGGAAGAACATATTAGTAGGATACTAAATAATGTATTCACATGTAGGGAAACTTTCATGAAACTTTCATAATACTCAAATACCAAAAGCATGAGATTAAATACTGGCTTAAGATACATAGCAGATCATCATGTTTGACTAAGTTAATATATCACTTTGTCTGTTTCGTTCTATAAATTGTGGCTTGGTTGAGTTGATGCGAATTAACAAGTCTGGTTGAAAGTTGTGGAGTACAAATTATATCAATCTTTGCTGTGTGTATTCTTGAAGGAAAATCTAAAAAGCTCTGCAGATATTAGTCTTTCACCGACATATTGGTATCCTTATCAGGTGTTACGTTTGAGGAAAATAAAGCTTTTATTTTACAGTATAAAATGTATAATGCAGCAAAATTTTGCATTTATATAACAAAAACTGTTCTTTCATTTTTGTTATATTTGAATTTTCTTTTCATTTAATGAAACGTATAGTTAAACGATAAAATATCAAGCCTAAAAAACATTTATGTACCATAAAAGTTTGATAACAGCCTCTTCGGAATCATTGCCATTTAAAAAAAATACATTTCTATTGAAAAATATATCAGTATCAGAACTGTTTACTTCCTAACATTGGTATTGGCATCGACCTTCTATATCAAGTGAATTGAATTACCCCCAAAAATCGGGCATTCCTATTTTTATACCATCATCATCATCAGGGTTTAATTACTGTATTATCACAGAGGAAAGTAACATTGGAATACAAAATGACCAAAAATAATGAATCTAGGGAAAGTAAGTAGGCCAGAATTCTATTTTGGAAATACACAAGAGGAGTGTGTTTGCATGTGATCTCCTCCACAGCAGAAGGATAAAAGGGATTCTGGCTCCACCTGTTGGCAACACTCTGCTATTCCCTCTCGCCGTTATAAAATATATTTCCTTACTTGCAGTTTACAAAGAAAATTAGATGCACAAAACTTTTGTAAATGGCCTTTAAAGTAAAAGACTGATATTGACATTGTCTCCTATGGCTTTCAGCTCAGGGAGGGGACGGGCACGGACATCCTGCGTAATCCCGTGAGGTCAGCTCAGCATGAGGCTGCGTTTCAAAGCGTAGCTCTTTACCTTGACCAGGATTTATTGACCTCGATAGATTAAATCTGTCCTTAGACGTTCTGACATCGCTCATTTAGAAAATGAGAGCCGACTGATATATGGTGCAGTGAGGAGCGTGTTTGAATGTCACGTCCCGTTATGAGGTGAGCACATGGCTCGCTTGTCATTCGTCCCTCTGATACGACCTCTCCATACCCGTCACTCTCTTGCACTATAACCCCGGATTTCACAGTCGACAGCACCGCAGTGCAACTTCAAAAGTCAAGTCCCAATCTGCATTCTTCTCTGTGAAGTCCTCTACGACCCAGACAATATAAAACCTATTAAAATCGAATGAACACAGATTGAAGTCTGAGACAAGATGGGAAAAACCAGGCCCCCTGAATACTAATCACAAACCACATTAAGTTGCAGAACACACTGATTAACTTGCACAAATTTACTCAGAGCCGTCCCGCCGCTCACTCACTGTATCTCCTTTGTGACTTCGTTAATTAAGCAAATGTCACTTGTTAGCCGCAAGGATTCTGCAATGCTCAGGGGTCGGCCATTTCCACCGGCTGCCCACGACCCTGTAGACCCGTTGTAAATGCTTCATGCAAAATGCTTTTAGAGAAAAGAACTTCTTGCGTTAGAATGAAAGAGAGAGAAAAGGGCCCGGGAGCCGAGTAGAGGCAAACTGGTGTCATGGCTCAGCAGAGGAAGTGTTATCACCACATGAACGCTGGCGGTGATTCGGTCAGGATTCGGTTAAACCTATTAGCAGCTATAGGTGAGTCAACCTGGGGGAGGTCTGGCACTGTGCTGGAAAGACTGCGGAGTCACAGTCGGGACGCAGATTGCCTCCTTGCCCCTCAACTTTTTCTGTGGCGAGCTCATTTGAGGCTCAGCCCGCGGTGCCACGGTGCCAAGTCCCTCGGTCGGAGGAACCTTTCGCCTGGCGCCGGTCGCTCAACACCTTGGCACCGAGTCAGCCCAGACAGGTGTAGTGGGGGAAGAGTAGGAAATGAGGTAATGATCTTGCTCAGTTTATAGGTTTTACTGGTGGTAAATTGTGCAGCTCATGGGGCAGTTTGTTTAACTCCACAAAGATAAGAATGATGTATGGAAATACAGGTCGAAAGGTAACCGCTTCTTTAGAGGTCGACTACTCTTTATTTAGATTCACAGTAGCTGCCTCAGAGGAGACAGTTAATCTTCTGCTGTTCAACAGTTTGGAGAAAGACAACCCTTTAAAACTGCGCTATGAACAGCTGACGCACACAGACACACATACACACACGTACACACATTCACATAGACACGTACAAATGCAGATTTGAATAGCACCCCTTACTAGGAATTTGCATTGACTTCCATTCACTGTGAACAGTCGAACTGAAACCTTATCCCAAACCTTAACCATGATGCCGAACCCTGACCTTTAACCTAACCACAATTCACACCCGAACCTCAGCTTAACATTAATTTCACTTTAAAACTTGTCTTCACCTTTAAATGCGATGATTTACGTTTTGAGGACTTGCTCTTTGTCCCCTTAAGGAAGACAAATCCCCATAGTGTGACTGTGTAAACCTGGACCACACACACACACACACACACACGTATAGAAAGTGATGATTTTCATTGATCCACATCCGGGTGAACGCCCGTCCACCCTCTGCTCACTGACACCAGCAAAGGGCGTTTGAGTGCGATGATGAGCCATCCTGAGGTGGCTTACATTAACCTGCTGTAATTGAGTGGGAGTAGTTAAAAAGATCAATTACTTGGACTTAGTCGTCACTGATTTGCACTTGTGGTGGTGCATTAAGCATCGCGTCAAATGCCGTGAGCAGTGGATTAACCAAACGGAAACAAGCACGTCAGTGGACGGAGGGAGGGAGGAAGCGAAATTAGATATTTCACTGGAATAAACCGCAGAACAATTCTCTAATCATGAGTTCTGTGAAAATGAGATTATAATGTCACTAGTATCCGGATCAATTTACTGAATTACACAATATTTATACTTTATGCAGCAAAGTTACTTGTGGACTAATTGGATGTATTTCAGATTTGCCTCAAATTAAGTAAAAGATAAAGGTTTTGGAGTGTTACCACTTTCTCCACCTCCCCCCCTCTCTCTCTCTCCCTCTCTCTCTCTCTCTCTCTCTCTCTCACTCTTTCTCTCTCTCTCCCTCCCTCTCTCTCTCTCTGGCTCTGTCCCTGTTGCTGTGAAGGTATTGACCTCAGGAGGACCTGATGAGGTCACATTCAGGCCAGTCATGAGACCTGATTGGCTTAGACAGGAAGGTAATGTCTTCAGATGATTAGGGAACGTGTGACATGCTTCACTTGTCTGTGGCTTATTCTGGCTCTTTTACTTTCCCTGCACAAAACCCCACCTGGAACAGTTTGCTAATGACGGTGCAGGAGCGCTGCTTTAATTTGGAGAACAGATGGAATTATTAAATACCACATACCACATTTTTTATTTAATATAATATTTTTAGAGACTTTATGAAACACATTCTGGAGAAATGTCCTCGCAAAAACCAGCTGGCTCCACTCGTCGAGGGACAGCATGAAAAAAACATAGCTGGCGAAGGTTTAGCTTTAGCAATTTAGGTGAATATCTCCTGGGTATAGAGCGACCAAATGTATTTTAGTCACTAACTCCCACACCCACCGCTCACTATCTTATCTCAGAGTCCGTTTCAAAGGTTAGCATCAGATCCTGTGGGAGGGCCGAGCAGGAAGTGTGAAGTCGAACGAGAGCAGGCAGGACGCGGCGGCCGCTGAGTCGAGAGCCCTCTCGAGCCTCTCTCCACTTCCATCTTCAGCCGCCCGTCATCTCAACCACTACTCTTGGAAATGAGAGGCTGGCCTTTAACCCCCTCCACTTTGAGCTTCCCGCAAGACGCCGGGGCCACTAACTCCTCTCGCTAAATGTCCTGTCAGCGGGGCCGGCCCTGTGGTCGCACACGTTACAGTCCTTGCTCCCCCCCGCATCCCCATCATTCCTCACGCTAAGGGAGGATAGATGCTTTGTGTGTGTGTGTGTGTGTGTGTGTGAGTGTGTGTGGGGTGGGGGGGGGATGAAAAATAACCTGCACCACACCAGTCGCCCCCATCTACCAGCTCGGTATCGACCGTGTGCACATCACATTATGGACACTGAGCCAGGCCCTTATCGATCTTCCCGCTTGGAGCTCTTATGGACCATGATCCACCTCAGAGGTCCCCACTGACGTCCCCCCCTCCCCCCACCTCCTCCCCCTCGTGTCATCACTTTGTGCACAGGACAAATTGAGCCGTTCCTCAGGTATGAGCATTTTTTTTTGCTGTGGAATCGCGGCGATTGTGCTGACAGTAATATGGATTTATCCCGGGGACTTGTATGATTTGCTCTTCAGGGACCGGATCTCTTCAGAGTGACGACTCCGTCAAAGCGCGCACGAGAGCCGGGTGTCACGTTGTTACTGATCTTAGTTTTAGTATTAAAGAATCATCTCGTCATTGAATCAATGACTCTACTCATATTCTTGACTTATTGCACGTGTGTCACTCATATATACACATATAAACATAAATAGAGTTATATCAGGCTAAATATTGTATATTAGTGTTAAGGATACTACTGTTAAATAATACAGATATATACATATATAAAATGCACAAATACAGTTTACTTTCTTGTGCAATTATAAATAACATTTCTGTCCGTGTATTAATTTTATTTTTATTGAATTGAATTTTCTTTTCTGTCATATAACCCATTTTATTCTATTCTATACTTCACATACTGCCATCCTCAGTATTTCGGCTCTCAATTTCACAAGCTTAACTATTCTTTTCTCTTCTTACGCGGAGCAGTGGGGGATTTTTCATCATCATTCAGCTCAGTGTCTCTTTATGAAGGACACAGGACTACGAGGACTCAAATGACAACATTCGACTCCCAAATGCTCTAAAATTCTGTTCGCGAGCCATTAGTAGCCACAAATATGACATTATCAAGGAACCACTGATACTTAAAGAGAGATTTTTAAGTTATGAATATTGGGGGTATGAAACATCCACGCTTCGAGAGACTCAACATTAATCTACAAAGGAGGAGAGACCTCTTCTCTCCCACTCTGTCAGGAGTGCGGGGGTTGAGTGCCTCCTCTGTGGCCAGTTTCCAGGATTGAGACATTCGGTGGCCGTCCACTGTTTTTGTCCCACGGCTCCTCTGAGGTTCAGAGAGGTTTGGAGGAATGCCATAGTCGTTAACGTGAGCCTCAATTCTAAAAACATTAGTCTGCGGACAAGAGAAATTAGCTGATAAATCACTGGAGAGAAATGACCAGACTGATTCAGCTTGAAACTGGTACAATGTGTGTTGTGACTGAAGTGTGTCCCAAATCGTCCTTTTTTGTTGTTACAACTTTGCAACACAAGATAGATCAAATAAAATTATCCCTGGCAACTCCTTTGGGAAAATACAAAAATGAAGGATTACTATTTTGAAAAAAAAAAAAAGATTGAGCTGTTCAAATACCTCTGACAGCTTTCCGTGCAGTCAGTAATTGCAGTGGATGTTTCCCATTTGTCTTGGCACAGCGCGGCATCGCCACACTGCGCCACTTACAGTTTAATTTGTCACCAGTCAGCCCGACTATATAATGTGTCCCTCTGTGCTGCGCAGGCTTTGTCGGGAGTATTGGCACAATGTTATTAACGTCACAATCTCAGGGTCAGACTCACTGAGGTGCCTTTACAATCACTGTCGGGGACAAACAATTTTTCTTGCTGGTTTTTGTGCCTTTGGTGAAACATCAGGAGCAGAAATCTCTCTCACTTTCAAACTATCCTTGCTGGAGGCGGTCAACAGCAGGGGGTCCTGAGGGTTTCAGCCAATGTTATATACGCCGAGCGTGTGGGGCTCAGTCAGCTGCAGGAAAAGTGGTGGAAGGGGCATGAGACGGCGTTCCAGAGGAACATTAATCAATAACTAATCCTCATTTGCTTTCAGGTCGCAGACAACTTTTGCTTACTGAGCGCTATGGAGGCTGTTTCTTTGCCATAATATTACAGGATGTAAAAAATTAGGATGCATCGATAAATAATTGAAAAATGTATTAATTTACGTGGTCCCCCTGGAAGAAAGTTTCCGGTTTGAATTGTGGTCTTACTGTGTGGAGTCTGCATGTTTCCCGTGTCTGCGTGTGTTTTCTCTGGCTTCCCTCCACAGGCCACAGACATGCAGATAGGGCTCTGGGTCATAGTAATAGTGACCATCAAATGTAGACTTACCCAAAACTGAGATTATGAAACAAAGTCCACATTATATCAGCTGTGTTGTAATTGTCACTCTTTATCTTTTACATTTGCCTTTTTCCTTTTTACTCCTCATCAAATTTATGATCGCCATGATTCATCCCTCAATTAGTCGACCTGGTTCCAGGCTGAAAACTCTTTTGATGAGGATTTTTCTGAAACGTCAGAGGAGAAAATGAGCCTTTCTAACAGTGGGCCCTCACTGTTACACTCGTTTAGAGACTCTAAATTGAGTGTTGCTATGAATATGTTTGTCTCCTTATCATGTTGTATTTCAAAAGGATAAGCGGCACAGATAAAAGATGGATAGACTGATTGTAACCCCTCCATGTGTTTGAGTCCCTCCACCATCCCCACATCCCCTCATTAGGTCGATTCCCTCTATGGAGACCGTACAGTAGCTGCATTTTTTTTTATCCCTTTTCTTCTCATTCTTGTAAACACACTTCAAGTGCTTTTCAACCTCCCTCTCAAAGCCTTTTCACTCCTCCAGTCTTTATTTATACTGTTTGTTCGCGCGTTTGCTTCAGGAACCAGGGAGGAAAATGGGCTAATATGAAATATTTATAGCCCGTGTTCATCCATCGGACCAGCAGTCGCAACACGCCTGCACAGAACAGGCAGCGTGGCCGTATTTGTATCAGCGTGTGGCACAATTCATTACAGGTCAGGGGAGTGACACAGCCGTGATCGGCCAACAGAAATATCCTGCACCGAAAACAATGTATTAGCTGACACATCGGACTGACAGTTCCCCTCTGGTGGTTGTTCATATGACACATTAGCAGAATCTCATTAAGACTAATTCCTTGTTGCAATCACATTAGAGGGGCAATCCACCAGCGTATGATTTCCTGTGAGTCGCTTATAAAGCTGGATTTTGGTTTTAGTGACATAGAGGAGACAGAAAACCCAAAGTGTGATGTGATACTGGCAGAACGTGCAAATAAACAACCTTTTCTAACTTTGAAGGGGGAAAAAAATATATTTTTCTAAATTTCAGGAAAGCTAAATACCAACAGGAAGTCGAGAAGTCTGGCCAAAATCAATGCAGCGCGCTGTTTGTTCACCTTCTGCTCTCCAGCCTGTCAGAGACACACCAGCTGAATGTGGAAACGTGCAGCAGAAGCAATAGTCGTCAACCATTCTCCTGACAGAAGTGGGAGAAGATTGAATCCACAATTATACTCAAAAATAACTTTTGTAATCTATATAATCTATTATAATCTTCAAATTTACAAAGACAAGAAAGAAAGAATAGAAAAAGGAAAAATGCTTCTTATTCCTAGTTGAAGACTTTAAGTATAAAAACGTCATGACCCATCTAAATACATCTCTTACAACCTAAATGAGCCGCCACTCTGCCAGCTTTTCATACATTGGTCTGAATATTCTTTTTTCGTTTTCAATAGGCTACTAAACTTTTTATTCTTATTATAATAATCCCAGAAATCCCTGTCTTTGTGTCTGTCTGTAAGTGGAACGCATATCTCGAGAACCATTATCGGCTTCACACTTGGAATGAGGCCAAGGAAGTGCCGTGTTAATATGGTGCGATTTGCAGACGCGATAGGTTCACTATTAATAAACTTTGATTAACCAGGCCACCGACACTCTGTAGCGGCGGCAGCTGGGACTCATCAACGCTTTCACAACAATTAGTTCTCCAGATTCCAACTGCGTACCGAGTTGAGCTTTTACCCGGAACTATGAATAAACAGCTGAACAGGTGAAGCAGCAGTGGTGCAGCTTCAGGGTTCTGAGTCCACCAGCCAGTCTTTACTTGCCAGGGCTCAGCAACTGCAAGTCACCTTTACAGTTCCAGAGGGAAACCTGCAACCTGCATCCCCACAGGCCAAACAAACAGCTCATTCCAGAACAGACCTCGAAACACTTAAGTACGTCGCTTATTGATTTGATACCAAATAAGGCCACATATTGGATTGCCATTTTTTTCTTATCTTCATCAGGCTAATAAATAAAAAAAATGATTCATCTTTATAACAAAAACAGAGTCTTCAGGTCTGAGCGAAAGCCAGCGAGTGTTGGTGTGGTGTGGTGTGTGTGTGTTTTAAGCCACAAGGCAGCGCAGCACAACAGCACTCAGGTAAAACTTAAAACATTTATGAAGGAGCTGCTGCGCAATCGATTCCCACACTCACAATCTTCAGATGCTGGACGTCACATCGCTTACACGACATTTCTGGACTCAACCTTCGGATAAATTCAGCAACTCTTCTCCTTCTCAATCAAGCGTATTGATGAATATATTTAGAGCTCTGAGTGGATCGTTGAGACTGAAATAGATGCTGGGTCCACCTTAGTGTATATCCTGTAACACAGCAAGATGTGTGTGTTCTCAGGTTTCCACACCCACAGTCTCCAGGACAGATATGATTGCAGTCCAACTATACTTCATCAGTGTATTAAAAAAAAAAGAACCCACAGTGTGGGGATGCTATTTCTGTGGGCGACTCAGCAGTTTAGTGAATTAAGCGTTGGATGTAAAAGTGGTTTCCCACTGAGACCAGGCCTCTTTCCCGAGGAAGGGCACTGAGGAAAGTCAAGCACACTGCGCCGAGCATCATTTGATGCAAAGCACAAACTAAGATTCCAGACAATGTCTTGTTTGGTCCCATGAGATCAACACTTTAAGCTCTTTTCACTTTTGGCAAACACCTAATCACACCGATCTGCGTTGCGCTCTTTATCTGGCCCGCGTTGTCCTTCCTCCGTAATCTGCCCATCACTATCACCCTCTTAGCCGCCCTGCAGCCAATCAGGGCTCGTGACTTTCACAACACAAATGTCAGCGAGAAAAAAGGAAAACAGAGAGCGGGGGGAATTACAGGCGGAACCCGGCGGTGCAAGGGAGAGCAGATTGCACTAAATCTGCAAGGCAGTCTCAGAGCTGTATTTTCTACGAAACTCCAAAGATCCACAGGGAACTATTTATTTATAAAAAATATATATAATAAGTTTTAAACCTGCAGTAATAAACAAAATAATCTGCACAAAGTGGGAGAAAATCCAACATCACTAATTCCTTTAAAACATGTAAGAACTTGCCATGAGCTAGGAGACGTTTGCTTGTTTCTATACTTTTGTCGTCTGTTAACACAACTTTGTTGTTGTGTAACTGCTTTGGCAATTTCAACATGACAATAAATCTCTCAGAAGATGATCCAGATATTACAACACAAACATATTTACGAGAGACAAATTTTTACAAGAGACAAATCTTTACTACAGCCTGATTTATGAAGACAAAATGCTGATATTGGCCATAAATCGTTATCAGTGTCTATGTCTGATATGTGGCATTGCTATAACATTTTAAAGAACCTGATGCAGAAAAAGATGCTTGTAATTGTTTAAGTAAGTAAGTAGATTCATTTCAAATAAAGACAAAACTGAATCAAAAGGATCAAATCTACAGACTGAATAGCTCGTTGCATGTTATGAATGAATTTCTATGAAGAATATCTCTGTATGGGTCAATTACTGAATTTTCATACGCCCTAAAAAAAGTATTGGCAAATCCTCCCCAAAGATTCAGTGTTGTTTGGGCTCAGATTTTTTTTAAAAATAGAATCCAATTTAAACAATTTCCTTTTTCCATGTCCTTTCACTGACAGTAAAAAATGCTGGTGGACCTGGAAACAGTTGTGCATATGTTTCTGTGTGTACTGTGTGTGTGTACGTCCTCTGCATTTGTGTGTGTGAGTTTCTGGGGAGAACAAGCCTTCGGCCCTTATGCCGTGACAACATTATTAACCTATATGCCTCTGACATCCCCCCCCCCCGAGAGCAGAGAACAGCAGGCGGACCACAGATACAGCCAGTACCCTCCGGATAATTCACACGCTGATGCACATGTACACACACAAGGGCTTTTCTAGTATATATATATATATATATATATATATATACATATATGTGCAAATAACACACCTACACACATGTTTGTTATACTGTATCTGCACGTGCAAAATATTTATCTTTTAAAAAAGGGAACACAAGCCATAATAGTTAGGTTAATAATTGCAGGAGATAACTCGCTCTCTTGCTTTGAGTCATTTTCAGATCCTTAATCCCAGAGGGGTGTGTCTCCATGTGTGACAGAGAGAGAGAGAGAGAGAGAGAGAGAGAGAGAGCCTGAGAGAACAGTCAACAGGGCTAAGTGTAATTACTGCTAAGTGTGCTAGCCACACTGCGCCCGAGTAGTGATCACTGTGTTAATCACCCGGCCGAGGCCCATAATCAACACTTCCTCCGGGCCACAGACCAGAGGGAGGAAGCAGAACCGGACACGCAGACCATGGAACCGTGAAAGAGTTCATATTCACGACTGTGCTGCGTGCGGAGACATCATCTCGCAGGGAGTTGGGCTCCTCCACAAGCCCCCCCCCCCCCCCCCCCCCAAGAGTCTCCTGAAAACATCATCAATCTGAGCTTGGAGGCTGAGGGAGGATGGGGAGGGTTGGGCAGAAGTGGTCATGGTAGAAGTAGAAGACACACACACACACATATAATATACAGAATTTAACTGTCTCTTTGTGTGTGTGTGTGTGTGTTTGTGTGTGTGTGTGTTTGTGTGTCTGTGTGTGTGTGTGTGTGATTTCCAGAAATTTACTCAGAATATGAATTAGCCTCCTGTCACCTCTCCTTGGTTCTTTTCCTTCACGGAGAAAACCAGGGAAACCTCACAGGAAAAAAAACAACTCTTCCCCTCACCTCCCACACACATATGCACACAGGCGTATGCACACACACACGTATACACTCACACACACATACACACGCTCTCGCACACATACATACAGTACAAATGCTTGTAAAATGCCCCCCTCACACTCTCCTTTGTCTACTCTCACAATCCTTGTTCTCTCTTTTCAAAACACTCCCTGTCACATTCAGCTGCACTCAGCACGGTCCTATAGAAACCCCGGCACTACACCCGCACATGAACAGCAGCATCCCCCCCCCCCCCCTTTCCTCCCCTCTAGTACCTCTATCTGTTATCCTCAATGACTACTCATCACCTCGCTGTCTGAGTCAAACCGCGTAACCATGGAGATGTCTCCGGCACTACTAATGCACTAAGAGCAGCTTTGTGACTTTTTTTTTTTTTTGCAGAGGCTTTACCATTCAGCTGAGAAGCCCTCTGAGCAGCGGGATGACGGAGACGGATTTCAGAGGAAGCAGAAGTTAACTGGCGCATTGGAATTCAAAGCAAAAAAACGTCGGGCTCGGCGAACGCCACCATGAATTCCAATGAAATGGGATAACGTGTTCCACGCGGGGGAAACTTTTGTTATGAGTTAGAGGCTCATGCATTTTCTCGACTGTTTCTCCATCCAGCTCCCTGGCAGAGAGTCCGGAGATTGTCCAAATTTGCCGATGTGGGCGTTTTGATAATATCCCTAACAAGCGTCAGAGGCAATAAGAATACAAATATCTGAAGGTGAAAAAGAAAGAAAGAAAGACTAACTCTGGAGAAAGTCTGAAAACAGCTTTTCAGTGCTACAAGCAGGAAATGTTTAGGAGGTCATGAGCCCCCCCCCCCCCCCCCTCCATCACTCCAGCAGTCACTCACTGTGCCTGAGAGAGAGAGAAGATTCCTGGGTGCCTGATTCCACATGAGGGCGCTCCTCCTCCCTTTGATGCTGAATTCAACTGGTAAAAAAAAAGTCTCTTTGTGACTTTCTGTCTTTGCAAAGAGGGTCAGTCTGAGGTCGAGAGAGAACTCCACTCTCAGGCTTTTTGATGCACACAAGGAGGAACTAGAAAAATCCCTCGGGCTCTTCCCTCTATCCTTCACGCGGAGAATAAGAAACACGCTCGTCTTTTCTCTCGCCGTGTCCTTCTCTGCCTCTCAGCCGGAACTGCGGGATGAACTGATACCCACCGAGGAGCGGATAATCCTTATCGAGTATAAAGAGTAGAGAAAAGAAAAACACAGCACTGAGTGGCGCGCCGCATCATTTATATTCCCCACAACATTACAGCATCCAGTACCCACCACAGCACCATCGCTCCAAAATGTGGCCTGTTTGAATTATTGGCTTCAGATGTGCACGTTGTGTCGATCACTGCAACTCTCACAGTGGAAAACTCTCACTTGTGGCCCGAATGATTTACTGTTGTTCAGCCAAGGACCAACCTGTACCTCCATCACGGTCCACCTGTAACACTTCACTCACCACAAAAACTCAAAATAACACAAACACACACTCACACACACACAGAGAGGCACAAATGCACTTTCCCATTTCCTGATTTTTCCATCTCTCCGCTGGGGAACTGGTGTGAATATGAACTGAGCTTTGTTTACCACGAGAAACACACCCAGTCGACAACATGCCTTCGTCTCTACTGAAATTCGACCTGATGATGTTTGCCTGAATGAAACCGGGACATGACACGGCAGCTGAGGAAATGAGTCGGAGAACAGACGAGCAACGGCCAAAAATAAAGAAGAAATCATATTTAAAAAAAGAAAAAAACAAGAAAATCTATTCTTCGAGTGAAATCGTGTCATCCTGTTACATGTGAAGTGATAATTCACAGCTTCTGTGTTTGCTCTCTCTTCTTGTTCCGGCTCAAACTGGTTCTTTCCGTCATCGTGGTGACAATTTTATCCCAATTTCGCTTCCCGGATCCCAATTACCAAACAACACCATGACATTGCCGTCTGCTGCCGAGGAAAGAGAGAAACTCAGCAACCAGGGTGTCAACAACATAATGACCCTTTTCACCGTAAACCACGGGAAGGGAACCCCCCGCTTTTCATTGTCTGTAAGGCTCCACCATCACCGGGACTAACTGTAAGATTAGAGGAGATTTTGTGCTCGAACGCACAGCTGTGAGTTTTAATAAATGCATGGGGGCAGGCTGAGTGATTTCAGCAATTATCTGAGCCGGGGGAAACCCCTGACGCAGAGCAAATCAAACCGTTCTCTCCCTCGCAGCGTGCCGCGGTGTTTACTTTAGTAATGACTCATGCTGGATCATACTCTGGTCGTCAGCAACAAAAGGAGCAGACGACGCACCACAATGGAAATGTGACTTTGAAATAAAAGCGCTGTGAATGACTGAACACGTGAGCCGAGTGCTGCTTCATGACAGAGGCAAGCAGGAGGCTCTGATAAGGGAGCGGCAATAACAGACAGAGTTCCACAGCCTTTGTTCCACAGCAGATGAGAGTGATGATCACCAGGCTTAGGAGCGGCACTGGGTGACTGTTACCATGGCGTTCGAATGAGGTACGCCTGTGTGTGTGTGTCTGTGTGTGTGTCTGTGTGTGTGTGTGTGTGAACATCTGAGTGGGCGGTGGTATTGCATGGAGGTTGAGGTGGAGGCTGGAGGTGTTATTGATAGGTGGTCTGTCCTTGAGAAGACGCAGATTGGGACGCCCCCCACTCTTCACGGGAGATTTCCTTTAATTAATCCAAATGAGGACAATCACACACACACAACACACCCACACAAATTCATACACACACACACAAACAAACACACACACACATACTTACACTCACCCACACGTCATTAGGACCAGGCTTTATTATCCAATAAAACTCCTGACCATAGACACTCCCAATTTCCTCCCATTGCACAAAAGTAAAGCAGAAATTTCCTGGATATGGTTTACGCCAGCTTGTATTTATTTACTATTAAAGTTTATGAATACAATCTTTGGGAAAAAAGCATTTAACATATATTATGACCTCTTAGATTGGTCATTTGCCCATCTGCTAGCATGAAGGTGGTGGGGTTTATGCCAGCAGGGGGCGATCAAGATGGTTTGGCTTCACTTTTTGGTATTTGTCATGTCGTCCATCTTTTTTATAGACTTTGCAGCCGTGCTCGCTGCTCTGTCAGCTTTGAGCTAAATGCTTAAGTAAACAGCAGGTTGCACACAATAACATTGATAACATGTTTATCTACCAGCTTGATTGTCTCAGCAGGTTAGCATAATAAGATAAGAAGAATCTTTCACCATTTCCCATTATGCACCTCGTTGCAGTGATTCTTCTGTTTTGAATTTCACATTTTGAAATGACTTTTTTCCGTGTTTGTGTGTGTGTGTGTGTGTGTGTGTGTGTGTGTGTGTGTGCAGGTTTGTCTCGCTTGCACAGGCAACTATTTTAAATGTGTGTCAGTGTGGCCATCCGGCTTACGGCCCATTCAGATCAGGTAATCAGATCAGGTAATCAGCACAGCCGCGTCGGAGCAGGTACGGGATTAACAAATCTGTGTGAGTTAGACGATAAGCTCCCACAACATTTCCGCGCACACACCCAGAGTGTTTCCATGCAGGTGGGAGGGGAGGGCGGCAGAAAATGAAAGGGTAGGTGTGATATCAGATGTGTCTACAACGACTCATGTGAGGGAAAGAGTGAGTAACTGCTTACAACCTCCTTTACATCGCGACTAAAGAAAGACATCAAATCCTATTACAATTATCCTGAATCAGCCTCAGATAGAAAGGTTTGAAAGCCCATGCAGATCCTAAACCGCAGCTCGGTGCAGGAGGACACAGAGTGGAGCCTCTGGTGTTTCCACCGACACACAGACGGTGAATTCTCAACACTTGAGATGTTTCCGTT
The DNA here is from genome assembly GCF_947347685.1 of Pleuronectes platessa. NCBI lineage: Eukaryota > Metazoa > Chordata > Actinopteri > Pleuronectiformes > Pleuronectidae > Pleuronectes > Pleuronectes platessa. The sequence goes on along the minus strand of NC_070645.1, from coordinate 9,296,357 downwards.
GATGAGCACGGGTTAAGTGCACCGCCGTATGGTTATTACAGCCGAGCGTGTGGCCTGAGGGCTGGAGGTGAGAGAATTGGAGGGTTGTACATACATGAGCAGACGCACCAAGAGACACAAATGACTGCAGACCATTCGCCGATGATAATATAGTCATCGTGCCCCGGGGCTTGTGCGCACGGAGATACACGGTTCAGAGCACATTGAAAATTCACACACGGGGGGTTACGAAGCAGTTTAGTGAGAAGAGACCACTTTTGAAAACCCACGTGTTGGCAAACATCTGCGCTGCTGAATATGCAAGACACCAAATCCCAACTAGCCCCGGCTCTGATCATGACCTCTGAGCACCCTGCGGAGGGAAGCACCCGCAGTATTAGTTCTAATGGTATCTTTTCTGTCTCTCACCGGCTGAGCAGTAATAAATCATGAAATCATAAAATCCAATAACAGTCTGCACAGCGAGTTTATAAAGCGAGCAGGCGAGAGCAGTGACTTGTTCATGCGATGTCCTCAGGGCCTATTAATCAGTTGGTCAATGGACAGAAAATCAACGACGTAGAGCATCAATAAATCATCGTTTTTAACATTTCTGTAAAGGTAACATGTGAGGATTGTTGGTTGGAGGAAAAAATAACTATAACATCACTATTCTTAAACAAAACAATCAATCAGTCACATGAAACATAGACAACAGAACCAAAATCAGTGCTGGGATGTTACAAAGCACATAGTAAATCATAACCGTATCAAAGTACATTTTTCAGGTTTCTTTACTTAACTACAATAGATTTATAAACAAAGCACCTTCCCGAGTTCACAATGTGCTGTTGATACTTTTTAAAGTAATCAATAAATCGAGTGGAATTGGACCAATGATCCAATCAGATTGGGCATGTCACATTAGACCCCGCCTCCTTCAACCAGAGCTAAACGCACCTGTAGCAGCAGAGAGGTCACACCTGAGATTGAACCATCATGAAGTAGACTGTTGCATTACGGAATAGGATACACTCAGCAAGAACTTTTACTTTTAATACTTGAAGTATATTTTAAACCAAGTATTTACTTACTTTTATTGAAGTAGAAAAGTTCTGGTGGTACTTTTTAATTGCACTTTTACTTGTTTGAGTACCTCCTCCCCCACTGATCCAAGCTGTTCATCACCAATACATCTGTTTCTCAATGTAACGCCACGTGTGATTTATTCTATTCATAAATAACAAGTGACTGTAGAAAAGGATCCAGAGAATGATGTAAAGAGGATCATGTGTCATATAACGGTTATATAAACTAAAGAACTAACGTTTGTTACACAGTTCTCTCAGTGGCTCAAGATCACGTTTAATAGACAGGAAGTAGATATACAGAGATGAGACACTGGCTTCAGCTGATGCTCCACTGAAGCTACGTCTAATGCTACCAGCCAGCGCCTGAGAGGCTAATGCTATCAGGAGTCAGTGTGACTCTGCTACTGAACCTACTTGGCATGTTGTTAAATAACAATAAGCAAACACAAATCTTTTATTACTGTCAGATGATAGTGTATTCTGCTGATTTACGGTCCCCCCCCCCCCCCGCCAGGGTTTTAAGTGTCCATTAATCACCTTTATTACATGGACGTATAAAAAGCATGTACTGCCACCTTGTAGGGAACTGTTTCATTTTTAAAAGTCTAATAAGTCCTGTGCAGTGTCGAGAGAAAACACCGTAAAACAGGCTAATGTGGAATCAGGTGTAAATTATGTCTCGATGAAGAAGGCGCCGAGAGGATTTCATCTTTGGCTTGTGTTGAGGTTGTAAAACAGAAACCTTCCTCAGTGACCTAATCTCCTCTTTTACATCCATAAGCATCTTTGAAAGCAGTCCATCTCAAACAGCCACATAACTTATTCCAGATAGTAAGGAGTCCAGGCAAAAGGAGGCAGGTGAATAAAGCAGGAGAATTTCTGCACTAAGCATTTAGATTTTTTTTCCAATATTGACTCCTAACTCACATCCAAAGACTGAATATATAAATGAATTTAGACTCCGGGCACGGAAAGTGAGGCCAATGCAGAAGTGGCTGTAATCTTGTGTTCACTTAAATGACCATCTTCACTGGTTGCAAAGAGAAATCAGTTTCTATGGAAGTCTCTGAGACATGATTGTACTTCTCACTTGATAAATAACAGTAGTAAACATTTTAATCAGGAGTTTAAGTTCTTGGAAATGATGGCCCCATTTAGTCAAAAAGACCCTAAAGACTACCTGAAGTGGTTTGCCTCATAATCCAGCAGAGGGCGCTCACTTTCAAATCGACCTATTGTAAGCCCTCTTGACCAATGAAGTAAGAAGTTAGAATCTATTCAAATGTATTGGCTGTAATGTCAAAACCAGATTTTTGGAGGTGTCAGGGTCCCAGCCCCCTCTTTCAATTAATGCCAAACTTGAGGATTCAAACCGATTACTGATGTCACGGTGGGTCGCCACTTGCTCTCATGGTAAACTAGTGTGTATGCTTCCTTCTTTCTGCCTTAACACGGATAACAAACAGTAGCACACACGCATTTACAGAATAGATATATGTAATATAATGAGAGCGGTAAGGGTGCTGCTGAAACCAGGGGGAGCCATTTCTATTAAGAGGCAGAAATCTTTGTGCTCTCATGAAAATTGGTGATGCTCAGCGTTTATAATTTATAACTGTGGCTCCACTTCTCACTGAGCGTGTGAGAAAAAGTTGAGAATTATAAGAAGTATAAACTTCAAACTCTGAGACTTGCTGTAATTGGGCTGCTTTTTGAACTCGCTTATGAAAAACCTGAGACCCGTTGAACAACTCGACCCACTGCACATACACTTTGTCAAAGCAGCTCAAGGTCAAAATAATTGGCCGTGTCTCTTCTGCTGGTGTCACTGATCCTATTGCTCCCCCCCTCCCACCTGCACCGAGTTGTCTCAGCTGCATAACAGCAAGTAAACAATGTATTACAGTTCCCCCCCCCCCCCCAACTCTCCAACAGTAAGGGAGCTCTTTCCTCTTCATAATTTAAGCCGGGATACAAGATACAGGTCCCCTCCGTCTCGCCCTCCTAGTGATGCACATCGAGCGAACACCACACAAAGTGATTCTTCGCCTAACAAAGAAAACATAACCGCTCCCCGCAGCACTTAGCTTAACACGATTGATACACACGGGGCGAGTCTGAGGAAGCGGGCAGGTTTGTCTTTCTCACACGTACGTGCACACAAACCGGAATAATGTGCAGTATCATGAGTGTGAACCTCTGTCCCTGAATGATAAGGTTGAATACTTTCACACGTCATCATGAGAGCAACATCTCTTCCAAATAACTGCAGTCATGATATCATAACACAAAGTCTGAGAGGATATTTGTTATTAATCTAATGCTTTTTTTAATCTGATTTCATTCAAACTAGAAGCACTCACTGGAGGGTACTCCTCTGCCAAGGCCCAACAATCCTCTTAAATCCAATCAAGCTGCACCAAATTGCACACACTCATAGATATCCGTTCCCTAAATATGCCTGACTCTTTTCATCAAGAGCCATGACTTATTCCTGACAGGAAATTGGAGAAAATATCAAAAAACTCCCCCTATCTCTCATTGTTAAAAAAATCCTGGATCCGCACCAAGTTGAATGGCTCCATCCCCGTACATACTACATCCTTCCAAAGAGTTCCGTGGTGATCCCGCCGCGGCTCTTAGCGACAGGCCCATTAACATCCAATGCTAATGACGCCTTCTAACAATCTGTGCCGACCTCGGTGTTCGGCTTCTGCTAAAATACAAAATGTACGCTGCTTACAGAGCGGCCCGCAGAGGCACACCGTGCTCTCAGAAAATCCCACAATCAATGTCAATATTGATTCTTTCTCATTAAACCCAGTCACAAGCCCTCCCAGTGTGCGGCTTTCAATCTAAAAAAAAAAACTCCACTTGAAATCTTCATTACAATTAATGGAAGGAGGGGTGGGACTGGTTTCTAGAGAAACGTGGTCATCTAAAAAGCGAAGCGTGTGTTTGTAATAATGGAGCTCAGGTGCACCCACAGGGATTACTGATGCAACGAGTGAGATTTATTTTTTCGGCTCCACAAATCACAGTTTAATCCCTCACTATGACGACATGGTGGAAAAGCAGACAAGTCATTTCTTTGTTTCAAACCAGTTTGTGTGTAAACCAGCGAAGAGGGAACACGGAGTGGACTGTGACTCGACACCGGTGGAACACAAATAACATCGACTACACTTGTAAAGATGATATTCCTGAATGCCTGTGTACTGGTTTGTGTATATATATATATATATGTGTGTGTTTGTGTTAGTGTGTGCGCATGTCTTTGGTTTAAAAGCTTTCCATGTGCGACTGACTGATGATGTCACTGCTGGCATCAGTGATTCCTGCTTGACAAACAGGAACAGTGGATCCCGCGGCTGCCAGGCTAAATTCAGCGCGGGGACAGCGGACCAGAATCTGATGTCACTGTGGCTTTAAAGAACAGGTGCCACATGAACAACAGTGGCTTTAACCTTGGCACCGAGATTACATTGTGCTCGCTCACTGCATTCTCCTCCAGCCATCCCTTCATCCAACTCATGCTATACCGTCGAGTAAAAGCCACAGTTGCCTGCTTCGCCTCCACCCTTCTCCCCCTCGTGGAGCTCTTTGCGTCTCCACACCAGCTGCTAACAGACCTGAAAATTACCCCATTTACTTTTTTTTCCCCCACCAGGATATTCCACTCCGCATCGGCGCAGCTTTCGAGGGAATCCTAGGCACATAAATTACAGTCAAATTGAAAGTGAAACCCACAGATATTAAAAAGTCCTCTCATGACCGCCTGAAATCCCGTTTTAAATCCACCAAAAACACTTTGCCTTTCTCCTACTGCCAACCGTTCCCTGGTTATTATTACTTTTCTATGATATCGGCGCATGGTGGCCACACAGTGAGTAGCTACGTCGAGGGAAACACCATGTTTATGTTGGATTAACTGTGGTTTTGGTGAAGGTGAAGCATCTAAAAAACTTGTTTACTGAAAAAGGCAAATATTAAGACATCTTGGAGCCAAATTCGGCAAAGTAGCGATCCGCTAGTGAGGTCCTTCCTTGCCTGACCAATCAGGAGCCAAGCTCAGCTGTGAATCGGGACGTCCCACCCCATTTTATAGCATCAAATAAATAATAATGTATATATAATAAAAGCAATATAATGACCTACACTGCAGGCTTTGTTTTGGCTTCACATTTGGGGAGCTGTCATATCGTCCATCCTTGTATTCGGTCGATGGTCCTTCCTCCACAATGTATATCATGAGGTGTGGAATGATTCAATATGTTGTTTAATGTTATTCAAAGTACAGATAGAGAGGGAAGTGGGTGTCGGTTTGTTTGTGTATTTGTCTGCAGGATTACGGCAAAAGTAACAAACCAAACAGCACCAATCTGATGAGGCACCGGACAGGGAAGGACCAAATGCTGCGGATCTGGTTAAATATACAGATCCAGGATTATTCTGTACAATTCCAAGCACTGGCAGAAAGGGGTAGTTCTCGTCATTTCCTAAAATAAAAAGCGGTTTAATACCTTACTTTGGAACGAAAATAGTTAACTTTAAAAGTGTGTTGTGTTTTCTTTTTATCATATTTGATTCATTTAGACAGGAGGTTGGTCTTGATATGCCAAAATCGGCTGGGCCCTTTGCCAAGATGGCTGCTGAGTGATGAGACGTGCCTATAAGGACTCTAGCTTAAAATAGTCGTGCTATATGTATCACGTCGTCCCCTTATTAATAGTCACTGCCTTCCTCCCCTCTGCCTCTCCTCCTACTTTCCCTCCCGATTCATCTCCTCGTGTCGGTGCAGCTCCTCACAGCAGCGTCTTGCCACCGGGTAACACATATTCACTTCTGACTGACTGACTGGATGAAGAATCAACACAGTGTGAAACGGCCCTTTGCTTTATCTGACGTCTCTGGTCAGGACAAGAAAACGAGACTAGTTGCTGAAGGAGGGTCGTGGGTAATCCTGCCTGACAAGCAAACCCCCCCTGAATGATTCCGTGTGGCGCAGTCATGTTTGTTAATGCCAACGAGGCAGATATTGATGACAGTCAGTGGCACCGCTCATATGCTGCACTGCGCCGGAGCATGTGGCTTCACTGTGGGCTGCTGGATAAACAAGCCATGTTTCTTTTTTTCCCCTTCATGTCAGTGTGCTGATGTGTGAGGCATCGCTGGGAAATGAGGCAAGCGGGAGAGCGTGGAACATGTGGATGCCTTCGGGGTCAAAGCATTTTAGGCACTTGAATGCAACAACACACACGCAGGACACGCTAATATCATAAGTCTGCTGAAACAGGCCTTTCTAATGCTGTTTTCTTTCTAATGAACTTGTTTGCTTTGTCCTTCTTTCATGTGACGATCGTAAAAGTTCAACCTTCGGACCTTTGGGGGACCAGACACTGATTATCGGGTACAAATGACCAATTAAAATAAAATGTATGACACAACCCAAGGAGTCCTCACTGAATAATCCATCTCTCTCAATTATTAATTTGAGGAGAAACAGATGCAGCTTCTTTGTATCCCAAGTGTATCATTACTTTGGACTTAATGGATACACAGACTTATAATGCTGATGCCACTGAATGGAAATGTTAGAAAATACCTTTGATTGGCTTTATTTTCATTTGAACTGTCTGTTGTGGGTCAGCAATTTGGGCAGGTGGGCTTTTTAAGAGAGTGCCATTGTTTAAAGACTCTAAGGATGATGAGGTGGATATTGTAGAGACTTAAAGAGATGCATTCCAAAATTAGGATATCCAAATGTCAGTGTTTCATTTATTTCTTCCGAGGGAGTTTATTAGTGGGTGATTTAGTGGCTGAATGGAGAACAAAAATAATCCTCCAGGAGAGTAAATCTTTTCTAATCGCTTCGGTGGACAAGACAATTCAGATAGAAGTGGAAAAAAAAATCTGAAAAAGAGAGAAGAAGAGAAGGGAAGAAAAGAGGTCACGTGTACAACTGTCTGATGAAATGAGTACAAATATATCTTTGGCCACTCCTTCTTTCATGAGTAATTGGCTGCACACGCACACACGCACACACGCACATGCACACACACACACACACACACACACACACAAACAAACAAACACATGATTAATTTCCTCTGTGAATTCCATGAAATCTACATACAATATGAAAATATTGTCAGAGAGCTGCTCACATACTGTATGTGCCTGTACTCACATGCACTCAGTGTGCTGCGTTTAGTCGGGAGTCACACATTGCCACAAAACAGTGCAGATGGGAGAACATGTGGGAGGGAGGACCACGGAATCTCCCCAAGAGTCTGTGCCGCATCATCGCCATATTTGGTGCTTCAGAGTATCGCTATCAGTCCAGCCAAGTTTCAGTGTGTACATGTAGTGGACCTTGGATAAAAAGCCTTTCCAAATAATTTCTCCTGTTTGTTTTACCCTGCTTGGGCTGCCTGAATCCTGGCATTTACTGTATCGGCTCTATTCTAATGTGCCAGATGTTGGTGTTCGCAGGAAATATAATTAATTGACTTCCAAACACTTTCCAGGGGTTGCCTAAACTTTCCACGACTCAGGCATGATGCCCGGTGCCGATCTGACAAATCCAACCCATTTGGCACGTGAGTTACAACAAAGTAAGCTCAAACAAACCATAGCAACCCTTGTGTGACATAAAAGAAAAAAAACTTCAGCAGTAAATAAGAGCAATATCTGGACGTGCTGGCCCCTCCTAAAGGAGCCACTGTCCTCCCAGCAGCTTGAAGTATGCTCCAGGCATCCCGTGGCCTGGCTCATGATCCCTGACCACAAACACACTCAATCCCTGGTATCTACTTTATGATCCACACTCCCTAAAACACACACTGTCTCCCTCTCTCACTGTTTTCCCTCTTCAGAGCAAGTGGGAGCACACGTTCGTATCTGTGTTTATGCATGTGTGTGTATTTGTGTGTGTGTATGCGTGTGTGTGTGTGTGTGTGTGTGTGCTGCAGCTCCTCCCGCTTGCCGCTCTCTCCACTGATCTGCAGCAGCGTTGGTGGGGCCACCTACACACCTTCCTCATCGTCGGTTACATCCTGACTCCTCTAAAGTAGTAAGTCCTGTGAGTGAGCCCATTACAGGTGCCAACATTTTGCAACCATAGGCCTTCACAGTGAATGTTTGGAGGGCTGAGAGTAACTTGACATCACGGGAACTGTTCCATTTTTAGATACTTGCATAGTCACGGGCCACTGCTGTGCTGAGCTGTGCTGTCAACTCGCATTTCTCTTGGGGATACACCTATATAGACTGGAACTGGACGGGAAATGCAGATTGTTCCAGTGAAAAACAACAGGAGACGGCCAGCTCTTGTTGCTGTGGATTCGAAAAGCCTGTTAAAAGGAAGACATGAAGTGATGGGAACTTATACAGTGCTCAGGCAGGAGGAGAACCGATCCCAACATAGACGTATTGACTCCCCAGTGATGCATGGAGCAGCGAGGCCCTGGGAACCTCCTTTTAACTTCCCTCAACCTTCAATACAGACACAAAAGAAATTCCCTCAAGATGACCTTGCCACTCCTGCCCTCCCATCCTCTCCTCCCCCTCCTCCTCCTTCCTTTGAAGAAGCCACCTTTTAACCCGGCGACGAGAAGAGGATCCATTGTTTCCCTCCCTCTTCCCCCACACCTGTCACTGCTGGCGCTTACAAAAGGTCCCGGTGATGGGGAGATTGCCGCCTTTCATTTGTCGAGCCCACTGCACAGCTTACTGTGAAGCTGTAATTAGTGTCAAGAACAAATTTGTTGGTGCTAATAAGGCTGCAAGCTGTGGTGCTAGCAAACTAAACACGGCTGCACACAGAGTGGAGGCACCAGATGTAGCTGCTGCTGGCTGATAGATGGGTGGACTGGAAATGTGATGGAGTGCGCTGCAGTTTTTAGCTTCGCTTGCTGTGTTGCTTGTGAGGACGGTAGTGTCGGCCTGTCTACACCATAGACTGCATAAAAGGATGGACAGCACAACAGCTAGCTTCCCAAAAGTAGATATGTTCAGACATAATTCTTTCCCTTCCTGATACAAATTCCGGTACCTGGACTTTGCGTTCCAGCTAATACCGAGTATACCGTTGCATTTCAACGAATAACAACTTATGGCATATTGATAATGTTGTGATTGGCTAGTTCAAATACATGGTACACGCCACATTTTATTTGCGGGACAAAGCCAAACAGCTGACTCTTTATCCCCACAGGGTTTCACTTATTCCCCCCCCCCCCCCCCTCTAATAACAGTACTTGCCAGGGGAAGTCCAGCGCAACTTTTGATGGACTTATGGAGCAACCTTTGGAGTGCCGAAGAAAAGAGGATTTTCCGGAAAAGTAAAATTGCAGTTTAATGTGGGTGAATCTTTAAGATGTGGTAGCGGTATGGTACTTGTATGTTAGGAATGCATTCATTGTAACTGAGGGCAGTTTAGCATGCTAACATCATTACCATTAAGGTCAAACCGCCACTGTGCTACAGTCTCACAGAGGAGCCAGCGTAAACCCTTATCATGAGGAGGTCGTCTCTCTTTGGCAGGCTCTATTAGTTACAGTTGATTTACAAAGGTCTTATCATAACATCCATGTGGTCCTGATGGAGCCAGAATGGAATTGGTAATGAGAGATTTGGATGTGGCAGAAAAAAAGCACATAACTAAAGTGTGATATATTGGATACTTCATAGGAAAATCACATAAAAAGCAAGCAGGGATCAGAAATGATAGCGGTGCCATGTTCGTATACGGCCGACTTACGTCATTTAAGATTATATTGTGACACAGAAAGGGAAAGCCTTGATGAAAAGATTTATGTACACTGAGATTTGCTCTAATCTATACAATAATCCTAAATGAGAACGCCGCACATAGGCGGGCTGAAACCAGACAATGTTAATGGGAGATATCTGCGAGGGTCTGGGGCAGAAAAACACATATAATAGCCGAATCAATCATTTCAATTTGCAGCGAGGAATGAAAATTCAGGTTTAATCTATCACTCTTTAGAGCTCCTTCTACGAAAGAACTAGCCCTCGGTATATGTTCACCATGAAAACAGATCTATGAACATTTCCGGCAGAGGCAATACCAATGTCACACCCAGGCCACCTCTTGGAGACGCGTTATCAAAGGGCTATTACTCCAGGTGTATTCAGAAAAAGATAATCCATAAACAGCGAGATATATGCCTCAGGAAAAGCCATTTCATACACCTATTGAAATTTGATTGCTTATGAAAGCGGAACGAAAAGCCTTCACCGTGTAACGGGGTTTCAGGAAAGCTGCCGTGTTGCTTGATCGATCGAAAGAAACAGTGTTTATGCAGCTCAATTCACATTGTTATTTGGGAGATAAACACAATTTATAAGTTTCAACGCGGCGGTGCGGGGCGATTCTTTAAAGTTAAACTCAGCTTATTGGTTGAAAAAGTTCCATCACCATAGCTCACAAGGCTCATTAAGGTAAATAACCAGGGGATTCTTGCAATTCCTCAGTGTTCGGACGGTTTATACCATCTCTCAATATTAGCCTTGTCTATGATTTTGTCCTCCCTTCATCCTTCGTCCTCCCTGCCTATCTCATCTCCCTGTCAGCACTGTCCACCTGAATGAAAGTTGGCCTGTTAGTCAGATAGCGGAGAGTGTGTCAGAGTCCTGATTAAAGCTCTGCTGAGCCATCTCTATTCTTCCGGAACACCAATTGAGGTGTAGATTACAGCCGTGGCCCCTGCCCAAGCAGAGGGGTCTTTCGTGGCCATGCGAGCGACCACTGCTGTTTGTCAAATTGCACTGCGCAGCGGAGAATAATGAGGATGAGGAGTTTCCCACTTGGACACACGGCGCGGCTAATGGTCTGGTGTTCATCATTACATGTACGCTTTTAGCTTCCCACGGCTGATTAAAGTCTCGGATAATCTCGAGGTGAGGAAATTGACTCGGCTGCTTTGTCTGTGCTCTCGGGTTAATTGAGAGGCTGAGTGCACCTCAGATTCCCTTTTTACTGGCTGCAGAGATGTTTAACTCAACCACCAGGTCACCCGCTGTCCTTCATGGGTGTTCAAATGATCTTTCCTCAAAGCCACCCAACACCTGGGTCTTCCACTGAGACAGAGATGAAATACCTCACCTTCATATAAATACACCCTGATATCAAGCCGACAATGAGTCATCCATCCAACCATTATCTGTACCGTTTAACCTGAATCTAAATCCTAAATCTTTAATTGTGCTTTAGTTGCAATATTTGACATTATTATATATAGTAAAGTTAAAAAAACTGAAAATTTAATGTGAATATTAGACAATAAGATTTATTCACTGTTGATTTAACTGTAATAGCACAATTTTTTGAAAATTGACCTGGGTATATAGATATGACCAAAGCACTGAATCTTACACTGTAATAATTATAATTATATTGTAGTGATGTATTTCCCAGCGCCATGGGATGGTGTAGTCTATTATATCACACGGATTCTTGGCACATCAGATTAAAAGCAGAGCTGGCGTCACTGGTGTTTTTTTTGGACCCAGATGTTGGTGTGGGTCGGAAAAAAAACAGAAACAAAGGAAAAGATTTAGACAAGGTGGCTGAAGGGCAGAGAAGATTATGTCGAGGGTATGTAACAACCCAGAGGCAGCGATGAAGTTCTGATTCCTTCTTTTTTTCACTCCTTATTCCCCTCGTCTGTTTATTTCTCTGACCTCTGCCCCGCTGCAGTCGCTCTAACATCTGCCCACAGGGGAGCTAAAGCAGATTAATTGAAAGATTTGGATTTCCCTTCATTTAGCCGACTCCAAGACTTTCTCCTCCTTTTTCTCCCCCTCCTGCTCGCAATCGCTCGACCTGCTGTCACACAGCCCCGCCTCCAGCTCCACATAGCAACACATCCTGCTGTAGATATGGGAACTATCGGGCCAGGAGAGAGGGAGAATTATTTGTATCTTTTAAAACGGAGATAAAAAACAAGCAAGCAGGGGAAATTACGGGCCTGTGAGACGAGGACACAGCGAACCCAATAATAATATCAGTCGTAAGAGATGCCAGTTTGCCACGTTGGCAATGTGCTAATGAGATTTTATACAATAGTTTCACTGATTCTGTTAGAGAGCAGGTATATTAGGATTTCAAAACAATGACACAGTTTGTCAGTGTGGAGAGAGACTGAAGTTCTGCAGAGCATTTCCTGCTTTCATTCCCAGGCAACGGGAGGTGATGGGTTTTGAGGACATGCATGAATTACAGCAGAGGTGGATGGAGAACCTGCAGAACAGGGGAATAAAGAAAGAGGAGGCAAGAAAGAGGCAGGCACAAGTTGTAATCAGGAGTTTTGAAGGTGAACCTTCAAGGTAGCTATTACTGGCTCTGGGCAAAGAACTCTATTCTTCTGGCGCACATGTACACACACATATGCACAAATGCAAGTGCATGTAGACCAACGCACGGGCACCAACACACAAAAGAGGAAGAAAAATCTCACTCAAGCACAAACTTTCCACTTTCCCTGAAAAGGTCAAGTTGCTTGCTGCCGTTTTAGAAGCGATTGATTGTCATTTATTCAACATAAAAGGGCTGAGACTCAAATTTGCTGATGAACTGAAGAATGGTCACAAAGAATGTCAAACGTTAAGTCTTATAAAAATGACATTTTGCTTGAATGAGACCCCAATTTCAGAACGTATTAACATCATTGAATGTCACAAAATGTCAACTGAGACGTCCAGCTCAGCAACCTGAAATTACCCTCATTTTTTTAATGATTTATCTGAGTTAATGACTGCATTAACAAATGTTAAGTGAGAGGTCAGTATGGATCTAAACTAGCAGAAAATAATCTTCACAATTGAAAAATACCCGAGCACATCCTGCACAAAATTAGAAACCTGCATGACGCAAATGCACAGACACGCACGTACACACAGGCCCATGGGTGCCATAATGAGACGATCTGATTTAGTGCATTGATCCGGCGTTGGAAGCTGCACAGGGTCCTTGGAGAGCGTGGCATCACAAAAGACAACATTACAGCTTATCAGCTGAGGCTAAACACAAGGTGACCTTCAGTTTACTGCCTCGTGGTCCAGCCTGTTACAATTAGTCCCAGGGCTGCAGAGATAAGTGGTGTCCCAGGATTTCTCTGTTGTCTATGGTTGCACGAATGTCACGATTAGAACTTGGTAAAACAATCGAGCAGGTGAAGGTCATATTGAGAAAATGCTGAATATCTAAACTCTCTGTGGCTTTCGGGGACATTGTTCTACTTTAGCATCCTTGTAATATTGTTTTTCTGCATGATTCAACAACTTAATTCTTATGGCAGTATTATGCTGCTTATTCAATAACAGCTATTCAACAACAGATTACAGGAGCACTATTTCCTCACGTCTTCATTCGAAAATAATGAAAAGGAATAGTCTTCTTAATGTTTTCTTCCAAAGCTCCTATACACATATATTTGTAATGGAGACATTAAGTTGCAGAGCCCTGTAACTATGATAAAGCATCGAACACCCTGCACACACTGTGATTATTTCATTTGAGTTCCTATATTTAAATTAGTAGAAAATGTCAGTTTATTAGACTAAACGTACACAAGCCAGGAGACTATTACCTTAGCTTAGCATAAAGACTGGAAGCAGGGGGAAACAGCTAGCCTGGCTCTGTCCCAACACACCTGTCATGATGCACAGGCTGGACTGAACAGTTTGTCCGCATAAACTCCTCGTAGCATCATTAGCCCGCTCTTGCGGGAAGGCTGAATATTTTTGTTCCGCACCCTCCCCTCTTGTACTTCCAATAACCATATGGTGTATGTATCACTGCTGCAAAGCATCGTTGTTCATCTCCCACACTATGAGGTACAGGGTCAGCGTGGAACAAGATGTCTCCTCTTACTCAACCAGCTTCCATTCAAACTGCTGTCGTGTGTGTAAATACAAAACGATTCAATGTCATGTGACAGAGAAGCCAGAGAAACACAGAATCACAGAGAGGAATAAATATAATCCTCTGTGTTGTTTATCCCTGCATCTCCGCTGACGGACTGACACAGCCCATCTCCAGCTGAGAGGAAATATGGGGAGAAGTAGTTCTCGCTCTGTGACCTCTGCTCCGACAGGGGTTTAGCATCGCTTTATAATCCCTTCTGAGGAAATGAGAGATCTGAGAGGTCATCAGGAGACATCGTTTTTGTCAGGAGGCAGCGGTGATAAATGTGTAAATGTTGCCATTGAGAGCTTTGTGTGATTTTATAGATACTAGTATGATATATTCTGTGTTTTGTGTTTGAGAAAAACTGACAAATCCTTTTGTGCCCACACAATGAAAACATTTTAGATTTTCAGTAAAAATCCAAAGATATCAAGGTTGCAACTTCAAAAAAGAAATTGGTTGACTGTTAACTTTTCAGAGAGACCAAGAATGATCTACGATTGGAGCATCATACCTCCACCAAGGCCAATGTTACATCCTCAAGATCCATGAATTATTCTCTGGATATCAACAAAAGTGTTGAAAAATGCTAAAGAAAGGCAAAACAGATTCCCGGATCCATCCCCTGACGTAGATATAACCTTTTTTAAGTGCATTCAGAGAGTCTTGTTTATAGGTTTTAATGATGTGTGGCTGTAGTTAGTGTGATAGGATAAAAGTAATAAAAGAGGAAGTCATGACGCAGAATATAGAATATAGTCAACATTAGGAGGAGTTAGAGAAAACTAATATTTTACCCACAACCTTAACTTTTTGCACTTACTGCACTTTACTTGTAAGTGTTTACCACTTAGATCATTACATCTTTTTAACAAATTTTGCTGAAAAGTTACACATTTCTTTTTCCTACTTTCCTCGGAGGGGTTGATTCAACTTTATTTGACTCTAACAGTGGGAAATATTAGGCACTCCTTCAACTTTGATCCATCTTGATTTTCTAAATTTATTCAATAGTTCATTAGTTATAGAGAATCTTTCAAGCAGGATCATAATAAGTTGTATTTACATAAAGGGACACAGCTTTCCATTAACGTACTCCTGTGACATTCGTCATATTTGTGGCTAAGGTTAAACTATCACTTAAAATTGTATTTAATTCTTCTCCTTCTTTGTTTGGTTTAGTGGCGAGTGCCAACCAGCATCAAGGTGCATCACTGCCATGTTGTATATAATTTGACTTCAGGGTTGTTTTTAGCTAGTCCTGACGAGATGGTGAAGGCTGAACGATGGTATATTTTGGGGGAACACTTTGGTGAGTGGCTAATCCTCCAGAGTGAGAGCAGTCCTTGCCAAAAGCCCAGAGAGTACCACAATCGATACTGCTACAGCTATTTCCAGGAACAATGAAAAAGTGGGTGTATTGAATTTCCAACATTTGGGTCCCAGATTATTGGAGAAAAAGATCCAAAGTGTTTTCCCGGGGAACATTCCAACCAGACTTTTCTTTTTGATATGCCTTAAAAATAGCAAATCCCCCAGACGGACATGTATTCTTCTGCAAGCTCATTTCCAATAAACGCCAAATTGCACCTGTCACGCAGATCTAATATAATTAGGGATGCACCGATATGGAAATTCTTGGCCGATACCGATACCGATATTTAAAATAACAATCTGGCCGATAGCCGATACCGATATTTGTTTATTTTCTTTTTGTTGTTATTCATTCACCCTTTTGTGCCAGAAAAATAATTAAATCATTATTTAGAAAGCACTATTTAAAAAAAATTCAGCCCTTCATCACTCTTACCTTTTAATGACCACAGATTGAATCAGATTTATGAAACAATCTTTGATTTAACTAAACTTTATTTAACAGAGACATATTATGCCCATTTTACCGCAAGTTGAAATGGTTCCTTGGGATCTTAATGAAATGTCTGTAACATATTTAGGTCAAAATACCACAAGGGTAATTTAAAACAGCACCTTTTTACCCTGTCTAAAACAGCCCTGTTAAAGTATCATTATAGAGAACGCTCTTCTCATTGATTTACGGTAGCAGTATTGCCCGTTTATTAGATGTGTTACGGCTTCTGTGTGTATAACGTATGTTGTCAATTCCCTTGTTACCTGTGCATGAGACGGATGAATAGAGCCGGTGCACATTAGAATAAAGTACTTAAACAGACGCTACGCTCATACTTTTTACGCCAAGTTACACTGCGTGAGTCAAGATAACTTAACAAGCCCTCCTCAGTTTGACCTGTTTTTAGTGTCGGGCAGAAATCACATCGCGTCAGCACCCACCGTGGCCCTTCGCGATGCTTGTTTTAATTAAACAGTCGGATTCCCCTGGTCCGCACCAGTTCTCAGTCAGCTGCTAGGCGCCAGCCGGAGGGTTCCCCCAGCGGTCGCCGTAGCTGAGGTGATCCGCGAGAAGGGCCCGACACGCGTCCAGAGTGGCCGCCGCTGACCGCGTACCCAGTCCCCTCCAACGGCCCGCCTTCCGCGCCGGCGATGGACACCGCCCCGCGGTCCAAGAGAAAGAAAGCCCCCCCACCAGTGACGCCGTGAGGTGCCACCGGATGAGGACCTCCCAGTGCTGCACACTGAGCCTTCGGCGGCTCGGAGAGAAGGGCGATGGAGGGACTGCCCCCCCAGCCGCGGCACGTGCCCAGCGGTTTTACCACATATATGAACATCGGCCAATGATATCGGTGAAAGTCAAGTTTATTACCGATAAGCCAATATCAGTAAACGAGGCGAATATCGGCCGCTACCGATGTTCGGCCGATAAATCGGTGCATCCCTAAATATAATTGTTCAGAGGCATTAAATTGCCGGCAGAAATATCTCTGACCTCAGGTCTCGTCGTGTCACGACGCTGACATCACCACTTTCAAAGTTCACAAGTCATATTAAAGAGTGGGCCGGTGCGTTTATGAACTCACAGAGTGCTTGTGAGTGTGTCTGAGTGTATGTGTGGGTATGTGCACACGTGTGTGTGGTATTCTGTGGAGTTATAAGGCTGTCTCCCTTGCTGTGCTTTTCTTTTCTTTTCCTCTGCTGCTTTAATGAGGTGACCATGGTTACAGTTTCCTCCAGCCCGCAGTGCGAGAGGATGGATAAGGTGTGGAGCCGTGTGATCTATCCTTCCCTATGAACGGGCGGCTGTGGTCGGGGCCGTACAGCTTGTAAGGATGACCACGTATCCAGACGATGGGCTGTGACGTCTGTCGTATTTCTTCAAATGGCCAACTTTCTATTGCCTCTTCCTATATCACGCTGCTGGCAGTGAATCTACGAGTATGAGGTCATCTACTCTGATATCAGGCTGTGAGGCTGGGCGCCTTTTTCCCTCATGTACTCTTACCTCTCTTCATCTCAACAGAATGAAGTAAAATACGTCAGCTCTAGTTTGAAGTGTCTGTTGGCTGAGTGGGGAGAGCCATGTGCAGGGGTCCTGGAGTGTCTGTTCATTGCACAGGGGGGGGGGGGGGGGGGCAGGCCTCCATTTCGCTTGGCCCATTGAGCTTTATTTCCAACACATTTCAAATCTACTTTAGTCCACCAAAAGGTGACATCATATCAATGTTCTTTCGGCCTAATGTTGGTAGGAAATAGCAGGGTATAATATGTAATAAGGAACATAAAAATAAAATGTATTCTAGAAATAGGGAGAGCCAGGTGGTTGGTGATACTGGCCAATATGAGTCTTTTGGTATTAGTGTTACCCCGTATCAAAACTTTTATTACACAGAATAAAGAATGCAGAAAAGATGTGCATTAATCTTAAAATTGACATTAAAATATCAGATAATTGTCTTTAGTCAAGTTCTATATACCTTTGTCGCATGTGTATTTTCTTTTAATATTTACTTAAAAATTAAATTATACCTCTATTTCATAAGGGATTACTATTAAATTGGTATTCAAAATATTTGATTCTCTAATGTTCGACATTGACCCCGGTCCCCAAAATCTGCTAATCCAGGGTTTTGGGAGTTTTGCCCATTCTAGGGACTAAAGCTCAAGATATATCAACTCCGACTATTCACAACCAACCTCATTACATAAGCCCAGGGAAATACAAATATGGTGGCATGCTATATTCCAAATATAGACATGATAATAAATTATACTAACAATAGCTTGCATATGTCATATATTGCAATGTGCTACTCCAAAGCCAAAAGTTTCTTGTGAGTCTCGTAACTTTATTAAAGTTCGATACTAAATTGCTCGAGTTACCCTTTTCATTTCCTCCAGCCATTCTTTGTAATAAGTCATCATGACAGCATCTCGATACGATTTTCAGTGAAATCGGTGGTATGATGTTAAATCGTCCGAGCTGCACTCCGGTGGCTCGATCGTAAAAATCTCAGGTATAACTGTTGTGCGCTCCATCTGCTGAGGTGACGTTCAACAAGTTTATATGAGCCGCTCGCCCTCAGCTTTATCGGGGCTGGCATTGACTTGGTTTGTTGACTTTTACAGGGAGCCATTTGATTCAGTGTTGATACAGAAATACAACTTCACGCAGCTCTAAGTATCCCTGCACATTGCCAAGATCCATCATCCTTCCAGGTTTTGTTAATATCGGAGCAGATGGACAGAAAGTTCAGCCCCTCAGTCGCAGCACCGGAGGAGCTTAATATCACAGTGTGGTGATTACAGACATACATACAGGGTTGTAACATCACTTTTAGTTGCTCCCCAAATATAGCTTTTATCACCTGCTTATATTACATCTGGATCGGTGTTTAACTCGTGAGACTCCTCACAGCAAAACAAAGTAGTTTTATTGTTTATACTGAGCGATACTCATGCTTTGTGTCGTATCCTATCTCCCCATTTGGCACGGCGTTGTTTTACTTCAATCAACAGTGATGGGTTTTAAATATTACACACCCAACTAGCAATATACTGTAAGTACTGTAACTATACGTCTCTGCGTGCCAGCTCCGTTTGAGTAAAACGCTGCATTACATTATAACGACGATAAGCCTTCCAGAAACAGTTTGAAATGTGAAAACAAGATTAACATTAGTTATCAGTGAAGAAAACACACTTCCAGAACTAAACATAACGATGCAAATGCTTGGAGTTAGAGAGCAGTGGCATTTTTTAGCGGGTAGGTGTTGGCTGGTGACTGGGAACGTGCCGCAGTGTGTGTTGTGAACAGTTGTGTTTATAAAAAAAAAGGTGATGTGGCCGCTGCACGTGGAAGCGAGGTTTGTGAAAAGATAAGGAGACTGCAGGAAGACAGATGGTGGCAGAGTTACTCAGAGATGAAATCAGCCCCCGGGGCCAAAGACGACATGACTACGCGGGAGGTCACAGCAGGTCAGATTGTCAGGGACATGGCTGCAGGTTAGTGATTAACAAGATACAGTCAGCAATATGGAAATGAGGGAAAGATTAGGATGAGTTGAACTGCGGCGGTCGGGCGTGTTTGGGAGAGAGGCGAGAACAGAACAGTGTGGAGGTGAAGAGGAAGACAAAAGAGAGGGTGGAGGTACGGTTATTGAAAAATTACTGTCGCTTTTGGACTCAAGGTGAAATCCCAGAGGGAAATGAAAAGTTGAATCAGATACAATTCTTAAATTTAGTGAAAATCATGAAATAGAAGTAAAAAGTATAAGCTAGTCTCTCCTCCTTTTTCTGATAAAAGTCCTCCACAGCTGTATTCATCCGTCTTTTCGAAATTATTTGTTCTAGAAAAGTATGCACTGTGATAATACCTGGCATTAACATGAGCACTGGGAGTCCCATGACAACTGGAGGGCTCTTAGTACACGTCCCCTCACACCTGCTGAGCTCACTTCCTCGCTCTATATGCAAATAAACATGTGCATCATTTCTGTTTGCAAAGAACAGATGAGTTGTTGATTTTAGCCGGTGAGACTGTGATTGTGTGTTTGTCTATGTGCATGTCTGTGTGTGTTTCGGTGAGGAGGGTCAGTGTGCACTACACACAGCTCTACAATAAAATAAGATTTCACCCCTTTGGAAAAAACAGGAAAGAATCATGTGGCGTTCAATGTTCAAAAGTCCCACCCCTGTGAAAACTATTTTTTAAAAAACCATTTTCACAAACCTAATAAACCAATCCTGTCAACATGTGGGTGGAGCTCAGTGGCTGGAAAAAGGATCCTCAACCAATCGTGAGCTGTGGCCATATTAGCATATTCATACGTCTCATTCATGAAGTCGTGAGAAGCGAAGGGCTAAAATTACATAAAACCTTTGTAAGCCCATAAGGGGAATTCTCTCATGACTAACCTTTTGAACATGTGATTTCTTTCACCCGGCTAGTGCAGTTGTGACCAATTCTCCAGGTTTGACCCACAGGTCATGTCTGAAAATGGGGTCCAGGGTTAAAAGAAGGTGGCCAAGTGCGTCCCAGGCCACATCCTGAGAAATCAGATCTCCACTGTGTCCTGAGCTCCACCAGTAGGGCTGGCTGGTTAACACTGCAGCTTGTGAGTTCCTCATCCTTATTTTTATTTTTTCTGCATTTGTTCCACCTGACACCGCGTTCCACGGATTGTACATGATCTCATTTTAACAAGTTATTGATGACGGTAAAAAAAAAGGCTCCCAGGTCTAAGAAGCTTGCAAATAGAGGTTTTATCCACTCTGCCTCTGATTCAGACTTAAAGGCCTGAAGTCTCAATATCCCTAAATGTTTTTTGAGCTGTATTTAAGGTTCACCACTTCTCTCTTTCTTTGTCTTAAGACTTTAAAGTGTAAAATTCCCAA
Source organism: Pleuronectes platessa (assembly GCF_947347685.1). Taxonomy (NCBI): domain Eukaryota; kingdom Metazoa; phylum Chordata; class Actinopteri; order Pleuronectiformes; family Pleuronectidae; genus Pleuronectes; species Pleuronectes platessa. The sequence continues at coordinate 9,275,582 of NC_070645.1, read as the reverse complement.
GCAGAGAAAATGATCTCCTGTGACACCCGGCACGTTCCCTCTGCCATAACACAGGTTTGACGTGGCTACATTACAGCCTCTCATGTATTAATTAAATTAAGAGACTGCAGCTACTGTCACTCCGGCTTTCTGCTTTCTGTACTTTCATGCAGCATCCTGTGAGACTTTAATCAAAAAGCCGACGGGTGATAAGCCGAGTTCGTTTCTCTCTGCAGGGATGGGCGATGGTCCTCTGCGCGATGGAAGGGTCGTAGAAACAAAGGTTTTCCCTCAGAAGAAAATGTCATGTTGAACAGCAGGACACTTAAGGAAAAGGAAATTAAAGTGAAAGCTGATCAGTGAGTTTAAGGGTTGGCAGGGAAGAGCTCCCCTTTGCTTCCCACACCGCCACCAGTCGTCAAACGCTGCTCTTGAGTGAGGACGCCACGGGAACGTCGTATGGACAGCACTGGTACACACACACACGCATGCATCTACACACACATACACACAAACACACACACACACACACACACACACACACACACACTCTCTCCCGCTCTTTGCCAGGCCAGAATTAATGAGTTAAGAATGCCAGCTTAAGGCTCGCTTGCGATAAATCCATGTATAGATGGAGCAAAGCTGAGGAAATTCAATCTGTTGTCCTAACCTTTGCCGCAAACACCAACACACTGGATTCCTCCACCTCCCCCTTTTCATTTGTGATCACTCTCCATTGGCCATTGGAGGGTTTAGCCGATACAGCCAACATCCATCACGTCCATTTACCGAGGGAGAGCAACCAAGCAACAAAAAAAAAGAAACTACCTCAAACCTAATCCCGATGTCTTTATGCTGGCTTTACTGAAGCTTACTCTGGAATCATTAAATAATCTCTTTAATAGTAAAAATAGTAATATAGTTTCATAACTTGCCACTGATACCAAGCAAGGGAGGAGGTAAAAAGAGGATGAAGAGAAATAATCTTCCTGCTTTTTCATATTCAAGACTGCAGTTCAAGTACATATCAGGTCCGTTTAATGTGGAGCTCTTATGTAAGACCCACGCTGTTAGAAGTCAACAGGTTCCACATCGATTTACACTGGCAAGAGCACCAGCAGACAGCAGAGAAAGTTTGGAAAACAGAAGTGAATCGGACCCGGTCACAGGGTTTCTGAGGTGGTCCACTAACCTTAAAGAAAAGAGCTGATTCCAAATAAGTTCCTGACATTTTGTGATAAGAAATGTGTAACATCGCAGCATGGGTATTTCATTTCACATGGAAAAAAAGACCCAAGCTAGACAAGATACGATAAGACGAGATAGGATAACCATTTATTGATCCTCCATAGAGGACATTCAAAATTGACACAGCAGCCCAGAAGGAAGAAAAGAAGAAAATGTCTTAATGTCTTATGTCATCGCCGTCACAGGTTTCATCTTCTAGCTGCAGGTTCTATCTCTCCATCACTGAGATGTAAACAATATCGAATTACAGAGTTTTGTATAACGGATGAATAAAAGTAAATTAAAGCCATGTGGGTCAAACACAGCGTATAAGTCTATAAGAAGCTTAAGGTATCGTTGAAATGTTTACAAGAGAGAGCTTTCTTTTTTCTGGGAAGCTTTCCACAAACATCTGGCCCCACCAGGCCAGCGGGAACAGCTAAGCCATGTACTCACATGTGGACACACAGATGTGCTCTAACACAAGTAACAGGTATACATGCACACAAATGCACACAAACAATCCTTAGCAACTCGTCACGTCTTATATTTTTGTTTCCAATTGTACTTTTGTTGCCTTCGCTCCCCACCGGGGACCCTTTTCCATCGACCCAAGCGTTGCTGTTAAACAATGGACATTTCATGGTTCCGTGCCCGACTGTGGAAACTAACTGCTATATCTCCCAACCTTCAGAAATCAATGATCCCCTGTGTTCATTTCACCAATCACGTTCTTTTCACCCTCCTTACCGCTGTGTCTCCCCGCTGCTGGAAAACAGAAAAAAAAAATAGAAAAGCAAAAAGGAAAAACCTGCGCCACCAAGCGTGTCTATGGATATGTATGCATGGCAACAGTTGCCCGGAGCTACCAGAGCTAAGAATAACTGGATTTTGGAGCAAAGGGCTCGAGAAAAATCATTCACAAGAAACCTTTTGCAGTTCCAGTTAATGAGTCTCTGCTCTCTTAACGCTGACGGTTAATTTTAATGAAATGCAGTCCTTTCAATTTGCATAACGGTCCCCGCACAACAAAATTAATAACAATGTTAGCGGAGAATCATTCACCGCTGATCATGATATCAGGAAGTAATTTGACTTCTTATCTTTATGTAAATATCCTTCTTTCTGTAGGAGGTGGCCCCGGAAGCGCAGAACGTAAAGGACAAAGAGGAGGCTGGATCTTTATGGATGAAAAATAATTTGTTTAAAAACATGGTTTCCACGTGTTTTAAATTGTGTGTGAGACGTTCAAAGTTCAACAAGAGCGACACATGTTCACACACAGGTCCGACACACACAGGTCCGACACTGACACACACACACACACACACACACACACACACACACACACACACACACACACACACACACACACAGCTGTCATGACGTCACTGTGGCCTGCAGTTGGTAAATATGGTACAGGGCCATGGCAACGGTTAAATGCCACAGCACAAGTGGAACACGTTTCAGCCACTGGGAACTCACACCACAGATCCGACTAAATGTCAGAGAGAATATTCAAATGAATCTGCAGGGACATAAAACAAAGAGCAATGTCCTTTTTATCTGTGTTTGACAAATCTGGATTATGTGAAAAAACTGTGTAAAAGGTCTCGAGCTGTGGCAGAGTCTAACTCTGATTTGAGCCCATGGAGAGGGGATGTAGATGTTAAACAAACGTCTCTGCATTCAATACGGATCATTCAAGACAAGGTGTAAACAAAACAGGAACTTTTTCTGTAAACAGATGTGTTATGAAAACTATAAATCCATGTGAGCGTCGTTCCCTCCACCCTGCCTGTTCCTTTCTTTTCCATGTCTTTATATCAATCGCTGGAACGGCCAGTTGACGATGGAGTATTATAGGGCCATATGGATGGGATAAAAAATAAGTTGTAGCAAGTTGTATTGCAATGAGAAAAAAGTTATAATATTACGGGGAAAAACTATATAATATTACGAAAATGAAGAAAGCAGCAAGGACAATCTGTGGTCGCCAGACTTCCACTTCTTCTGGATCCAAATTCTCGAAGTCTTAAATAATGTTATTTTTGTAATATTACAACTTTATTCTTGTAATATTACAACATTATTCTTATATTACAACATTATTCTACAAATCTGTGAACTTTTTCTTCAGCATGGCCCTAGTACTGCTGTAAACTGCTGTGTAATTCAGTGAGAAGCTCAGTGAAGGTCCATGTGACCGTGGTTGGTTTTCAATTTCATTCCCTCCTTGTCTCACATCCATCAGGAGTGTATACGGCTGTGTACCTGGCTCGCCCTGTGTGTCCATGCTGCTATCATTAGCCAGTGCCTTTGTGCGCGGGCTGACCCTCGTACCCCTGTTGGTCCCCCCTCACACCCGGCTGTCCTCTCCACTTCCCTATAATTCGCTCGGCGAACCTGGAAGCGGCAATTAGGGAGGCATTAAACCGGTGATCCAAACTACCTCTGTAAATGACCTCCCCACGGGGCAGCAGGTGGCTGGCGAGTGGAAAAATTGCCAACACACAGCTGCACCCCTCTAAAGAACCTCTAAGAAAAAACACTCAGGACAACGTGGCCAGCAAAGGAGAGAGGGTGATTTGCCTGACACGGTCTTGTTGTCCAGGCGTAGCCACAGTGGAAGGTGAGCAGCGAAGTCAAGAGGGTGAAATAACTCACAGAAAGCCCTGATCTCTTTAACCCAGCTTGTCTCTGAGTGCAGCCACTGCAGAATATACTCAACCACAGCCTCACCTGTCGGATCGTACCTTTTAGAAACAGCTCTTTTTTCTCAGGCAGTTTAATTTACTAGTGAACCATTTGTTCTGGAATACACTCCTGACTCAATAAGTAAATAAAGAAAGTACTGATTCACACTATTCAACCTGAACATACATTATTAAATTAGTTTTAATCAAGACAATTCAACAATTGATAAAACGACTTCCTTAAAATCACCAAATTCTTTCGGTGCTGTTACCATATATTGGAATTTCTTAATGCGCTGTGAATTCTGTCAGGGGGAGCTGGTGAGAAGTTACTGACAACGACTGAAAGTGGCCCTAAGGCCTCGGCACGATGCACCACTCTATTATTTGAACAGCATTGACATATAATCTCAAGTGAGGGTTTACTCCATCTAAATTTTTCTTGTATTTCCTCAGAGGAGGTCGTGACCTGCAGCGTTTCCCTTCTACTGTTAGTTTAAATTCTCCTCAGTATCAATATAGCATTGGTCATTTTCTGATACAAGCTTATTATTACCTACAGGAAATGCTGTGCTATTCAATGCACACATCACTTTTCACTTTAACGTGCTATTGGAATCAAGCTTCTGCTTACTCACCCTGAAGGGCGGAAACCCTCGCTCGTCCTGCATGTGACTGAACTCCCCCGTGTCTTCCCTGAGCTGTGAGGCACATGCAGTCATATGCATAAACACGAGCACTCACCAAGCCTCCATCCAAACCCCGACACACACACATCCCACATCCCACCAGACCTCACACCCTTTTTAGACATAGTGCCTCCTGGATCTTTGGAAAAATAATCAAAAGCCCTCTGCCTTGAGAGCACAGAGCAAAGTCCAGAGGCAAAGAGGAGTGGAAATTGAGAGGAATGGATAGAAGAGATTTCACTTTATGATTCCCTGGAGGGGAAACTGGTTCGCCACCACAGACAGAGGCATATACAATACGTCGACTGAGACGTATACACAAAATCAATAACGCCAAGCAGAGTCATTGAAAGGAAATTACATAGCTCCCTACAACAGCAGTAGGAGGGTCAGTGAAAGCAAAGTGTAAAGCCAATAGATGGATAAAACACAAAATCATAACAACCAAGAGCGCTAATGTGCCGAACGCACATGTAGACGCTGTGCAGACAATAGCACGGTGAGTAATTGCGTCGCACACTGAACGAAAAGCCAATTTCATCAACAATGCTCATTAAAGAGCTTAATTGCCGCAGGGACAAAAGACGTCCTAAACCCTTCAGCGGAGCATTTTGTCCTGCTCCTGCTGTTCTTTATGAAGGTGCTGTACAAGAGACGGTCAACCCGACACGGGCAGGAGAGGAGGAGAGGAGAGGAAAAGGAAATTGGAGAGTCGAGCGAAGAGCAGAGGAGTGAGTACAGTAAAAGCTCTCCACTGGGTTGGCACCTTGCCAGCTCCCGGACAGAGATGCGGCTCGCTGCTCCCCCGCCCACTGACCGCCTCCTCATCTACACGCTCACTCTGCATTAAGGGCCTCAATCAAATATTCATTCTCCAAAACCAGCACTTACATAACCAGCACAACAAGTATGTCTCCATGCTGACCTGACTGAATAGAACAATGTGTTACACCAAGCGAGGAGCAAATAACCATCTGTGCAGCGAGCGAAGGGTCAGCCGCGCTGGCCCACTCAGAATAGATGATATTCTTGCACAGCGGCTAACAAGCGCTGCCTCTAGAGTGTTCTGCTGCAGCTAATTAATGAATAAATCACTTCAAAGCAGAAGTAGGAGGCTCAGTTCACGAAAGCGAGAAATGAGCAAACACAGAGATGCTTTGATAATGAGAGTAAAACAGCTGTAAATAAACGAAAAAGGACACAGAGAGGAGAAAAGTGTTTTTCTTCTTTCAGGTGGAATTAATGCGCCCGCTGTTACAAAGCAATTCTTGCTCAGAAAGCTGACAGTAGTGTTACCCTCCAGACTGCACCGCCTGTATCCCAAAGCTCTCAACTTCTTAGAAACACGTCCTTAGCCATAAAGCTGTGATGCCAGTTCTTCTGAAATGTTTGTTTTGAATGCTACAATGCTTTCATCTGTGAACTTTTGTCTAGTCTTTACCTTTTGTTGCCATATTTCTACATTTCTTGGTGCATTACTGACAAAAAACTGTTGTGGAATGTGATATCATAGACCGTACATTAAGATGGATGACTTGAGTGCTCCCACAAAGTGAAGCCAAAGCATCCTGATCACCCCCTGGTGGAATTGAAAGCAGTTATTTGCCATGCGTTAAAATCTGCTCGTTTAAATTCTACTGAAACAGAGATAAATAACCTACAGGTTTAACAAATCTGAATTATTTTAACTTTAATCTTTATCCTCCAAGGATTCAAACCCTACATTGCTTTTCTTGTCAGATACAGATCAATCAATCACTTTGCAAACTTTGCAAGTCTGTAGGTTTGGGTTGTGACCTCAAAACGTCCAAACATATATTTTGTGTGCACAGCCATGTCCCTGTTGCCAGAGATTAAATCTTATCGCTATCCCAGACATGGCAACAATAATAGGACTCATCAAGTATTCAGCTCTTTACAAATGCAGGGGGGGCCACTACACTTTGTCGCCATGGTAACCGGCCTTATCAGCGGACACCACTGGACGTCTGTGTTGTCTGTCGACTGACCTCAGGTCTTCACAAGGATGCGACGTGTATGCAGGAAGAGCAGGAACGCCGGTCGGACATGCCTTCATGCTATCTGCCAAATTCTACCAGAGACCGTTTGTGCTGCAGATCAGAAAACCCACTGGCTCCTTGAGTGGGTTACTATATTTGATCTTGACAGAGCAAATTTTTACTTTCTTCTGAACAAATCAGTCAATTACCAGAAACATAAAGACAGCAGAGAGAGCTTTCTGCAATCGGTGGTTGACGTGAAGACCAAAATTGCCATGTGGCTCGTCACGGAGCTCGAGCTCTCGACATGTGTTTCACTCATATGTGGGTTCTGGCATTCAAGACATTAAGGTTGAACTGACTGGCAGATGCCACATAATGAACTCTACCACCCTCCCTTAACCATTAAGAAACCACAAGCCACAGACCTCTTCAAGTGCAATTACGTCTGAGTATGAATCAAACCCCTGATGCCTTCCTGCAATCCCGACATTTATGCTACATCAGAGAGCTTCCAGCCCCAACAGCAGTGTTTGGAGGCTTGATGTGTGTTTCATAGTTTTCTGTCTCCAACCTCTGTCTCCGGGAAGTGGATGAAATAAAGTGCATACCATCTAGACTTCCATAACCCAGATGCTGCTGCCGATGTGTGTGCGCGCGTGTGTGTCTCCACTGTTAAGTGGTCGGTAATGGCAAAGTAATTCAATCTGAGCGGGTCTTTCTCTATCCACTCAAAACTTCCGGTACCATCCCTCCTTGTTATGCGGGTGGGCAGCTTTCCGGAAAACACAACAAGACGCTTTTTGGGAGCTCATGCCAACAGGCCCGTGGCAATTAGAACGCGATTTGGTGGTGCGATTGTCCTTTAATTGAATTGGGCTTTGGGCTTAGAGGTATGTGAGAATAAAGCATACCAGGACACAGCTTAATCTCGGGGACACAGTGTGCGTGGCGCTGCCTGCTGACTGAGGCGAGACAGTGACGAGACAGTGCCAAAGTTTAGGAACAATCTGAATTATGGGCTAATCCCCATCGGAACATGAGATTAGGGCTGTGTGGGATGAGCTCCGAGGCGTGTGGGATGAGGAGGAGAGCGACGAGGCAGACAATGAGAAAAAAGCTCCAAGTTTAAGAGGAAACAAAGGCTGTTCCTTTTGTTCTCGCACTCTTAGCGCTCATAATGATTCTTCTCTCGCTCGATCTATGGCCCTGCATTAATCACAAATCGGCGCCTATGCATCCACAAGAGAAGGAGATTGTTTCTCTGTGTATGTAAATTCAGCCTCTCACACTGTCTCTCTGTCTATTTTACACCCCGTCTCAACAGAACTTTTTACACCTGCGGTACGTTTAGATTTATGGACCTATCCATTCTGATGTCGAGTAATTTTCCACCAAAGGTGTCTATAAAATGCACACTGCATGTTAACAAGGGTCGAATATAACTCGATGTGACTCATACGAAAAGCTGTTTACAACAAACAATCAAAGAGCGACTTAGTGAGGAGGGTAGAGTGTCCAACAGAGGTGGGTGTTGAAGACACGTTGGCTTGCAATACTTCATAGTTCACAGGTCACTGGTTGTCATAGGAGAAGGTTTCATAGGTGACAGAATATCACGGCATCCCCAACACTCCCAGTTCAGTGAGCTACAAGCACTGGTAGAATATCAAAGTTGGTGCCAAGGATCGCACTGCCGAGTACCGACAAAGCAAAGCTGCCACCGCAGGGGTCCGAGGGACACCAGAGCTCTGCGCTGGCTTGGTGTCTCGTCTGAGGTGTTGTTGCACAGAAGGATGGAGACGCCGAGATTTTTAATTTACGGTTACCTCAAGTGAACCCGGGGTGTTATGCTCTTATGTGAGTTAAAAAGTGTGAAAGCATCTAATTCCACACCTCATAGGTTGCTTGTCATTCATAAATGACACAGATTAAAGTCTGAGACGTCTGGACAGATTTGGACAGATGCATCTTTTGAAACCTTTAAAATTGATGTATTTATGTCTCAGAGGAGGTTGACTTAAGATGTCTGGAGGCCTCTACAAAATCTAAAATCTTCTCTGTGACAGATATATTAACTCTAAAATATGTTTACAATAGCACAACTGAGACTTGAGTTAATTCTTTTATTCACCTCTCTCATCAGTCTTCTGTTTTTTCTATCTTTACTCTACCATTTGCATTAAAGCACACACACGTTTCATGCTCCATGTTCAGAATTTATAAATACAGCTCTTTTCTTGCCCGTCACACACGTTTCTCACTTTCCCGCTAATCCCCTGATTTCTTGAGGAAACTTTTCCACCAAACAGTGACGCAACAGATGCTGTCATGTCCCAAACACACAGCACAGCGCACACTGTCTGGTTCAATCCCATTTAACTAGATTAACCTCAGTCGAGCGCTTAGTGAACATGTAACACTGACTCAGGCAGGTTGTAGAGCTTTTCTGTCCACGCCGCCTGTTAAACACGACCCACCTCCTCCTCCTCTCGCGCACACATGTGGAGACAAATCAAAGTGAGGATCCCTTTGTACATGTGTGATGATGTCATGAATTATGGATGTCCTGCACCATTGTCTGGAGTGAAGGTGGAAAAGGCAATGCGGTGCCAAGTGATGTGTCATATCTCAGAAAAACTGTGGAGAAGGTCATTCAGGTCAACACATTATAAATTTCATTAGTCACTTTCCTATATGTCCATCTGTACAGTATATAGGTGCACGCCTTTATTTTGCAGTAAGTGTTGGTGAGTTAAAAACCATACAGTGTGCAGGTGGATGACTTTGTCACAACTGTGCGCATTTGTTTACATCAAGCCTCAGGAAAGTGACAGGTAGGCCTCATGCCAGCAGTCATCCTCTTATTAAATCTCATTGTAGTCTTTCCCAGGAGGGCACTCTGACAGTACACATAAAGGCTTGATGAACTCAGGAACTGCACGCTTCACTGCCCCAGCCTCAACTGTTGAGTCTAGGATCGGCTGCTTACGTACAAAAAGTATGTCATGACATTTTTCTTTATAAACTGTTAAAAGCTTCGCTGAAGGAGGAAGAATGCAGCAGACAGGCGAATAGGAGACGAGTTCACGGACAAAGTACTAAATCTTTGAAAATATAAGAACATTTCTTTAATACTAAGGTTTCATTTTTCTTATTAGGTAACAAGAGGGACATAATGAATGCATATCTCCGTCAAGGCCCAACACTCCCCTCATAAAACCACACTTAAATTCACTAGATCAAGATTTTAATTGGTCCTTCATCAAAATGCACACACTCATTAATATCATTGCCTTAAACGTAAATATGTTCTTCATCAAGATCCACAAATAATTCTCGGAAAAATGTATGTAAATGTTACAATTTTTTTGCAATGTTAAAGTAATTAAAAAAACTAAAAACTTAGATATAATGGGCTCGATCCATACCACATCCTACCATCCAGCTTTGTAGGAATCTGTCCTGAAGTTTTTTGTCTACCTGCTAACTAACAGACAAGGTGAATACATCGGTAAAATATAACATTATTCTTATTTAATGTGTTGATTTTAAAGTAATAATGGCAGATCAATAACAAAATGTGAAATTATATGCCTTAGTTATATCCCTGATGGTATGAGCTCTGGTAACTTGTGACAAATATTTCCCCCCTTTATAAATCATAATTGATATTTATCATTATAATAAGTTCATAAGCAAGCTATGTCACTTGTACTTTAAATAAACACGGATTATCAAGCTGTTCTTCTGTGTTTCTTCCAGCAAGTCTATTTAGCTTCTTGACTGAGGAACACCCTTTACAGTCATAAGAGTGAAGAGGGCCAGGCGCTGCAGGAAAGCTTTCTCTCGTGATGGCAGTGATCTCTAAGAGCTTTTATCATCTCTACTTCCCTGACTCCAATAACTAACAATTAGCAGCTTCCTCACAGGGATACCAGAGTGTATCATTAATGTCCGCAAAAACGTTTTGGCCAGCCACTACATGTTGCACGCCCTGACCCAGCATTGTGTCCTGATACAAACTCAAGAGGAAAACCGACGTTATTTTAGACTTATTCAAGAATAAAAATATAAAAATACCTCCAGAAATAAATTGCAATAAAACATGAAATGTCCCAATAGACTGTATCACTGTGTCCCACTGCACATGCTACACTAAATTCTGTGGTGTACAAACAATATGAGGTTGAAGCATATTCAGACCATGATTTATAAAAGCAGGTGGTTACGGGGAGTGTGCCAGACTGCATGCTGCCTGGGTTTGGATAAAGTAGAGCCATGAATCATTTTCACATGGCAAAAGCCACAGATAAATCAAAATTGGCTCACACTGAGTCATGCGCTGGCGCTGACTACGAGGCCAGATCTGCAAATTGTTGTGGGGATGGACACTGGTGCACCATCATGATGACGGCTCGCTCCTCTAACTTGTTGCAATGGTTCTCATCACGGCACACGGACCAACTCTCTGTCTCAGTTAACCGATGCTTTCAAGCGGTGTCGCACCTGCTGCGCTGCATGTTGGATGAACCCGCGCATCCTATGACCATGACAAGATCGCACACACGCACATTAGACACCGAGGGGAAAGTCGCCGGGACCTTGACGGTTCCAGAATTAATTTCCCCTGCAGACGTTCCCGCACACATGCATGTTCAGCATCTGTCCCATCCTGATAAGCATCATCACTGCTAATGGCCTTATTAATGAAGTGAAACATGCTTGATATCAGCGACTGACGCGGCTGATGGTTTTCAGTGGGTGGAGCCGTGGTGGTGCAGTAATAAAGTCAATATTCCCTGGAACACACTGCTGGGACAGGGATGAGCCTCCCTACGTGCACTGTCTTTACAATCCCCATCTTTGTGTGTGCGTGTGTGGTTCCGATTATGTTTCCGTCTCTGCAATGCGATGTCTAATAATGACCGGGTGGGTGCATCTGTTTCCATGTGAATCTATAATAAGCCTTAAAAGTGTGATGCGGTACAATAGATCCCTCACTGCTTCCTGCAATCAGCGACAATGCATTATTCAGCCGCCCCGCGATAATGACGGCTTTTACGCAGAGTACGGCAAATTACAACAATCAATAGCAATAGGAGATCACGGCGGGGCTTCTTGATCATTAGTATGCCTGCCAAACATACATCACACATATTAAACTCCAATCATTGAGAAACAACCGCAGAGAGGATGTTTAGCATCTCTTAACTGTGAATCAGCTGGATGGGATGATGGTGTTGGACAACAGCCTGTAATGGGTTGGTTTTATCAGGCGCCATGTTGAACCTCATTAAACCTCTCCACTTTTTGTTAGCTTGAAAGATCTCTAATTGCGCCGGAACTCGGACGCAGTTAGGGCTATTTGTCATAAAAGAGTCAATGCTTTCATTAGAGCCAAGCCACGGTCAGATCCAAACCAATTCCACTCACGTCCCTTATACCCGGCGATGAAACCCTTCAGGTGTGTCAGTGTGTCATATAATCAGCTCGCATTAAATTAGACAAAGGCTAATGTCCCCCCAATCTTAATAGGGTGGCTAATTAATGGCTCCCATACTCTCATCCCCCAGAGATGTGAGGTCACGGGGAAGGTGAGAACCAGACGGTACGAGGCGGTCAACGTTCCTGCTGTGTCGACAACAAAGTTGAAGGCCAAAGAGTTGATCTGTATGTATGTCTGTCTGCCTACCTACTTAATAACCAAACAACCAACTTCCCTATCTATCTATCTACCAACCAACCCACCAACCTACATACTTACCTACCTAACTTACAATCAAACAACCAACGTATACCTATCCATGCTCTTCACGTTGACTGACAGTATCAAACGCAAATTCTTCCACCATTATGCCTATTACGTGTAATCCAAGTTTAGACACTCTGCTGTTCCTGTCTTACAGAACGAGCAGAGGGCGAGGAGGTACGGAAATGTGGGAGAGTAGTAGGATGAAATGAAGACAGGAATGTAAAGGGGCTGGGGGTGGGGGGGATGTGACGTGCAGACCCTTAAAAAGCCCCCATTAATCACAGAGCCGTCCTGCACGCCTCATGTGACAAATGAAACAGAATAATGGCTTCCGCCAGGATGAAAATATGGGACAGAACAGCCCCTCATGGTGTAATGACTCCCTCGCCTTTCTTTTATACCTGATATCAAATTAACACCAGCTATTGGAATCTAGTTAGAGGTTGCATGACCCTTCGCCACGTGGGTTTTACTTAATGGATTAGACAACTGCATCACATGCATGAAAGACTTGATATTAAATCGTTCGCCAATCTTCTGCTGTAATTTTCAGCCGTCACTGATGACTGAACTCGTTCCCCAAACACAAGATAAATTATTGAGCATAATGATGATAACAAATCACTTATGACGTGCACCTGGCTTTTCCACAGGGGAGCCGAAACATATAAAGCGATTACAGCAAAGAGGCAGGTTGTACCGTTTTCATTGGGATTCGCTGACTTGTGAACTAAGTCTCAGGGGGCTTCACAGTGGATCCCAGAGTTAATGATGTCAAGCCCTTAGGCGAGAAACCAACAAAAAGAAAAGAGAAAACGCACACCACAGACATAAAGGAAGTTCAAACCCCAGGAGGACAAAATATGACATAAAGACCAGCCAGGTGATCACCTATGCTACTTTAGAAATGTCCTCTAATAGGTTATTATTCATCAACCCTTAAATCAATTCAAGCTACATTTCGGGTCAAGCGACACAAGTTTATTACTGATATTCAATGAAGAAATTACTTCAATTTGTCATACACAAATTATTAAAAAAAAATCTAACTTAATTAATCAATTGTGTCAAAATAACTTAACTTTAAGTTGAACAAATATAATTAATTTGTGTGTAAGCAGTTGATAGAGGCTTTAGGAGTTCAAGCTAACATAAGATTTCAGATAGCTTCTTTAACAAGCAGTTAGTAAATAAAGTTATTATTAGAACTTGCGGTTGTTTCAAGACCCCTTCAACTTTGCTGTGTTAAGAAAAGTGATTACTGGCAAATCTGTATTTTTCAAAGTATTTGCCCACATTAAGTATGAATATATGCATACACTTTTAATGGTTGAATTCCTGCAGACAAATTCTAGCTAATATCTGGTCTGGCTGTCCTCCACCTGCATGATGGGATGAAGCAAGAGGAGACTAGGGAAAAACTATTCATTCACACTACACAGAGAATAACAAATATGCCAACACTCCTCTCCATGTATCATATCCTGCTGTTTAGCACCACATCAAACCCCCGAATTGGTTCATTATTGATGGTCTGCAGCGTTGTGGGACTTGAGGATGCAATACCGTCTCATGGTTCGACGGGAGGATGGTGCAATGATCGCGTTTGGAGACGTACATTACGCATACAGGCTAAACGTACACAGACGAGACTTTGCATGGGATGAAAAGAGGAGATATTACAGTAACGTTGCGGTTCGCAGCTGCAGGTTCTCTCCTTTTTGATGAAAGATCAGTTTATTATGAGGTTTGATGAGGTGAGGAAACCGGTTTGTGGACATGAAAGAGAAAGACCAAAGGTAATAGGAGCATGTGCACATTATGCACAGAGAGAGGTTATATGATCTGCTTAAATATATCACGTTGATTCTCTGCGGAGCTCATTGTGGAAGAGTCCATGTGTTTCTACATGGCGGCGTGGGTGTATATCAGTGTAGGTCCTCTCTGTGTAGGTTTGTGTGTGCGTGCCCCAGCTTTGGTCAGGTCATGTAATATAGAGCTATTGTTCTCCGTGAAGTAAATCATCTGACAGAGATTGCTTTTCAAACTGCAAACTCCATCTCGCAGAAAACAGGTTAGTTCTCCCAGTCAGCTGGAGTGTAGAAGACAAACGCAGGTCCCTTTCCCCATCACTGCTCCATGTGTTATTTGGACAGCCTCACTCACGAGAAGAAGAGCAAAATACAGAGAGAGAAAGGAAAGGAAAACAAGCCAATAATGAGCCGGGATGATGTTGCAAATGTCACAAAGTAAACACATGAGCGCATCGCCCCTCAGAGTGCTTCCTCACACTCCCACAGAAGTCCATTAGCTTGTCATTCACTCTCTTTGCAGTAATTCAGCTGCTGCACATGGCCCGTGGCAGCGTGGTGCAGCCTGCTCCACATGAATAACACCATCTGATTATTTCAGACAGAAGCTATGTGACTCAGCTGTCTCTACTGTATTCTATCATCCTATCCTTTCACTTGGTCGTCCTTCCTTTCATATGTATTCAATAACTTAGCCTTCACTCCATGTTCTCTCTTTTTTTTGGGTCTTTCTCCTTTATCAATCCCCTTTATCAATGTGTGTCGATTTTTCTTATGGACGCGGATAAAGCTTACTTCGCCATGGGCCATGTCGGCCTGCTGTTGTGTGGGCGAGATCACAGAAGGATGAGGGGGAGTCTGCCACATTCATAGGACAGGTAGAGCACAGTAAAAGTCAGTCCTGCTGTCGAGACATACAAATAAAGCCTGGGACAGAGCGTCCACTGGGACGGCCGTGTCTGTTTCCACCTTAGAATACACTTAACCTCCAACTGGATATATTTAGACCAAACGGGCTTTGTCTCCTTCCTGTATTTCTGCTTTAAACTATGAATTGCTGCCCAAACCAACACTAAAGAGAAAATGCACTGAACAATCCAAGCTTATAATTGATTTAATTAAGTATTCAACCACCGAATACAGAGCAGAAAAAGAGGTGAGACATCTCACCTTTTCATAAGATTAATTTATGAAATTAGTCATCCTTTATTGATTTGACAACAAACTGTGAGTTGGGTCTGGAGGCATCACATACTCCTTGAGCAGCTGCAGGTTTTTTGTGAGAAATACAACAAAAGAGCAACTTGTGTGTCTGTTTACAGTGCAGCCCCAAAAACCCACGTTGTTTTAATAGAAAAGTCAGTGTATAATAATTAGCTATTGGCCACCGCAGTTTGATTCCCTGGAGCACAGTGAGTAATTAGCCACACAACTGCCAATACAGTGAAAGGAGTTGCTGAGGAGGAAGTTGGCACATCTCTTTGACTGAAAGCTCACTGTGGCTACTCGTTGTTCCATTGCTAACTATATCCCATATTGATAATGTTCTGAAGGATTTAAAATATTCAAAAAAATGCCCAAAGTCGTGAGACGGTGTTTCACAAGTCAAATGTTCTAAATGTGAACGAGCAGCAGACGGAAACTTCCAGTGTACATTAGCAATTATCTCTGATGAGTGTAGAGAGTATAAGGATGATAATATCCATCCACCCTTTGAATTTCTTATGTATATGAATCCAGCATGGGAGTTGTACTGCAGCACTAAAGCAACTACTGTAAAGAGATTATTAGTGAATACAATTACATTTAATGGCTATTGCTGATCAGAGTATGAGCACAACCACTTTAATGACTTACTTGAAAAAGGCTGATTACCCTTGTGAGTGAGTATTCTCAAAGCAAAATAAGAAAAGCAAAAAAAAAAGCTCCACTGCCAAATCAACAAATGGGCTCGAGCCATAAAGGCAGTCCTCCACAGCTGAGACAGAAATAGGAATGTAGGAAGTGCCTGCCCTGTTCTCCTGACTAGCTTGCATAAAAGCTGAGTCCATTTAAATAAACTGACAGGGCAGACAGTGAGCCAGCCCCGCAGTCATGGTTCCTAAGAGGTAGCGCTCTTTGATAAGGAAATAAGCCTCGCAGAAATCCAAAGAGCTGTCCGAGTCAGCCCGTTTCAGATCTGGGCAAAGTGCACCTGAACAATAAAGGTGGGCCCCTCACCAGGGCTGAACCAACTCCACATCAAAAAGCTCCTGTCCTTCCCTTTGCCTTTCATCGCCACTCGCTCTCCTTTCATCCCTCGTTCACTTTCTATTGTCTGAGAAGTAACTTCCCTCCCTACTTTCCTCTCCCCTTTCATCACTCACTTTTTTCTTCCACTGATAAAATAACCTCTTCCCCTCTCTGTCAAATACTGTGAAGTAGGAAACTTCTTTGTTAGCATAAATGCAAGGACGGATAATCCCCCTCCCCTGTCAGTGCAAACCCACCCTCCTTCCACTCCTCCTTCACCGCAAGCTTTCCCATGAGCCCCCTTCAACGTGCAGTGTCTTTCATTTCACCTCAACTAGAGCAGGAGACCTGGCGACCTGAAACATAAAGCTTTAATTGTGGTGATGGAGTGGTGGCCTGTGATGACAGGGGCCACCGGAATCGCTCTAGCGGCAGGGTCACAGTGTTATTAGCAAATGAGGAGATGCGGGGCCACTGATAGCACAGGAGCTGAGATTAAGCTTTGCAGGTGTGAGAAGCTTCTGATCCTACACGAGAACATCAGAGTGGTTCACAAAAGCTGACACGGGATGTGTCTAATTAATACAGGCATGATAACACAGGAATGCTGCTCCGCCAAATGTGGGTCCCGTGTCTTGGGGCTCAGTTTGATAATTACCCTGCTAATGAGAGTAAAGGGGGACCAGATCAAATCTGTGAACATAATGGGGGTTAAGTGAATTGTAAAGACCACAATGTCCCTCTGTTCTCTTCCTATGCACTAATTACTGGTCACCATGACAAGCACAAATGCAACTCATAAAGTCCATTAATGTTGCTCTTGCCAACAGAAAAGACAAGAGGGACACAAACACTGTGACGCTCCGTGTGGATCAGTCCAGACGTATCAGATGTCATGCACGAACAAGAGATTTAAGGAAATATTTCACTGTAAGCCGGAAGAAATTTGAAATATGATGTAGAAGACACGCACTGGCTTCAGCTGAGAAGAATAGTTGCATCTCCTGTGCAAAGCTCTTAGAAGTACATCGGAGAGCTATGATCTGTGACTGTCACTCATGGATCAAGACCAGCTGGATGAAATCAGTTACTGTACAATTCCTCAGGAAAAAGCTATCAATAATGGAGCTGGCCAGAGAGACGAGAAGAGTTGACAACGTGGTTCTGTTGCATTAACCATGAGAGGGTCTCCCTCTTCTTGTCTTCCCCGAGCTTATTCAAAGAGGAGATTCAAAGAGGAACAGATGGAAATCGCTCTGGTAAAGAGCGGACAGCAGGTGCTCTGGCTTCGGGGAACAGCCGGGGATCCATTTGAGGAAATGGAGGACAGGTCGTGCACACAAACCAAGGCCTCGACCAGAGGCCAGGGAGAATGCAGCTGCACAGTCCTGGCCGGGTACTGCGGTGAGGCACCTCCATCTTATACTCTGCGTGTCTAACACGCTTGATCTGCCAAGTGCTCCTTTTAATTAACTACTCCATACAGCTGCATAATTACTCCTCTAACCTCCTCTAATCAGTCGCTCGCTGGTGCGTACCGTATTTTTCTACCCTCGTTCGTTGTTCATTACCTGAGTGTTGCTCCTCCTAATGCAAAGCCAAGAGACCACTCAGCGTGGACTGCTCAGGACATGGAGAGTGCAGGTTAATCCAATGGCAACAGTGCTTCAAATGAGTTCTGGACAAAGTCGATACACAAGCAGTTTTGAGACTGAGACAAACGCCAGTGGAATAATTTGACGAGATTGTGTTGTTGTCTGAGGGGTGTTTACATGCCGCACACTGTGTCCCTCAGTCACTTCTGTTGGGATGTGTTCACCAGCTTGTGCAAGCTGTGCCTCTATAATCAGGCAGATGTATCACAGTAAGGGAAGAGACATAATTGTATGCTTTCTTTTCCATTCAGCCCAATCCAGTGCGGAATGTGAAAGTATCCACTGTTGTCTTGGTTACGTCTTCCTTCTTGTGTTTTCTGCCTCTATAAATAACGCTGAGGGCTCTGAACTCAGAGGAAGCCCCCGTTGCTGTGAGTCAACAGTTGGAACACAGTGGGAAGCATTAAGTAGCACAAATGAATGGCTGAATGGCGGGATGTAAAAAAGTGACATTTGAAACCAGGTATGATGAACGCCGTCGCATAAACCGTATCGATCCGGGTCGAGAGGCGAGGAGGGACACAAGAGATCAACTTAAACCACAAAGGTCTGTTACCATATCCACGGTGAGGCCTCTGTAATGATCCGGAACACACAGTGTTTAGCAATACAAGTACGCAGAGCAACATGGCAGCGTGGCGTACGAATGCCATACTTGTGGTAGCATGACCTTCCCCTTAAGCCGGTGCATGAGCAATCCGACACTGGAACAGGGCTGATGCGGATTCCTGGGTGTTGTTGTTGATCCGAAGTTAGCAGGTTGGATTTGGCTACGAATTTTAACTGCAGTTTGTATTTAGTCGCTCTGCTTTAACTGTAGGTGTTGATGGTCCAATGAGTTTCACGGACACCATCACCTGTTTTTCTCTGAAACAGAAGCAAACGCTCAGACGGTTTCGGGGGGGTGAGTTCAGACGAGGTGACGCGATGGCTCGAGTACACACGAGGCAGGGGTGTCTCACAAATGCTCATTGATGATGATTGTTTTTCCTCTAAAAACATATGTTTATGTTTAATAAGGACAATTTCTGTCAAATCTCCTCAGCTGTGTGACTGTACATAACTCTATAAGTATAACATGTTCGTATCATCTATAACCAAAACAATTATTCGGTTCATTGATCCGTTAAATGATTTAAAATCAATCTGCATTTTCTATGATCGTAAACTGGGCTTTGAGCCGTGGGTGAGACTAAGCAAGGCATTTTAAAATTTGAAATATTTTCTCAGGAAATATTAGATTTTTCTGAATAACGAAGATAAATGTAATTTTTAGCCCTAATTTAATCATAAATGTTACACTGACATTAATCAAAATCAATAACTTGCCATAACTGAAATACCGATATCAAACCTAATGAATTATAAACATGAATTGACTCAATTTCATTATATATATAAGTGCATGAAGGTTAATGTGTTCATCTAGTGCAGTATGGGCTGTAGCCACATGTGCCACGATTCTCTGCAGGTGCAACATGCTGACGAGTGCATTGATGAGTGCGCTGCTCTATAGGCACCAGGTTGTTACCTGTACACTGTGTCCACAGCCAATTATCTTGCCCATCTCAGCAGTGTCACGTGTGAAACATGCAAAGCGGCAGTAAACACGCCTAAACCACAGCGGGTACCACATCCTGCAGATAGACTGCTCCCATCATTCCCATGCTCTCCCCTCCGAGGGTTGTAACTGCCTGTCTGGGAGGGGCGGGTGATGTCACTGATGCTTTCCGGTGCGCTGCTCCTGTAATGGAGTCAATTTAGCTCCACGCTGAGCCATTTCTGTCCAGCCTCACCCCATGAAGGACACATTAGTCCCCCCCGCCCTCCATCCCACCATCTCTCGTTTCCTTCTCTCGTCTCTCTTTCCCTCCCTCCTGCCCTTTCTGATTCCGCTCTCTCTTTCTCTCTCTCTCTCCCTCTACACCTTTTATCTTCCATCTCCACATCTACATTTTTTTTTTTTTTTCGTGCTAGAGTTCATCCTTTTTTTTTCATATCCAGCCTCACAATCAACACACCACCTTTTCTCTTGTAGAATAAATATGCTCTAGCCGTCAATGACCTCACCCTGCATGAGCATTTAAACATATCTATCTTAAAGTCAAATGAAGACTGCAGCCACAACGCTTGATAAATGCTAATCTGGAAACTGAGAGCATGTGATGATAGTCCCCCCCCCCCAGGCTGAGACAGTATTTTGGTGTAAAATAAACATCACCTTCACTGGGTTCCTTGGCCTCTCGGAAGCCGTTGTGTGGGAGTGCGTTGTGTTGAAACACCCCCGCTATCTGAGGCAAGCACTCCCGACACCTCTTTTGAAGCTGGTTCAACTTGAACCGTTATAAATTTAAAAAAAAAAACTCTATTTTAACAGGAAATATAAACACAAGTGGCCCTCCATCACTAACAGACCCCATCAGGGTCTTTCTCTCCTCATCACCTTCCCGTATTTCCGGCAGGTATTGTCCTTTTGCTCCAACCAGAGTTCCATGAGATTATTAATACATGCTCACACCCATCCAGCTACCGGACTCCAGCCACTCTATCATTGCCTCCTACATGACTACACAAAGAAGGGATTAAGTTATCAGGATGATAAAGTGATATCCATACACCTCTGTGGCTGTGCTAAATTCGACTTGTTGCAGTGAAAACTGAACTTTAAATAGTCCTCTCTATGTTTCTGTCGGATTAGTACCAGTGCAGGCGCGGCTGACTTGCTAATTTTGCCTTTGATGTCTGACGTGGACTTTGAAGTCTCACTGCTCGGTAAACAAACAGGGTCACATATTGAAAAAGAACGAACTCAAGTATCCGAAATTGTTGTATACAATTTCATGAAGTATTAAGTGAGTACAAAAGCACGATTTGGGATGATAAAAGGTTACATGAAGTGTCCTCCACTGGGAGGAAGTTAGATGCAGTGCAGTTTTGTCTGCTGGAGAGAGGAGCAGAGGATAGTAGGTGGGTGTGTGGGTGGAACAAGAAAAAGGGATTGGCATCAAGGGCAGCAAAAGAAGAGGAAGAGAGATAAAGTAAAGCAGAATGGAAGGAGATGAAGAATGGGAATGATGGGAATAAATAAAGGGATGTAAACAATCGATGTGCGGTTGTTTTACGGCCTCAATAAGGTGATGGATCAGGTTCGGGTACAGTGGATCACTGCCCCACATATAAACATATAGACTATATACACACAGGACTGAATACACATGACCATTAAACATTCACCCAAAATCCGCAGAGGCCCAAGTAAACAGACATCATATATATTAAATTAGGAAATTATTTAGTAACTATTGCTTGTAATGCAGTAGTGTTCATTCTTCATTGTGGCAGATTGTGATCAGTAAAATGTTGTGGATATGGATCCACCTCTCTGTTCTGGTCACAGGATCAAAGCCTTAACCAAAGCTCTGTCCCTGTGAAGCTTCATAATAAGATTCTTCATAATAAGATTCTTCATAATAAGATTTCATCCCTCCAACTGCTGCATTCTGTTACTCTGACACTCTGAACACCCCCCCCCTGCCTATGGTAGTTCCCCGCCTTTACTCTATCATTCAGGTTTATTTTTTCCTTCGCCAAAACTCCCTGTTTTTTCTTGTGAGCACGTCGTTGCGATTCAAGTAAATGTCCACGCCATCAATATTTCATATCAAAGTGCATCTCCCTTACTAACTGCTCCTTTAAAACAGCCTCCACTGGCGCTCGCGGATATGAATGAGTGCTTTGTCTGAGAGCAGAGCAGATATCTGCAGCAGATAAGATTGGAGATTTCATTATCATACTACTCGTGTTCAGAGCGGGGGGAAAAAACGGTCTCAGCAAAACATTAGCTCATCCAGAGCTCACGTTCAATCTACAGGACAAAGAACGAAAGGGAAATTTATTTGACATTTATAACTGAGACTGTATTTGATATATTCTCGTGAATGGAACCTCCGCGCTTTCTGCAGAGCACTCGAGTCGCAATGTACTTTGCATGATGCTGGCCATGCAATGTTCTACATGGCTGGCTGCAGTGTGCTGCATTTGCACTTCTACACAGTCATGCACAAGCATACACGCTATGTGCACATGCATGCAGTGTGCACTAATGTAATCTGCAGGCAGTGTACGCTGCATTTTTCAGTACAAAGCTCTGTGGGGACAAATAGGAGGGCTCCTGTATACTGTTTCTGAAGGCATGCGGGCTATCCCACCTGTAACTGGGCAGGAAAGGAGGTACACATGTATGTAAACACATTATCGTAGAGACAAACATGTACAAATTAACATACATTTTTCAAACACGTATTCACATTTAGTGTTTGAACGTAAATATAACCAGGAATGGTTTTACATGATTGTTGATTTTTGCATGGCAAATACAAATATGTCATCTTTGTAATATGATCGGGGAAAGATTGTAGTCATGGTAAATAAAGTTTGATAAATGTATATTAAGCAAGCTACACTTGATTAAAGTTAGTGGAAAGATGGTTTTGTTAAAAATAAAAACAAAACATGGTCCAATGAGGCTCAAAATTTGCTCCGCAGGCGGAGAGTTGATTAGGACAATTTGTGAGCAACAAATTGTTTTACAGACACAAACATTGTTTTAGGTGATTTTGTAAATAAATATTAATAGGGTTTAACTTGGCCATTAACTTGGCTCTTTGTTCTGATTGTTTGTCTCAACCACCTGCTTTAACCTGCTGGATGTTCAACTATGTTCACCAGTTATAACTGCAAACATGGACGAACAAAGCTGGTGAGAGAGGTGAGAGTGAACCAAAACATCTGCTCTAAGACACACAACTGCTAAAAAGCAAAATCATGCAATATTGAGCACTACTTTTTGGCGAGCTTTGGGCGATAAGGGCAGACGCTGGTGTCGATGTGCTGTAAAATGTGATAGTCTCAGCAAAGATTATACATCATGTGCTCCCTCCTGCCGGAATCTACCAAGGTGCCAACTCTCACTTGAATGTTGCGGACCAAGTTCAAGTCTAAAAGTGACCTCTGACCTCTGCCTGTAATCCCCTCCTTCCTCATCGCTGTTCATCTTGGAGATTAGGCCCTGAACCCCGGCAGTCCATAGTATCCCTCAGCAGCTCTAACCTACCGCCTTTAAGCCTCAGCCTGGCCGTCTATTAGATGAGCCAAACAGTCAACTCTTTTAATGAGCCTCCCTCTGACCCTGTTTAGTCTTAATCTGATATTTGCCAGCAATGCTAATTGATTTGCCGTCATCATGGGCGTGTGATTACAGCGACGACAGGCTGGCAGGATGTCGCAGTTGACGCTACGTAACAAGGCCGTTCATTTCTGTCTCTAGACTCTGTAGTGTCGTCAGGTGGGATTAGGGTAGCAGCACATCAGGTTGGGGGGGGGTGTCAGCTTGTCTGCCAGTCAAACAGGAGGCTGGATTTACACATCCCCAACACCAGCGCTAATCCTCACAAGAATATGGGTTTGGGCTTCCAATTAGGAGTAATTTGAGGAATGTTTCCTGCGTTCTGTAAGAGAAATCACACGTCTGTGATTGAATCACCGCTCGAAATGGTAAACATTTTCAAATGAATATTTATGAAACTTTTAAACTATTAAACGTAAACAGCATTCCGGCGACGGGCGACTTTCCACTGCCAAAGTGCGCGCTGCTTCTGCAGACGCATTCCTCCAAGGAGATCCGTCAGCTGTATAAACCTGTAAATCTGAGGGTGAACTCAGAGACGGGAGGAAAGCGAAGGAGTGAATGAAGGTGGAGAACTGAGACGAAACCAAAAATAAAAGAATACGTGATTTTAGTGTCAAATAAGTTTCAACGTTAAACAACATAACTCTTTTGATGATGCCTGACTTCTGTGGGATGGAAATGAAACCGACACCCTGTTGTCTTTTATCTGTCTTTGCTGAATAATCCTCAGTGTGTTTCTCCTGTATGCTATTAAAAAAAATTAAATCAACATGCCTACTGATAAAGTACATGTCCATACATACACTGCCAAAAAGGTCACCCTGGAGTCATTTCATAAACATCTGCCTTGTCCCGGCTGAATCTAGCAAAGATTAAAGGCCAGGGGGTTTCATCAGCTGTGACATGTGAAGAAAGGGAATAAATACATATTGAAGTAATAACAGAGGAGATGAAATCAGCCTCCACGGGTGGATAAATCACTGCCTTAACCGATTTAATGCTTCACATTATAATCCGCATCAGCCTGTACCCATTCACAATGCAGCTATATGCTACCTCTTAATCTCCCTCCGGATTCCCACAAGACTAACCAGAGTAGAGAAAATCTAGATTCTAAGGTTTAATTCCCTGCGCGATTACACACTGTTGTTTACTCTCACTTACCGTGGTGGCACTAGACGCCTAACTTGTGGGTGCTTTAGAGGTGAGCTTCCCTTTACATTTGCCTCTAAGTGCTACACGTCTTTGGTATTTCCCATGCTAAGCTTTATGACGTCTATCTGTGACATAAGACGACAGTTGTGGTGACGTTAATGCAGTTTTAAAGTGGTATTAGTGTGATTCAAGCGGAGCGGGAAGACTTTCAGTGTGGGAGACTTTTAGTGCGGGAAAGCAACCACTCAAAAAGGCGAGAATGGCGGCGCTGGAAACGTGACAAAGGCAGCTGCTACTTTGCCTTGTATCAACAGTCATCCATCAACATTAGTATTGTTATTCGCATTCAGACACCTTATTCATTACGCTAAAGCAGGAGACAAAAACTAGGGATAGTTAATAGCGCTAGGTGGCCTTTAGATACTGTCATGCTACTTAAGGGGGATTTATTGCCAAACAAGTATACTTTAAAAATCTTTAGTTGGCCTATTGCCAGAGACAGTCCCCAGCGCCGGGGAGTCTGGACGCACTCTCAGGGCGGATCCGAATGGCAGCAGGCGAGGCAAATTTAATAAAAAAGAGTTTGAAAAGTTGCATAAATGATTATTAGTTTTTAAGAGTATCTGGAAGGCAGGACACTGAAGAGGAAACAGGTGATTTGGGAGCGAGAGTGAAGGATTAGAGGACACGACAGTAAAATGAAGGACAGAGACGAAGAAGAGGCCAACCAGAATTTCACATGAGAGATGTGGATAATCAAAGACGGGTATAAAGAGAATCAACTTTAGTGTGAGTCACTGCGGGGGAATCACGGACAAGCAAAAAAGAAAAAGAGCAGAGGGGCCTATAAAAGAAGCACCAAGTTCAGGGAAATAAACAAAAGAATCCAGACATAAATAAACGATACGTGCCGCAGCTCAGGGAGCGAAACAGCAAATATCAGCAATATACAAGGGTGTTAAGGCGCCGGTGCAGCCACAGCGTGCAAGACAACTGATGTTTGAGACTACCTCAGTACTTAGTACTACACAATTTGTACTTTGCAATAAAATGAGACAGCTGGGCCTTTCAGCACACCGGTTAATATCGGAGAGCCATCCGATCGATTCGGAAGGTCTCCATGAAATGTCAACGACCGACAGGCCCAAATATTCTCTGATCCCGCAGTGATGGAGGACGCATCCTTCTCAAGGTGGCAGTGACCCGTAAAAGCCCAAAAAGAAGAGGCGGAAAAATTTGTGCTGTGATGTGAGGCGTCACTGCAGAAGAGGTCGAGCGTTACTTTTATTCTTCAACTTTCAAAAGAGTTCAGCCGTTTTGAACTCCGGGAAAATGGGGTCCAGCCGTTTTCTGATATGAGGAACGCAGCAGGAGATTGTTTGGGTCAGACGCGTTCACAACCACAGGGAAATGTTCAGAACTTTCAGGTAAAGGTGTCACCTGGGAAGAGAATGCAGGAAAGCAGGACATGACATGAACATTTTTGTTTATAGCACATCAACACCAGCGTCGGGCCCTTTTTGTCAAAAGCTTTCGAAAACGCATTATCTTTCCAAGTTGACATCTTCATCTACTTCCTCTGCAAGTATGGCACCTCTTCTTAATCCTGCGCTTTCCAGAAAATGTCCCTAGCAACTAACTTGGACATTTAAGTTCTCGCTGCATGCCTGAAATCAGCTTTGCACGTGCATATATTTAAAATGTGCAACCAAAAGGTCCACATCCACACATGCTGCAGAGACAGGCGTCAGACGTCACTGTGACCTTTCAGGCGTATCAGACACTTATCTTTTGGCCCAGGGTTCAGCTTCCTGACATCGACAAGGGTCACATGGTCGGAGTGTGTGTCTTAGTCCCTGTGAGCCCTCGGGCCAGCCGGGTCCTTGCCTCCTGAGGGCAGTAAGCTGATTACAATCATACAGTCAGGGAGTTAAAAGACTGTATCAATGCCTCTTGTGACCTCGTCTGACTAGACACACAGATGGACAGTTCTGCTTGAGAGGACATTTAGGGACGTGTTTGACTGACACTAATTTCATGAATGGCTTGGATGGAGGCTGAATGACAAAGGAAACCTGGGGATGAATAGAATATATAATATTGTGTAAAGCTTTACTTTTTATCATATTTCTCACATGAGCTGCAATGCGGATTAGAGCGATATGACCTTTAGGTTACAGGAAGGTTTTAGTGGCTGGTCCCTGCTGCCTTAAGGACCAAATCAAATCGTAAACAGATTAGTGTCATGCACCATTTTAACTTGTTATTTGGTTTCTTCTCTTGAGGAAAGAGTTTGCATAAATGAGATTTCAGGTTAATGGTAGTTTCATGAGCTTTCCGAGGTGTAAACTAAAGCATTAAAAGTTTGACTAGCTGGTGATGAAAAGTTATGAGACCAGCATTGTTACAATTCATCATCTAATACCTTCAGTGACACGTTCTCAGGAGAAAAAAAACCTCCCAGAAATATAATCATATCACTGTAGTAAATTGTTAAATATTGTCCCTTTAAATTCAAATGAAAGAAAATCTATTTAAAATGACTTTTTTTAAAGAGAGCTTCCCAGACATATGAAAAATGCAATTTAGGGCACATTAAAGCATAAAAGTTACTGTGGTCAGCAACGAGGGAACTCCTGTGGCTCAGCAGAAGACGCGGGAGGTCCACACACAATAGCAAGAGCAGGAGATATGATCATTTTTTCTGTCACTTCCTGCGGTGCAGGGAGACAGCAAACAGCTGGCAGCGGAGCCCACAGTGACACCAACAGCACATGATGGAAGACAGCGTATGAAAATGGAAGCGGTCCAACAGAGGAGGGGAAATAGGAAAAAAGACAGGAAAAAGGATGAGGAGGAGGATGAGGGGGAGGTGATGAGCAGGAAATTGTCCTTGCTTCCCCTCTCGCCCCGACCCCCGTCATCCTGTGTCCATGAGGCAATGGCTAACAAGTGGGTATCAACCCCGCTTTCAACCTCCCACTGATCTGCTCTATCCGTCTCTTTTCTCTTTTATGTCCTCAGAGGCTCCTTCATAGAGCAGAGGTTTTAATTAATAAGCTGCGAGCCAAGTCCCCGTGCTGCTGCTGACGCTCCTGAGACTCGGATTGACCTGGAGGGCCGAGCCTCAAGAAAAACAGAGACGCCTCAATTCCTCTTTCCTTCACATGAACCCAAACCCAACTTTCCTGCGGCTCTCCTCTTTTCCTGATGGTCTCAAACAGAGGGGAACAGATTAGTGCATTTTGCTGCAATTAAAGTGAAAGGTATTTTACACTAATCATATCACAGCAGCGGCTGCGCTGTGCATGCCTGCTTGGACTCGTTCTGCACACACCGCTGCACATTTGGAGGTTGTTGCAGTGCCGTTGAGAAATATTCAGGCATTTGTGACAACAAATTACCAGAGACACTTCACCAGGGAGCGGAGAACACAGGCAAGAAGCATTTAAGAAGCATGCAATCTGAGGGCATGGGCTGAAATGAGTGAGAACACATGCAACACAGTAGAGCTCCAGCATTTTCCTTACATTTGCATTAGGGGCCGTGGTTGTGGGGGCTGAGGTGCCAGCTGCTCTGCCTCTCACACAGCCTGTATAGAGATGAATTGCTCCCTGGGTGTCAATAAGTCACCATGGCACACCACGGTCACCATGGAAACTACGCAAACAGGATTTCAGAGGAAGCAAGTCAAATGAAGTTGATGACACGCTGATGTTTTTTACTTTCAAGAGCTTATCAGAGGGTTTTTCTTGGGCAGAGACGACTGCCAGGAATCCAAGGAATATCCCTTTTTTTTCTCCATTTGGTTTTCTCCAATCGTAATTTCTCAAGGTGTCTGGATTGTTTGTGCATTTACAGTTTTTAACACACAAAACCACTCACGCTTTCTTTGTGTAATAAAGCAGCAGAGCACCTCTGAGCTGAGCTGTTGCTAAATCACAAATATGATGGATAAAGGGCCAAATGTGAAAACGCTGCAATGCATACCAATGCACTTACAAGTCACTGCTTCCAAGATGGAAGGTCGGGCGGGATCACAACTCAGCTTTCGGCTTCAAGACAGAAATGTGTAGGGGACGGGGAAAACAGAGCGGCGAGACGAGCAGGGCGCAGGAAGTTGAAGTTATAAGAGGAAATGGCTGGATTGTATAGTGGTGGTGATAAAAAAGAAAATGTGAGGGCAGGAAAGCAGCTGCGGTGGGAATAGAGGAAAGGGGTGAAGGATATTGAAAAAGAGATGGCATGGAGAGAGTGAGACAACAGCGTGGCACTGACTGTGTTGTGGCACCCACAGAAAGCTGGCTCAGCAGTACTCGAAGGTTTGCAGATAAAGAGGTGTGTGTGTGTGTGGGTGTGTGTGTGTGTGTGTGTGTGTGTGAGCGAGTGCTGCATATGAGCACGTTTGCTTGTGTGCTGTTATTGAGTGCATAATGTGTGTATCATTGTGTGGATGTGCAGAGATGTGGAAGACTGAGTGTTAACTGTGACTACCCAGTGTGTGTGGGTGTGTGTGTGTTTGTGTGTGTGTGTGTGTGTGTGTGTAGGGGGATCACTGAGGCACGTAATAGAGACCTGGTGTTTGCAGCGTTTAGAACGATGACTCTCCAGCCGCCACTGTCCTCTCTCCATCTGGCCCTATTTTCTGATGCCTTCTGGGACGAGGAAAACAGCGAGCGACAGGGTGAGCAAACCTCACAGGAGGCAGCGGCGGAGGCAACGAGGAGGAGGAGGACAGGGAGGAGATGAGAGGAGCGGGCGGAGGAAGGAACACATTAGCCTCTTACTCAGAGTGTCACTCACGCTGGCAGCCGCTCACTACTGGTCCACAGCCACTCCCAACCATCAGTGGGATTTATGACTGGCTTTGATTGGTGCTTGGACCCTCGGGCCTTGTGCCAGTTTACTTCCACCGGGTTTTTTGCAGTCCGAACAGGCATGATGTTGGAAAAGAGGAAACTACAGGCAAACGTACACTAATAATCCTCATTTCAAGTAGCGGCGGTTGATATTCTAACGTTAACTATGATCACATGACTAGAGCAAGTATAAGCAGTCGCAGAAAAGCAGTTGTTTTTTGCTGAGCGTAGAAATTTGAGCATTATAAATTGACACTATGCCACTTGCCCTCTATTCTACCAACTCTGTACACGATTACAGACTCGTCAAGAGTAAAAAATCAGGTAGACATCCCGGCCATGTTATGCTAAGGTTGCTTAGACTGTGGCATATCAGTGTTTTGCTCACAGCTTGTCAACAACAGGTTGTACTGTACAAATGATCTGAGGAGAACATGCAGTTTTAGTTTGCACCAGTTTTAGCTTTCAAAACTTGAGGATCTGTGCTTTCCTTGTTTTATTTGGTTGTAAATGAAATGATCTTTTTTACTGCTGGTTTGACAAAACAAGCCATCTGAAGACATCAGCGTGGGGTCTTAAACATTGTGAGCAGCATTTTTCCGACTATTTTCCAACCCTTTTACACACTAGTTGATCAATTGAGAGGGTGGTTGACATATTAATCAATGCCATAAACAATCCTCGTTTCGCAACCGTAGGCGAAATAAGGTG
Source organism: Pleuronectes platessa (assembly GCF_947347685.1). Lineage (NCBI taxonomy): Eukaryota > Metazoa > Chordata > Actinopteri > Pleuronectiformes > Pleuronectidae > Pleuronectes > Pleuronectes platessa. Next base: position 9,245,625 of record NC_070645.1, on the reverse strand, counting down.
AAATAAGGTCTGTCAGAGAATGTGAGGGTGTGTTCTGGGGATGACAGTGGAATTACTAATGAGACTCCAGCCATCAGGCCTCTCGCACCATCTGGCCACTCATTAGCCGTGGCTTGTATTGGCCATGTCGTTTCTACTGGACTTGTGCTAAAGTGAGTTTTTCTTGTTCCACTGAAGTTCCACTGAATCATGCTTCGCCCGTTGTGCTCGCTGGGCTCCATTACTTTAGCTACATAACAAAGTGTTGTGTTTCCGTGCAGGGGTTTAATGGCGGCTTTAATTTGTGTATCACTATGTGCAAGGCCAAGCGCAATAAGCCCAGAGACAGTCCAGTTACTTTCTGCAGCATTGTCATTCCTCTGCAAAACAGCCGTCGGTTATTTGTTAAAAAAGCAAAGCAAAAAGAAGAGGGTGCATTTGTGTTTTGCAATTAGGCGACACGATGATCAATGAGCATTTTCTTGAATAATTAAAAATGTACAACAGCATGTTTTCAACGGATCAATTTTAATGGTCAGCAGCGGCAATAGCTTTCTGCTGCTTTGTCTCCAGCTACTTCCTCCTCCGCCTCAGTTGAATTATTCCCTTTCAAGCCCGCAGGTGAAACTCAACAGATACAAAGGTTTTAGTTGGACCATTAAAGGGCTGCAGTGTACTAACTTCCCTCCTCTTTACAAATATGACCCTGGGATATCTCTCCTTTAAAACACAAATGAGGTCTCGTCAGCCCTTTTAACGGGCGGAGGTCATCTAGTGCGAGGGCAATTTTCACAGCAATTAAAAATAAAAATAGCATTAGTGTGGTAAACTGTTGATTTGATGTTCTGCTTGTTTAATGTTCGCCACATGCATTTCTAGTCTTGCACACATTGGTCCTTCAACATGATCAGTAGGAATTAAATGCATCGGCAGCATCAGTGTAAACTCACAAACAAATTATATAAACGGGTCAAACACTACGTCAGGAACTGCAAGAAAGATTTTTTTTTGATTTTGCAATAAATTTGATTGTACCATAATCCTGGTGACGTGCATCCCTGCTGTTATGACTGTGATAGTAACATACAACTATAAATTCCAACTGGTGCAGTTTGTTTTCCGTAAGAGGAAACTAGACTTTACGATGAGTATATTTATTGTATATAAGGCAAATCAGTCACTTTACATGAAAATAACAGAGATGGTGGCAGATGGATTAAAACAAAGAGAAGTGTATAAGGTAACAGCAGGTTGTTGCTCTTTGAGGAAATTGGTCCTAGAGTTAATTGTGAAGGAGTTAAATTGAGTTTATTTTTATTCATTTATTTGATTTCATCGATTTTTAGGTCACATATTATATGTTGTATCTTAGATTTTTTTTTCATCTTTAAGCACATTGAGTCAATGCCTTTCATACGAAATGTACTACAGAAAATAAACTTGACCTATCCAGAGAAAAGATAGACGGCGGAGGACAGGGGGTCCGGGGTTAAAGTGTGTCCTGGAGCACCAACACAGACACTATAAGAACTCATGCCCATAATCTAGGGAGGTTCTCTCTTATCTGATTATGATTGCGGGGTAAAGAGGATTTAGGTGCTGCTGCTGCCTGAATGCTAGGCTGTACTGATTAGAGGTCTGCTGGAGGGCTTATGTAACTCAGAGGCAGCAGGAGGGGAGAAGGTGTGCACTACCTAAATGATAAACTACGCTCCTATAATACATCACGATATCTTGCTAAAGGTCAAATAAGATAATGTAGTACAGCAATACTTTTAGTGGAACAATAACTCTGACAGGTTGCAGGTACTATCAGCCGCTCTGCCTCTTGCACAGAGGAGTCGCGACGAGGGAAATGTCTGATTTGAAAGTTAGCGTCTGAATAATGACTGAAGAGCCACAAACAACAAAAGCCTGATTTCACATGTCTGCAGGAGCAGTGAACAGCAGCCGGTGGGAAAGGATTGTTTTTAACGAAATAAGCAAAAATGTAACAACGATCCATTTGCCCAACAAGCTGAGAACATTTCTTCCATAAAATGTCAGTGCCCATTGATTTAACCTCCTGAAGACCGACCACAATTCATGCAGAGATGAAAGGATGATAATGAAGCAAAAGGTAGTGGACCTGCTGCTTGATACTGTACAGGACGTTTGACGTAGTGCTGACTAAAGGCCTCTCTCTCATTTGCTCCATCCCCTGCCTCTCTTCTTCTTTGACTCTCCCTGCACCAGGATGTGTAATCGGCTAAAATATACATTTATACAAAATCATGAACTAAATACAGGCGGGCAGTGGGCGAGAGCAATTTTTTTAAGTTAAAATGATTGTGCAGTAATTTTTTTTATCTAAATCAGCTTATATGAAGCCCAGTCAGCCATAATGATTTGTATTATTGTGAAAGCCTACCACCTACCACCCTTAACCCGTTCAATTCTCCTCAACAACACTACAGACAGCGTACTGCTATTACATTGAAACAGATTACATAAAGACAAAAACGGCCAGCTGTCATAACATTAAATGTGTAATGCCGAAGTGCTGAAAAGTATTAGCATTTGATAGCCACAGGCTTGGCAAGTCGTCACTGAGGAAACTCACTGACAGCTGCAGGTACACAGGTGCTACATCACTTTACAGATATTTTCCCAAGAAGGCAAACAGGAGGACGCCATCACCCATTAGATTAGATTAACCTGTCTGTGCGGTTCCGGTTCCCATGCAGGACTGTGCCTCCTGTGGTGAAGTTACAGCAAAGCAGTGGGTGGAACAACAATGAATCAACAGTGTGCAGCTCATCCAGACAGATGATCATGACAACAATGAGTCATTTTACATTAACACAATATATTCCAATGTTAACCTGACGAAGCCAATAGTCTGAGTAAGACACTGCTATGAAAACAGCATTTTCTGATTATCTTAACCCGAAGAAGGATATATTGTGAATGAGCAATAATCAAGTAGGGACGTGTGGAGACATGTATAACAGTTTTTTTTATATTTCAGGTTGGGGTTTTAAAACTATCGGGATAACTTCGGTTGAAATGGCGCAACGAATATGCTCTGTAACATGTAAACAGTAATATGAACAGAATTTTTTTAGTAACTTGTAAACATCATAATAGAAATTAAAAGTCTTATTCGGAATTAGGTCAATACATATTGGTGTTTGTCTGCTCTGATATCTTGTGATTCTACAGCCTCATCACCATCACCATCATCATCATCATCAGCGTCTGTGGTGGACTGACTCTGGCTGCTTCCAGGCGTGGGAGGACCAAACAGCACCCGCATGCGCCCATGCAGGCCCACTGCTTAGCATTCCCACTAGCTCGACCAGCTTATTAGATAAAGGAGAGAGTAATGGTGCACATCCACATTAAGAGCAAGGCACGGGGATGGACTTGGCCGGTGTAGGGAGGAAGGAGGGAGACAGAAAAGTCCACCTTTTAGAATTGTCTGGCAAGTAGAAACGTCGATCTTTTGAAAATGCCCAGAATCCACAGCCGTTATTTACCCAGACTGACTGAGGGCTGACATCCAGAAAATTGAATAATTTCAGCCTCGCAGTGACCAGTGTATTACAGCTTTAATATTTCATATTACACAGTTATTTTTTCCGAAAAGCTTATCTAGGAGCTCTGCGTGAGCACAAATCAAAATAAAAAAGATGCTGCTCCTGCAAAATATTCTACACATATATTAGAGCCAAGCACTGCAGCCATGCACGGAACAACTCATACCAGTGATATATGATACCAGGGACATCATATGATATAGTTGAAGCTCTCACTAAATCACTGCTGTGGAGTAACACTTGGTGAGGTCCTGATATTTACTGCATACCTCCTGCATAACGTCGCACATCATGCGGACCAAAAAATACAATTCCAGTGATAAATCATAAGCAGGTATTCGCCAAGCTGCGTTCATAAGTTACAAGCTGCAAGATCGGCTGTCGCGGGAATGGTGATATGCATTTGTAATACTTTTACACGTGGAGTTTCAAAAGCCCTTAAAGCAGTCCAGTAATTTGGATATGGCTTCCTTATATGAGCCCATGCTAAGTGTATTGGCTGTACAACTACAACCGTGACTCATTGTAAACAAAGGAGGGTCAGGGCAGCACAAATCCTTCTGGCTCAATATCAAGGATGACACGTTCTGCTGGATTAATATAAATTACAGCTTCTCTGGACATGATGGCCTCTCAGTTCTTGTATAATTTAGTAGCACATTATACCTCCTGGCTGTGAGCTGACACTCAGACAGAATAGAAATGTACCGCCATGCAGAATAAACAGAATAGGAAGGATTATGGTTTTTGTTTATGTGGCTTTGCTCTTCAAACTCTGCCGTGATTCAAATTCCAATAGAAACTTCCCCAAAACACCTTCAGGACCTGTGACAAGACAAGCAGCAGATAGAGCGGGGAACAAAATAACTCTCCTCCTCCTCCTCCTCCTCCTCCTTACCCAACCTAAACGCAGAGAAGCCAATGCATTAGCCCGTGTCCTCTTATGTTTTGACCATTTCATTCATTATTCATCGGTAAAGGTTTGCAAAGATCCAGCTCAGCATCCGGAGGCGTGACTTATTTACATGACTGCACCGCTTACATCACCCTCTCTCTGGGCTTTGCTCTGTCACTACCTTTTCCACCACCTCTCCTCCCTCACTTGTGGGTCGCTCCAAACACCCCTCACCCGACTTTGCACCAAACAAACGATTGTGGAACGTGGCTGGCTCCACAGTCATTTTTCTTTCCCACTCTTCAAAAGCATGATGGTTGTAATTCTGTCTTGATCGACGCCGTTGAAAAGGTCAGTTCTCTCGTGCTTAACCTTTGTTTAAGGCCACAGAGGAACACAAGTGCCATAAAGCAACACATCGGGTGCTAATATTAGATTAAGAGAACAGAAAAGAAAAGGGAGGGAAAGAGAAAGAGACAGAAAATGAGAGAGAATATTTATATGCCATAATCTGTGATTGCATTTGGAGAAAAAAGGCTCAGGTTGCTTTGTATCAAAGTGCTCAGTTGTGTACCAGCCTGGTAATGGCATTTCCTCGGTCAGTAGCTTTAAGGGGTTCTGGCTGCACGGTGCGCGCCCCATAAAAGGCTTCCCCGACCCCGGGGAGCTGCCATCTGACAGTCGAGCGGACTCTGCAGTGTATTTCCAAATGTACTTTCAGCTGTAGTGCGCACACAGGGCCGAGCCATTAGAGTCATGTTAAAGTCCTCCTAGCAGAGCACTCAGCGGAATGTAAACGCAATTTTGAATTAGAGTGGGATTTCCCTTTAAAGGTTCCACAGGCTTTCCCCCGCACGATAGTGAACAGGTCAGCGGTACGGGGATGTGTCTGGAGAGAATGCGGGGCCCGTAACGAGAAGGTAAATCACTTTGAATATCACACAGCTCATCATATGACCTGGCTCCCATCACCTGATTTGCCTTAGATTAGATATTGGCAGCCTCCTTTATACGAGACCCGGCTTCTCAATGGAGGCTGGAAACAATTATTAAGATGAGACGAGACCCCTGTCAATCACAGATCAGCAGTTTGTCCAGGGAAAACAAGCTATTCAGGAATAGCACAGGGAATATAATAGTTGTCCTGTAACTGGATCTATGTATTTGTGTATTTTTTGCTATTTTTAAAAGCATAATACTGAGCTCTTAATTTAGCGCAAGACACCAGGATAAACGTTAAATATATCAGGATTTCTAAAATGTTTAGGCCAGGGAGACATCCTTTGATTCAAAGGGAAAGGGCTCACAACAAGTACACCACAAACAAAAGCATGATCAGGAGCTGCATTTCTTACACAGAAGGGATGCTGTGGCTTTGGTCCCACACACACACACACACACACACACACACACACATACATACACACACACACACACACACACACACACACACTGGACCCTGTTTTTATGATCCTCTGACATGGAATATAATCCCGGCCAGCCCTGGCCGATGATGAGATCAGGATACTGGAGACCCAACGTAAATTACCAGTGATTGGATTTCATCAAGGTTGGCCTTCCTAATTGAGGGACTGAGTCAGCGCAGGGGGTGGAATGCATGGGGGGGGGGGGAGGATTTGAGGGAGATGTCATTGTTTTCGGGGGGGGGGGGGGGGGGGGGGAGGAGGGATGCTTGACATTGCCGCACAGTCATTTCTGCAGGATTCATCACCAAAAATGTGACTGGGGCGGCAGCTCTCGGAAACATGTGGTACGTGGGAAGGGAGAAACACTCATGACTACCCCCCCCCCCCCCTCGCCAGCCTTCAAATCAAAAATGGCCAAAGTAAAAATAGTAAAGAGCTAAAGAGACTGTATTCATCCTGTCGTCTCCGTAAAGACGCCCATCCAATCAACCGATGTGGCACGAGTGGCGACAACTCTCTCTGCCTCCGAGAGATGTGTCGCGTCACAAGTCACCGACTGGTCCGACCGACGCTGACACGCTTCATCTGAGCAGAGAAAGCGACACTCAAAGCTGACTCACCTACCAATTATCTTGTCAAGGCTAATGTAGTGTAAATCTGGCCCCTGTAGTGTTTCCACTCCTGGTGTTTCACCTGCAGAACTTTACATGTGACTTTACCATGTTTGCATCCTTGCCTCCACCCTCACTCCCCGTCCTCTGCTTCTTTTTCTCCGCTACATCCCCAACACTGCACACTTCTCTGCGTTCAATTCCCCATTAACAACTGTCCCTGTTTCCAGTGACGGGAAACAAACAGATTGGACAAGAAGGCTCCTGGTGAGAGAACAACACAGGGCAGGCCTGACACCCAAATCAATGAACTCCTCATGATTAGGGTGGGAGCAGGTCTCGAATAAGTGTGCATGTAATGTGCTGTGATTCAAAGTGTTCATCTCTGCATGTGAACAGGAATCGTGAGATGGGGGCGGTGTGATCACACTTCCACATTCGGTTCCCTACCTTGGCAGCCACCGAGGAGCCGGGCTTCTCCAGGAGATCCCACAGCTTCTTCCTCTTGTCCGGGCAGCAGGTGTTATCAAACTCTCCCTCGCCCTCCCGCTCCCTCATTGTCTCGGCCTCCCGCCGCAGCTCCTCGTTCATCTGCTCCTTCTTCTGGTGGTAGCGGGCCTGGCAGCAGGACTCCAGGTAGATCTCGTCGATCCCCCAGTAGTCCAACTCCTGGCCGAAGGAGAGGGCGCACATCTCCTCCATCATGTGCAACTTGCCCGTGCGGTAAAAGTTCAGAATGGATGTGAATGCCCCCGGGTGCCGGTCGAAGAAGTACTCGTTCTCGTTCAGGCTGTAGTCGTCGCAGACCTCCATCAGGGACTCGTGGGTGTTGCAGTCCCGGAGCTTGCCGAGCCGGGTCCTGGGTAGTCGGTCTAGGGTCCGCCACAAAACCTCGTGGTTGAGACCCCCAACGTTAAGGCGGACTCTGCGCGAGCGGGCTTTGGTGCGGATTATGTCGATGGGCTCTGGGGGCAGCGAGGGACTGTTCCGGACGTTGGTGGGCTTGAGCCCTGCTGGTCCAAGCTTCTCAGCCATGGTGGTGGAGAGGAAAGACTTGACGTGAGGGAGCTGTTACGGTGACACCAAAAAAAAAGTCCAAAATGTTTTTCAATTATGTTGGACCCTCTTTAGGCAAGTCCCTCCATGGCTGAGGAGGGAAAAAAGGATAGTTTGTGACATGACAAAATGAGTGATGACACATGAGTCAATTTCAGTATCAATATGGGGGATACAGTAAATCACACTATAATGCCCGTGCACATTTACAAAATTGAACAATAAATCCACTCCACACTTGTTAACTCATGTTGTCAGTCAGAAATAGCACAGCCTCATTGATCCCGTCATCACGTTCCCACGGAGGTGTTAGACAGAATCAATGACTTTGTTTTAACAGTCAATATGGCTGCTCTGCTTTTTACACTGGCACTGTTGTGGCTGTGGCGAGGAGATGAGCCCCTGTTGGTGCACCATCGGTCACAGTGTGGAGCCCGGGGTAGGGTCAGGACACAAGTGGGACGGAAGGAGTCTCGAAATTCACTCATGCATTATTACTTTGGATGGAGGAGGCACCTGACAGCAGGTCCCGGGGTCTTATTGTTGAAGCCCCCATTACCACATGCCTTTAATTGTTATTATGTCACATTTTCTGTGTGTGTTTGTGTGAAAAAAGCGGCTCTAGAGAATTTATAATCCAAAACAGAGAATTTAAATATGCTTTACACTTGGGTTAAATGCAACAAAGAAAAATTTAGTTGCAAGAATTTCATTTTTTGTAGGTTAATTTAAGAAAATAATCATCTTAATTCAGAGTAAAGCCATCATTTCAGTGTCGAGAATCCACAAAGAGGTTGTTCCTAAATGCAACAGTTTACATTCGCCACTGCCTAGTTGCTTGGACCACAACTGTACCATGTTATTATTCCAAATGGACAAATAGGAGTAGATATGGATGTAAAGGGAGAAACTACTTGTTCTGCAGTTGAATACATTCATACCTGTTACGCTACAACGCCTCTTGTGCTCAGTGATTCTCTGATGCCTTTATATTCGTGCACCTAAATCAGTCTACATCCAATTTGAGCTGGCAACGCGCAGAATTTCCTCTCGACTCTGTTTAAAAGTGGATGTTAGAATGTCAAATGCAACGCTAAGAGAATCTAAGCGAGACTCACCTTGCAGGGATAAGCCACCTTTTGCATGCAAAACTCCTCTCGGTCCTACAGGAGCCGCGGATGAAAAGGGAGCCGGGATCCCCCTCTCGTCAAGCGGCCACGGCCGGGCAGAGCACTCCGCGGACGCTGCGCAAAGACCGCGCGTCCCGCATTCTGTTGAAAACGAGTCGAGGCGAGGACAGAAGAAAGAAAGATAAAGAGACAAACGTGTTCCTCAGCGGCTGCGGTCACAGAGGCGGCGTTTTGGTTTCGCCATCGGGACACTGTGGAAAGAGTCCTCATCCAAATGAAAGCTGGGAGCGTGCGGAGGAGACGGGCTCCACTGAATCACTGTGGCTGCAGACGTCGTGCGCGTAAAAAGCCAACGGGAGGGAACGGGATAAGCGAACTGCGGAGAGGACTGTCCCGCTGCACACTCGTTGAGGAGGAGCAGGCAGCGGGGGCACGAGGGCTGCACCACAGCCCAGAGGTGAAAACATTCATGCAACTTGGCAGCAGGTTGTTTTTATATAAACGCAAACGCGATCACAGCTCTTGGATTCCCGAGCTGTGCGAGATGGAGCTGCATGGAGTTCATGTCAGACTTGTACTGTTTCGGGTATAATAACTGCTGTAATACACAGATATTATAACCTTTATTTCATATCTGAACAATCAAATCATAGTCTCCCATGATTCCGTCCTGTCTCAATGGCTCGGTTTGAAATGTCTAATAGAATCAGGTGCACTCTCTTTAGTGAAATGACTATAAAGATTTACACAGTGACTATAAATGCAGAATAAACTCTTTGCAGCACTGCAAAGAACAGGGGCGTATATAGGATGTGTTTAAAGGGGGGGGGGCATAAGGGGGGGGGGGGGGCATAATTTACACAGATGGACCAAACCATGCACAATTCCTGATTCAGCACATTTAAGTAATTCCTGGTTTATTGTTATTTCTACAGCTTTGAGAAAATTAGAAACACTGACAATGCACATTGTTGACTTCAAAAAAGCTTAGAAAATAAAAAGCTTAGAAGATAAATATGCTGTGACTGTTTGACTATGTTTTCTTGTGTTTTTTTTAAAGACTACTGACAGAACAGGGGCACGACAGTTTCCAGCTGGGGCCAGTGCCCCCCTCACCCAATCCCTGGATCTGCCCCTGGCAACAGATCTCCTCTAAAACTGAATGAAAATTAAATTTCCCTTCCTCTTTTTAGGACGTAAACACAACATCCATCCCCTCCACTCATTCTGACACACTACCAGTGTCGACGACCATGCAAAACAGCCCAGACCTCAAAATGCAACAACCATGTGGGATGCTCCGTTTCACCCCTCCAGCAAGTAATCTGATCCGCAGATGACAATAATATGGCCTGACCCTCTCTTTCTTGACCACTTTAGAGAGCAATCGGCAGTAGGTCTGTGACGACCCCAGGCAGATACACCTTATGCCTCCTCCGCGTAAGAAAAAACCCCATCTTCTCTATTAGCTATCAATATATAATGATCTCCCTGCTCCCTGGTTTTAAATGAATAAATAGAGATATTAAATAATGTATCCCTTATTATCCCTCAGATCGTTACCTACTCCACCGGATCATTCTCTCCCTTCTCCCCCTTTCCCTCACTCTCAGTTCATATGAGTAGTGTTCAATACAGCAATGATATTTCCCCGTAGAGCTTATATGTCAGTTCACCATTTCCCCTTAGCCCAGCGCTTTTGCAGAAATTTGATTATACAGTGCATATGTGTAATTGATTTCCCCGCCATGTTCCTTCCTTCCAGTGACAAGTGATCAATAAAGCTGCATTGACTAAACGGGGTCTTTGTGTGCACGTATTCTGGGTCTTAACCGACTGGCAACTGTTATTTGAAGGTCAAAGGCTTTAGCGCTGCTGTCTCGATGTCACATGTAGATCTGCGGATATATTCTTATATATATTGACATTCCCAATGCGTCCCGTATTCCTAGCAGTCGCATTTAGATCAAATTAATTATTTGAATGGGACTTTGCCACTCCGGCTGTCGAGAGCAGTGGTGAGGCCGCTGTGGGAATGGGATTTGAGTATGAGAGGGTTAGAGGAGTCTTGTGGAAAATATGCAGCTATGGTGCAAATATTCACTTAGGTTGTTTTCTATTCTTTTTCTTCCAACAACACAATATTTACCCCTGATGTACAGTTGGCAGATTGAATTTTCCTCCTTGAACCCGTGACACCTTGGCGGCATTAATTTGGCAGCGCTCAGGCCCAAAGTAGGGAAGCATCTCCCTGACCTCGAGTTGAGTGACGGCAAAACTGCTGACGCTGCAGTTGTTAATTACTCAAGGTACAGAGGAAAGATTAAAGGTGACTGACGTGCGTCCCCCTTTTCATTAAATATGATCAAACATGTGTCGTATGAGTCAGGACGTGTGAGGGAAAGCCGCGGCGTCGGTAGAAAATGATCAGCAGAGCAGGATCGCACGCTGCAGTGAGGTGTGGTGTGGAGTAATGTAATACTTAGTGCGGTAGCTGCTTCCAGCTCTATACCAACACCACCTGCATGCATGTGTTCACTGGGGAGTTGCAGTCAGCCCGCGTCCAACCGTGTGGGCGGAATGACTCTAGTTACCATCCTCATATCTGTAATTACTAACTCACCATGAAGAAATGTGTTGATGCACTGCAGGTTATTAAGGCTAAAACATGTTTTTTCTTTCCCCCTCAAGGTTGTTCGTAGAGATGAGGTTATGCGTGTTTCTTTGTTTTCTTTTTTAATTCCTATGTACAATGTGGGCATGTGTGCTTGTGTGGGCTGTTGCCATGGCGACTCAAATTGTAGCATCATGCTGGAGAAACACTTTGGGCCGTGCACGCAGCCGGGGAGGCTCTGCAGAGCTGGCGTGGCCGCGCTCTGTGACAGCAGTCGAATCCCCCGTTTGGTCAATTAACCTCCGCTGTCTGTTTCTATCAGAATGTATAACACAGTCTGACGGGGATAATGTGATGTGATAATGAGGACTGAACGCCAGACGCAGATGTTTATTCAGGTTATTCTGCACGTGGGGGAAAAAAAGGAAAGTAAGGAATGAAGAACTCAAAGGTCAGGTGCCCATCGCTCGCACAGGTTCTACTTTTGTGGGCGTCCTCTCATCACTCCCACGCCGGAAAAAAAAGAAGAGTTGACCGACTACACTGCATTTGCCTCGTCCCCGAGTCCTTCCCCGCCTGCTGGTGGTTCCCGGTTCCGATTTGTCATAAACTGCGTCCACACCATCGTCCAAACAACACCACGGACAAACTTGTGCTCCAGAGCTTCTCTTCTGTGCTGTCAGCTCTTAAGAGAGAGACACGTCATGATTTCTTTATAACGCACTCATTAGAAAGGTACACTGAGGAGCAGTGTGCAGATCATCTCGAGCTTTTCATCTAATCAGCTGGATGCATTCACTTGAATAAAGAATATGCTGCTGTTTGAGGTTCGTAAAGCACTGCAGTGCGTGATAAAGACCCTCATAAACATGTTCTTCTTTCGCAAAGGTGGAGCACATTTAAGTTATTGAGTTATTTTGTCTCGCATGTGAAATGAATCTGTGAGGGCTGTTGAAGAGATAGAGGGGAGAAAGAAATGTGGAGGGCTGTAATTTAGTGTGCACTCCTGCAGGAGGAGGGCAAGAGTCACATTCACTTAAATTACAATAATAAGCATTCAATCAATGTGCAACACATTTCTATTAATAGCAACCTGCAACAAGTTGAATGTTTGTAATGAAAAAAAAAAAAAAGACTGCATGGGCAGGCAAGATTTACTAAATGTATCCACACGTCCTCTCTCACTTTTTTCTCTTCCGCCTGCTCCCTGATATTTTGAGGCCCCGGATATAATGTAATTTTCAAAGGCGTCATTTATTATTCGGTTGTGGAGGGTTCATGACTGGCTCGACGTGAGGCCACCAAGTATGAGTTTGAAGACTCTGTAAGGGCGCCATGATATATTATTAACAAACGTGTGTGTGTGTTAATGTGTGTGTGGCTGCGTCTGTGCACGCCTGTGTGTGTGTGTGTTTTTGTGTGTGTTTTTGTCAATAAGAGGGAGGAAACACACCGTGGCAGCAGCCTGTTTATTCTCTTTGGCTATTTTTAGCTGCTGGCCATGTCAAGGTCCCCACAAGCCACCCACCCACAGTGGGCAGCAGTGGCCTTCGATATAATGGTCCGCCACAGACCAGAGTCATTAATCTATGTCATCTTTCCATTCAACCCCCCCCCCGAACACACCTGTTCACCTCTGATGCTGCCAACAGCACTAAGCATGTCCGAAATACACACAACACAATGAGCAGGAACGTGCTTTGGTGATTTGTTGTGCAAAACAGAACACATGTTGGGTGTCCAGGTGACGTGTCAGTCAAAGTCACTAACATGTCAACATCCAAGGACCCCCCCCCCCCCCCCCCCCCCCCCCGCCATGGTTATTGTCTTTCCCTCCTCTCATCAATCAAAGCAATGCCCTAAAAACGGTCTTTGAAAATAAATACCTTGTTTTTTTCCGCTCAATGTTATGTCTGTGTCGCTCTGTCAACTGCATTCTGTCAGATGCTGCTGTTACCAGGGGACAAACAAACATGATTGATTACTACTCATCATACTGGGTTTGTTTGCGTACTACATCCAAGGCCATGGATCACTAACTGTGTGTGTGTGTGTGTGTGTGTGTGCATTTGTTTATTTTATTGGGCTCTCTGCAACTGCATGTATACATTTATATAAACAAACACAAACACACACACACACGTGCTGCAGCTTCATACACATATATAAACACACACATTTGCTGCTGCATAAACACACACACAGCAACTGTATCTATACATATATACAGACATACATGCTCAAGCTGCATATATTCATATATAAACATACACACACACACACACATGTGTTGGAGATGCATATATACATATATAAACATACACACACACACACACATGTGTTGGAGATGCATATACAGTGGATATAAAAAGTCTACACACCCCTGTTCAATTTCAAAGTTTTTGTGATGTAAACAAATGAGACAAAGATAAATCCTGTCCAAACTTTTTCCACCCTTAATGTGACCTATAAGGTGAACAATTCCGTTGAAAAACAATCTGAAATCTTTTAGGAGGAAAAATAAAAAATAAAAAGCTTACAATAACCTGGTTGCATAAGTGTGCACACCCTTAACCTAATACTTTGTTGAAGCACCTTTTGATTTTTATTACAGCACTCAGTCTTTTGGGGTAGGAGTCTATTAGCATGGCACATCTTGACCTGTCAATATTTGCCCCCTCTTCTTTGCAAAAGGCTCCAAATCTTTCATATTGCGAGGGCATCTCCTGTGCACAGCCCTCTGCAGATCACCCCACAGATGTTCAATTGGAATCAGGTCTGGGGTCTGGCTGGGTCATTCCAAAACATGAATCTTCTTCTAGTGAAGCCATGTTTTTGTTGATTTGGATGTGTGCTTTGGGTCGTTGTCATGCTGATAGGTGAAATTCCTCTTCATCTTCAGCTTTCTAACGGAAGCCTGAAGGTTTTGTGCCAAAACTGACTGGTATTTTTTAACTGTTCATAATTCCCTCCACCTTGACCAAGGCCCCTGTTCCAGCTGAAGTAAAACAGCCCCAAAGCATGATGCTGCCACCACCATGCTTCACCGTGGGTATGGTGTTCTTTGGGTGAATGTGCAGTGTTGTTTTTGCGCAAAACATACCTTTTGGAATTATGGCCAAAAAGTTCAACCTCGGTTTCATAAGACCATAACACATTTTCCCACATGCTTTTGGAGACTTCATGTATGTTTTTGCAAAATTTAGCCGGACTTGGATGTTTTTCTTGGAAAGAAAAGCTTCTGTCTGGCCACCCTGCCCCATAGCCGAAACATATGAAGAATACGGAAGATTGTTGTCACATGTAGTACACAGCCAGTACTTGCCAGGAATTCCTGCAGCTCCTTTAATGTTGCTGTCGGCCTCTCGGAAGCCTCCCTGACCAGTTTTCATCTTGTCTTTTCATCAATTTTGCAGGGATGTCCAGTTCTTGGTAATGTCACTGTTGTGCCATATTTTCTCCACTTGATGATGGCTGTCTTCACTGTGTTTCGTGGTATATCTAATACCTTGGAAATTATTTTGTACCCTTCTCCTGACCGATACCTTTCAATAATGAGATCCCTTTAATGCTTTGGAAGCTCTCTGTGAACCAAGGCTCTTGTTGTAAGTTGCAACGAATGTCAGGAAAATCCTACTAGAACAGCTGAACTTTATTTAGGATTATTCAGAGTCACTGTAAATGATGGTAGGTGTGTACAGACTACTATTTAAAATGAGTCTGAATGTGATTGGTTAACTTTGAATACAGCCACATCCCCAATTTATGAGAGGGTGTGCACACTTATGCAACCACATTATTTTAGTTTTTTATTTGTATTTTTCCCTCTAAAAGATTTCAGTTTGTTTTTTCAATTGAATTGTTCACGTAAAAGGTCACATTAAAGGTGGAAAAAGTTCAGACAGGATTTATCTTTGTCTCATTTGTTTACATCACAAAAACCTTGCATTTTAACAGGGGTTTGTAGACTTTTTATATCCACTGTATACATAGACAAACACACACTGCAGCTGCATAAACACAAATAAACATACACACACACTCACACAAACACACACAGCAACTGCATATATACACACATATACACACACACAATTGCAGCTGCATAATCACACACACTGCAACTGTATCTATAAATATATACACACACACACACACACACAGCAACTGCATCTATATACCTTTATACACACACACGCTAAAGCTGCATGAATACATACACACACCTGTATTTTTTATTGGAATCTCTGCTGGTCAATTTCTCTCACAGTCATGAAAACAGGAGGAGATGCCTCAGTTGGCTTTGACTCCAAACAGCAGCATCACCGTTCTCCAGGTAAAGAATTCCACCTCCCTCGCAGGGCAGCTTCAGTGTGACCTCCACACTTCTCCACTTGGTGCCACACTCATCAGCATTCGTCAGTGAGGATATCGCTGCCTTGCAGGGTAGACAAAACACTCACTGCTGCACCTTCACCCTGAGCGCTCGTGGCTGGGTGATAATGTGTATATAATGCAGTCGGCCTAATTGGTGTGAAAACAACCGGGCCGGCAATCTGACCCGCCGCCGCCGTCGAGAGTCGTCTTGAGAATGTAAGCGTTTATGGAATCAGGGCAGGTGTGGCCCCTCCAGCGTGTTCCAGTGATTACTGCGCGATGTACACGGGAGTGAAAGACAGCGAGGACACGCCGCGCTGTGAATAGCAATGAAGTCACTTCAGACTGGACCTGAGCTCGGGGGCGAAGCATTAAGTACATTCAGTCCACACCTGCCTGTTTTTTTATGTTTCCAAGCTGAATGTGCCATTTTATGTTCAAAACACGGGGGTTTTAGTTTAAAGTTTGTGGTGTATCGCAGTAAGTATTGCAAGCAAACCAGTTAGCGAATGGGTTTTTAAATCATAGGATTCTGGTGATACTTTAGTACTTTAAGTATAAGCCGTTTCTTGAACTGAAAGATGCCAAAACGACATAAATCCATGTTTATGCATCTGAGCCAGGCTGTTAGTCTGTGCATATTCCTTGTGTGTATGACTCGTGCTGATGTAACACAAAGGTTGCCGTGTTACGCTTCCATAAGTCAGGGAGTTGCATTAATATTGCTGTCAGTTGTGTAATTGGGTCCACAGGTAGTGTTGGGGTGTTATGAGTCCTTCTGTGAAAGAATGTGAATGATTAATCATATGGACAGGAAACCAAAACCATTCCTTATAGGAAAATGTGAAATTTCTTTCTTCCTCTCACAGAAGAACAGGAGAGGACGGGGTCTTTTTAAATTGGGGGTGAGTGATGCTGACTTTGTCTCCACCTTGAAATTGGCATAATAATATGAATCTTACTAAGAAAATCAAAACATGGTGAAAGTGGGTATTTTATTTTCAATATAGACGCCATAATGGGAACGAATAGGAACAGCAGCTTGGAAATATAACCAGATATCACGGAGGTCCAGGTCGGTAGCCTGTCTTTGACTGAGAAATTAAAATGTTATATATTATTTTGTACTAATTATGGGAATCAATGATAAGATCAAAGTTATAAGGCTCTATATTTCCCTTCAATTGGTATAAATTACTGCACAGTTCAGGAAAAGGTGAACACATAACACAGATTCTGGGCTCGCTGCTTTGGCTCCCTATTTATTTTCGCATCCATTTCAATTTGTTATTGATGACTTTTAAAGATTTAAACAAACTCCCCAAGAGCCTGCACATGAGGTGCACCTTTGGTTTTCTGCCTTAAAATCCCCTCTTAAAACATTCTTTAGAAAACATCTCTTGGTGAATTTTGAATTATATTTACTTTCATACGATTCAATAAAAACAAAATTAGTAATCAATTATATTCTTTCAATACAATTCATTATTGTTATTACTATAATTATTATTTAAACTTATTGAATTTAAGGAGCACCTTTCAATACACAGCGCATAGAACTGCACAACGAGAAAACAAATGGGTAAAAAATAACAATAATAGAAGTAAAAGACCAACAATAGCCTGCATGACACCCCAAGTAAATTCAGGAGTATGCCTTCTGAAGAAAGTATGTTTTTAGCAGAGACTTAAAACAGACAAAAATTATTTCCTCTTTCCTATTACACATAATTTATTAAATTAAGAAGGAAAGTGCTCTACAAATAAATTTGGAGATGCGGTTACATTAAAATCTTGTGGGAGTTCTTACCTCTTCATGTAAATGATCCCCGCTTGCATTAATTCATTTTGTTCATGCTAGATTAAAACCTCTTTCACTTATAGTATATTTATTCATGTCTGCCTTTCGTTTCCCGCTGTGAACAGTGCAATCGCTGAGAAATGTTTACAAATGTGGCTAACTGTAGGCGAGTGTCAACATACGTTGTCTGCGAGTGAAGGTCAACAACTAGAGTATGATGTCGTCCCATCATGTTTCCTTGTTCCGGCTGTAGTTAACCTGCTGACGTGGGCCTGTGGTCACGTTGGGCTACAGTGAGCCTGTTCTGGGCTTTAAGTGTTGGAGATGGCATCGCACTGACATCCAATCCTCTATCCCCTCAGCCAACTGGTGTGTTTGTGCGTGTGTGCGTGTGTGTGTGTGTGTGCACGTATGTCTTGTACATAAGTGAGTGATAACCTTGGACATTTGCATTTACCAATTCCACAAGCCACCCGACGTGCACCAATCCAATGTACACAATTGATATGTTCTGTCACTATCAGCGTCCGGTATCGTTTCATTTCGCTCACGTCCTTCAAGGTTACCCATATTGGACTTTAAAGATAATGCAAACTGCCGGAGATGTCAAGGCTCTTGATGGACTCTTGATGGAAGTGCCTTCTAATTTAAAGCAGTCTATTAAAGAGGTCACCGGTGCTGATCTTGGATCCTGTCCTTGACGCCAGGCGATCCCCCCCTGAGTGGGTCCCACAGGGATTGACCCACAGCGTCGTGGTATCAGAGGACGGAACGCGTGGGGCTGGGGGCCAAGCTTGGATTAACGATCTGTGCCGTATTCCAACTGGTGTGTTGAAAATGTGATGGGGAATGTGCTCGCCTAAAACATAATATCAACTGCTCTATTACATCATCTCCAGACTGTTTAGAATCCTAATCGGGTTTTAAATACATTACCTGGAGGTTTTTGATTCTAAAATGACGGGTTTCAAATTAAAGCGTCCAACTGCAAATTAGATCCAGGCGGTCTTCGGGCGTTTAAAATGAAAACTGTACAAGTAGCTGAGGGGAACACGGGGGGATTGACAGGGACCATCAGGCGACAGAGAAGTAAAATGATATCACTTTGGTCGTCATCCCAGTTTAGCATTTACTGTAAGAGCCATGGCTGCAACTCATTCTTAAATTGTCTGTTTCGTCTTCTTCCATTTCTCCTTGAACCATTTCTACAAGTGCTCTCTTCAAATGGCGCAGTCCAGGGATCCCTTTGCTTTTTTCTGTGAAATAGATAAATTGCTCCTGTCCTCTCTGTGTGTCTTTCTCTGCCCTCTGCTCTCTCGGACTTTCTACCAACAACAACCACAGACAGACAAACACAAACGCACACGCACACACACACACACACACACACACACACACACACACACACATTAAGTTGCTCTCAAATTCAATCTGTTGAGGCTGGTGCATGTGTTCACCCTTATTATTTCTGGATGCCACACAGAATAGGATGGGCAGAGGCAGAAGTCAGTAAATTGGGCATGAGATATCTCCAAGGAGCTGAAACTAGAACAAGATTGTTTTTCTACACAGAGGAAGAAGAGGGTGGGTGAGGCTGTTCTTTTAGCACACTTTAGCAACACTATGGATAAAGGCTGAGTCCTAACTGCAGCGTCACAGTATTGAATTCTACCTGTGCTCTTTGCTGCATGTCATCCCCTGTTTCCTCTCCTCTGTCATCAGAATGAAGACAAAAAAAAGTGTTTCGAGCTTCCAAAAGAAAAAAGGAAGTGGTCAAATAACCTACTCATTTTCTTAAATGAAAGAAAGATATCCGCCCGTTGATCCACATCCATTTTTAGACATTTTAATAAAGAATTGCTACATATTGTGTCATTAATGGGTTCTTAAAGCTGCCCAGGAAAGGAAAGGCTTCATTGGGTTTTACCTCCCATTCGCTCTCACTAGCAGAAGTTCAAAAGGCTGATGCCCTGAATTCATCTCTGACTGTGTTAATGTATCTGAATACCTGGTAAAAACAGATCTGACAACCACACTTATGTCTGCATGCACAGCTCTGACTGGCACGCCCTTTTGTCGTATAATAGCACGCGGACATGTGCTGCGAGGCTGATGTGTGTTTAGCTAGGCGTATTTTTAAGGTCTGCCTGTGTGGCGCATGTCATGAGTTTTACACACAGTTCTTGATGGCCTTTAAATTTAATACACTTAGCAATCAGAGGAAGTCAATAGGCTTTTTTCCTATCACTGTAAATCTGACCCAGGCCACTTAAATGTTGCCTCTCTGCTATATAAGTTGTGTTGGGAAAAGGGCAGTCTTGCTGTTTGGGCGAATCGTAAACTTTTAATGCACTCGATGTACCAGAGCATATCCCTTGTGTCCCTGTTAGGTACCGACACACATACTGCTGTTGAGCCAAAGAAAAACCCTGTTGGATACATTCCTGGAGGTGTAAAAAGGAAAGTTAATCCACAAAGTGATGATAGACCAACATGTACTGGATAAGTCGTTCAAAGGTGAAGTATCCGCGTTTCAAGACTATCTGAAGGTGAAAATGTGAGTGGGATAAGATCATCTCAGCCTTCTGACTCCTCTTTTTGGAAAACAGTTTCCTGATTGATTTTTCACGGCACTTTCAAAAGCCAAACACGAGCCCCGCGCTTCCAAATCCCTGATGACGAGGCCGGCTGAATGATCCATGCTGGGACTAAGACTCTCTTCCCCCTCGTCCATCATGCGGTGTGTGCCTCGCAACCCTGCACAGCTCAGCACGTCCTCTGTGCCCGGCGCAAAGGTCTGAGCCCTCGTCCAAAAGCGGAGTTCCTGATTAGAAGTAACAAAATGAGTTATTGCTGTCACTGTAAAAAAGAGAGTAAAACCACCCCCGACCCATCTCTCCCAAAGGACAGGTGGTGGTCGTTGGATCATGGCACCCAAATCTTGTGAAGGGATCAGGCTGAGGCGGGACATTCACCAGGAAGCTGGATCATTGTTCAATGAATACTTTCTTTGGGTTTTGGACGGCACTGATAGAGACCCGCATCCAGGAGCTCCTGTGGCAGAAAATCCTTTCCGGGCCTGGCAGACGGACAGAAAAAAAGAAATGAAGCCCTCAAGAAGAAAGGACAGGACAGGCCCCTCAGCGGCGCCGGTAACGCTATCCCCCGGGTGCTCTGTAACTCACACCTGAGAGAAAAGGTTAGCGCAGAGCCGCACTCCATCCATTTGATTACTGTGACAGCAGCAGAGGTAATTAACTTGATAGAGTTTAATTACGTTGAGTATAGGATTCAATTAAAGTTTCATCGCTATCCGTGGCTTCTGGCGGTGCAACGCCATGCGGGACTGCCGTGCCACCGACAAGTTGTCACCGGATAGCGGTTTGGATACAATCCCTGAACGGGTGCTGAGAGAATTCACTTGAGGAGGAGCAAGGGGCGGGGGAGGGGGGAGGGGGAGGGGGGGGAGGTAGTCCTGGAAAACAAATCGTCTTCCCTCACTTATTCATTCAAGTCATTAAAGTAGCATTTTCGTGACGGTTCATTATCCCTGCTCGACAAAATCCGCGAGTTAAGATCCCAAAACTGCAGCCTGTTTGATTAAAACCAAGCAATTTAAAAGCCTTTAATCACGCACCCCCGCTGACAATAGACGGCTCCCATTACTGCAATGAATTAGAGTGTTTACACAGCACAGTGACTACGTTGTCAAGAAAACCGGTGGCAGAACTTTCACTCGTGCATCAAACACAAATTGAGAGCTTTCAACGTCGCAGTGGGTGACAGATTTGAACCCAATGCAAACATCATGTGTTTCCATAATGCACTCTTTACATAGAACAGACTGAGCCCAAGTTTGCATTAGAATGGTGATTTCTGAATCCGTCTTCACTCGGCTCATGTGTTTACTTTCCATTGTCGAAGCGCTATTGAGTGCTGTCTTTTTTAATGACGGCATTCATCAGTATAATCTTTCAGTCATTTGAAATGCAGCTGGACTGGGTTCTATGCAAGGTGTTTAATTGTCCGCTCCCTAAGTGCCCTCTTGGTATTTTATTGATCAAATTTATTCCGAATGGAAACCCTAAAGGGTATAAAGCCATTGGTTTGACATTGCCAGCTGGACCCTGTCCGACAGGAGACATTTTTACAGTGAGGTTTAGCTTCAGGGTTTAAAAATACACAAAGCGGGGAGGCGAGTAAGTGTGGCTCTGTAAAGCGGCATCAAACTGAGTCCAAATTATGAAGGAGAAGCTACTGAGGGAGCACTGATGACATCATAAATTTGGATCTCAATCTGGATGTCCTAGAGTCAAGACGGAGTATTGGAAGAAATCAATACTGCGCAGAGTGCAGGAAAGAGTCGCTTCAAAACAGCTGAGATAACAACTGAACACCTTATAGCAGATAGAGAAAAATGTGTGCAATGCCAATGAATAAATTATCGTCTTTTTTTTTTTACTGCAAGGTCAGCTCTGTTGCTCGACCTCTCCAGGGAACCCTCCGCCAACACACATGAGCTCACACACACACACACACACACACACACACACACACACACACACACACACTGGTCAATCGCAGGCACCTCTCCAACACATGCACCACTGCAAATGTCTTCCTACACAGGAGTGCATCTCGTAGGCGCATGCTC
The DNA here is from genome assembly GCF_947347685.1 of Pleuronectes platessa. Taxonomy (NCBI): domain Eukaryota; kingdom Metazoa; phylum Chordata; class Actinopteri; order Pleuronectiformes; family Pleuronectidae; genus Pleuronectes; species Pleuronectes platessa. The sequence goes on along the minus strand of NC_070645.1, from coordinate 9,223,500 downwards.
ATGCACTTACAGTACAAACTGCACCTTTTTACACATGCACGCAGATACTTAGAGGAGATACATTTTTGCACACATACACAAACAGACACACACACACACATGCGGCCCCTGATGCTTTCCCTGCCTTATGTTGAATACCGAAGCTGTCTTTACAGTGAGTCTCCAGACCTGTGAGTGTGGGAAGCTGTTTGCCGTGAGCGTGGAGGAGGTTCGAGGGTGAACAAGAAACTGAATTTCCTGCACAGAGGAGACAACCGATAGAAAACAAAAACACGTCCGACTCTCGGTTTCTCACAAGCCTGCAGGCCCAACATTTTCACTTCAATGCGGCATACAGCTTCGTCAAAATCTCCCCGAATCAAAGTTGACACACGGGGGATTGGTGCAGACAGTGCACGCCTCGTCTGTATGGACCTCACAGCACACAGACTATATAGGCTCACATAAATATCCCCAGAATAAATTGGGGCGGATTGAGAATGATTAAACTTTTGAGGATTATTTATCGTGTGCTGAGCAGACATGCTGGGAGTTATTTATTTGCGGACCATCAAAAACATTTATGAGTCTGTTTCAGCAGTATGCTCCAAACGAGAAGTCATAAATCTACCGGTGTATCCTCACTCCTCCCCCCCCCCCCCCCCCCTCTCCCTTCCTCTCTCTCTCTCTTGTCTCCTACCGGCTATCTCTCCCTCCACCTCCTCTTCCTCTCTTCCATTTCTCAGTGGCCCTCATCGCGCACGAGTAAGCGCCGGCGCTCATAAAGATTTGCTATCAATTTCAGATTCATCGACCCTGATTGGATTTCGGGGGGCAGACGGGGGAAAAGGGGAGGTGGCTCCATTTGATTTGGTGTTACCTCTTAAATAATGAAGTGGAACACATTTCAAAACCAATGTCCTTAGAGGTGGGATAGAGTGGCCACAAGGTAAACATGAATGTTTTTTAGATTAATAAGAGGTGTCTGGCTTCTGGGTGGAACTGCACTCCACAAGCACTTTTTTTGTAAATTTGTCTGATAAGCATTTTCCTCTCACATGAAAAATTGAGCAGATTTCCTGTCTCAGTACAGTATGACATTTCTGAATGGGTTCATGAAGAGTGTCCACCAGTCCCTCAGCGTCCAGTCCGCGTTGTCTCCACAAGGTGGAGTCATGCTCATTAGCTGAACGTAGCAGCTCATGTTCACGGAAGTCCATCCATCTCCTTGGTTGTGTGGGTGATACAACCTCTCCCCCCCCCACATCTGCACCACTCACCGCAAGCCACAGTGTAATGTAGAGCGAAGCAAACCTGTAATTAACACAAAAAAGAGAAAAAGAAAGATTTGCATAACGAGCACGTTTTTTCTCTTTCTGCAGTCATTAGAGTCAGTGGAGAGGCTCTGAACCTTCACCATCCCATAGTGTGGACTGCCGAGTGTGACTGGACGAAAAGCATTTACTGCTCAGAGCGGCTCAGTGAAGTGAGGCGGTGAAGGCGTCATTACCACGGTTTGGAAGGTATCGCTCCGTGGAGCTGGCTGTCTTGACCCGTCCACTGACCTTCAAAATAATGGTTGCAGAAAGAGCGGAGACAGTTCATTACCCACGATGCCCGTCGGTCCACGAGCTCGCACGTCCTCGATCACTTAATAAGGGCGAGTAAACAGGACATTGGAGAGTGGCGACTCTCATCTCTGTCTCCTATTTGTCCCCTTTTTTTTCAAGCCGCTGTGCTTTTCCAACCCAATCTCCTCTGCTGTCTCTCCCTGCGTTTCATCCTCTCTCTTCGTCGTCACCTAAACTCTCCCTCGCTCCACTTCTCTGCAAATAACCAGTGCTTGAAACAGGGAAAATTCCTGGACATGAGAGGATTTCATGTACGGGGATGAGGGGGTTATTTTTGCCGTGCCATGTAACAAGAAAAACAACCCATTGTGCAATAAAAACTCAAATGTGGTGTCCATTGTAGTTTCGGATGATGGGATGGTAGCGTATGTCCTGAACTGTTTCAGAAAGACACCAATTCTAATGGTTTCTAAATGTGAGTCCTCACTTTACCTTGAAAGGTCCAAATGGTGGAAAAATCAATTATCTACTGATCCTTTCCTCAGTCAAAGACCACCGTCTGGTATTTGTATCCAAGTCCAAGCACAACTATTAAAAGTCATAAAGAATAAAATCATATAAGAATCCATAATATCCAAATAAGCCAAAGAGAATAATATATATATATAATAGTGTAGTAGTGCAATCACGTGCAATATTGAGCTCACACACTGCGCTGAGCCACGAACTTCATTAATAACAAATATAGGGTTCTTTATGGCTACATACAAACAATTTAGGTTAGATAATTTGGTCTCAATGGAAAATATTCTTGTATATTGTAACTGTTGCATTGCAAGAATATTTTTTTTTTTCAAATCTTAAACAGCCACTAGAGGTTTAAAATGTTAATTTCTTGTTTGTTTTTGTTTTTTAATACTTTAATCAGTAATCAATCACTTATTGATGTTTAACCTACCGAGGGCTGACAAGTGATTATACACCACAATTATACATAAACCGCTTTTCTGTCTCGGGCAACACACTGCCGGGTGGTCAGCTCTGGTCGTGGCAGGGTTTACTCGGGCATAACCCCCCTGGTGTCAGGGTTAACAAGCTTTGTCTGCAGCCAAGTGGAACTAACCATGACTCATGATCGGATTACTGAGCCACCACCAGCATCGGAAGCTTCCATGAATTGGATCATTGAACTGCAAACACTGACCAGACAATTGTATGTGACCAGATTCATTTTGACCGAGCGTCAGAAACCAATGCATCAAATATCATTTTTGTTACTTTATGAATTGTGTTATAGTGAGGAGCTCACACATTTGTTACTAACTTTTATATGGATAATGATAATAATAAAAGCTCTCTTTTCCATAGATTCATCGTCAACTTACATTTTTTTATTATATTTTTTGTGGGTGCAAGATGTCATTTAAGTTGAATGAATGCAAGATATACAGTCATATGATCTTACTATTGATGAAAACATGTGATGTGACATGTTTCATGTGATGTATGTTACAAACGTGTTATATATCTTATTTATAAAAAATACCACTATATGCCCTGTATTTACAAACCAGCTTATAATTTCTTACTAAATATCTAAAGTGCATCTGTTCGGCTAACTCCGCTCAATATGCATGAACTCTACAAATGACAAGCAATGTCTTTATTTAAAAATATACAACGTGAAGAAAAACACTTTGATGGCCCCCTGGTGACTGGCTGTAGTATATGTCATAAGCCCCACCGTGGTGGCCCATGTGGGGTCAAACAAAAAACAAACTTAAAGATACTTGTGAATCAGATTTACCAAGGACAATTTCTGCTGTGATATCTAGTTCTTATATTTGGTTTCGATTTGTAAACATGGGATGAGACATCAAGAGTGACAGCTGAAATTGACTCTCTCTTGGTTGGGTGGGTGTATCACTGTGAGTTCGATCCCAAGGTTCCACACTGTCCTCTACGCCACAGATGCTGACTCCAAATGACCTCACCAGCACAAGATGACAGCGAATGTATCTTGGATATTTTGGCTTCTTCGGGCAAAGTAGAGACACGTCCACCATCTTTATGTTCAGTCATTGACACTAAGTCCAAAGTATTATTTATATGTACAGAGGACTGTCAGTTTAATGTAGCATAGACTTTCCCTGTTCCTATAGAACTGCCGCTGCAGTTATGTCAGAACGGGTGATGGTACGTTGACTTCCGATGTATGGGGTGAATCATTCAGTTTCCCAGCTTCTAACTAAGAACTTAAAAAAGCACTTTCCACACACTAAATAATAAGTCCCTTCCCTTTTTGGACAGTTTCACTCTGTTTGCTCGCACCGCTGCTTATCGCGGAGTTGAAGCTTACTTCGCTGTTGCCGACGTTGTAAGCCCCTATGGGGGGGAGGGGGGGGGGGGGGGGGGGAGCGGATCGACCAGGTGGATCGCTGAAGTGTAAATGCAGCGGTAATGATTGGAGCAGGGCACAACATTGACAGATGGAAGAATACTTCTAAAGAGGATTAAAGGTTGGCTCAGGGGAAGTGGTCCTCCTGGAAGCACATGAAGGGCATCGATCGCTTTGCGGAAGCAGCTGCAGCTCACATCCTTCTCCTCCTCGGCCCCGGCGCGGAGCTGTTGCTGATCAGTAAGATTTGGTCGGGGACAGAGAGTTACAAATCACAGACGTGTCTTTAAAAGATCATGAAGAAGCGGGTTCGGGAATAGGGCAATTTATGCCACACACACAAACCAGTTGCAGAATGTTTTTGTATAAATCTGTATATAAATGTAATACGCTGTGTGTATTTCAATAATGGTATCTGGATGCGAACTGCAATTTATCAGACACAACACATGATCACAACTTTTCACATTTTGATAAATAAACCGGAAAACAGACTAAAGCTCCAGCGAGGGCGCGGCCTGACAAACTGAGCAGATGGTGTCACCGGGATAGAAAATGATACCGTCTCTGACCTACCAAGCCTGGGTGGCTCATGATTGTTTTTCCAATTCGACCGGTGCGACTCCACACGGATAATCACGGCCAACGGGATCAGGGATTTAGACCTCAGGGGGCTCCAGCAGTCATAATGCTCATGCTTGTCTCAAGACACTGTGCGTCTGAGCTCACTTCAGCTTAGCAAAGACCGGCGCCGGTTATTTAGAGACGGAAAACAAGGCTCAGAGAGGAAGAGGCTGATGGACTGACACAAACAGAAACTCGAGAACCAGACTTTAATGTCTCCTGGAGATAGGGACAACCGTCTATCTTGCGGTCACTTATAATTACATTTGAACGGAATTGTGTTAAGTTGTCAGAACAACATGTTTCTCTCAGAGGGGAAATGTTTCCAAGGATCAAGCTAAAAAATAAAACATGAGGCAAAAATCGAAGTTTTAAAGCAAACTATGAAACTTTGATTCTTTTAAACAGCCGAAAATGTATTTGTTGTCAAACTACCAAATTCTTTGTATATTTATCTCCAGGGTCCCATCCATAATATCAACATTTATGATATGCAGTCAGAGTTTCTAACAATTTATGTTTCAATAATCCCTGTGAAAAACCTCAGATGTCAGATCACTGAAAATGCTGCTGTCAACCTGTCACAGATTTGTTTATATAGACATCTGCTCTGAGGGCAGTTGACAATATTTTTCAGGAGTGAAAATTTGAGTAAAGCAGAGTTAAGTAATGGCAGCGTGCAAATCCAGAGTTAAAGAGCCGGCGGCTGAAGCGACACTTTGAGATTCAGTGTATTGAGTATAGTCGGGAGAATTGTAATCTTAAATGTGTTCTACTGTTCCTTGTCATTGTTAGGTAACCCCCGAAATTTCTTTTAAAGCCCTAATTACCCAGAAAAGGAACATGGAGAAACACAAATATTGTATTTGTTCCATTCAGGAAAGGGAATGATTTGAATATGTCTCTCTGGCATAACTCCATATTTCATTAAAGCCTGAAGAGCAGGCCTTTGAGCTCTTAATTCCTCGCTTTGAAAGAATCTAATCCCCGGTATGACTAAAGAGATTCCCCGTGCAAACACATTTATATTGAAATTCGCATCCCCGTTTCCAGATGATTTACACTGTCTGAAAGGCACGCCACTGTCACCGCAGGAGATTGTGCACAGTGGGCAGAATTATTATAAAAGTTGTGCTGAGTCACGACGGGCTAATTGACGTGGGAAGTGGCTTTGGTTCACGATTCAGTGGATCTGGATGTAAGAGTCAAACACTGAGTGCCTCCTCAGCAGCGACAAATAAAGTGTCAGAAAGCTGTGGGGCAGCTGCTCCGTCCCCGAGGACACCGCCACTCTTATGGGGTAAACCTCATCTATAAGTGATGGAACGCCGACGCAATGCCACATGTTACCACCGCTACACACATGAACACACACGCTAACACCACTCAGGCCGGGATGAACTTCGGACTGACATCTCAGCGGTAAATGCACTTTGCATATCGCTGCTCTCAGCCACTTTCAGTGTGGCGCGACCAGATTGTGTATTAAGATTGACAACACGGCTGAATCCTTTAACGAGAGCTTTGGGGGGGGGGCAGGTTTTCTCTTGTTTTCTAATGTTTTTGCTGCCGCAGCATAAATCACGAAACCTTTTCATCCATGTGAGTGGATGGGACATGGACATGTTTCTCAGAGACGGTTTCTGACATTGTGTTTGTTTTTCTACTATGTTCGGTTTCAGTTTGTTATATGAGGCTATAAAAACAGGGTGAAACATCACAATTGAAAGCGGAGACTGACTCCATTGGACCTTGCTACCGAAGTTCCACCCCCCCCCCCACCCCCAATCACTACTGTCCAGAGTCCGGCTCCAAACCATAGACACACATCCGTATCCGGGATGTTTTGGCCTCATCCCTGGATTGGAAAATCTATGGTGAGCAACACGTTACACTTGATCTTTTCATACTCTGTAAACCAATGGCCTCTCTCATGGTTGACATGATTTTCAAAGATTGTCACATGATCCCCGAGGTAATTCTGTTTCCAGCAAAACGCTCAATATGCAAATCAGGGCAAGTGTGTAAAACGGAAAAATCAATGTTTTATGTGTATTAGTAATAATGGTACCTGCCTTCCTAGCACCGACTCGTTAGCGGTTGTGGTTTTCTCTCGACAGATGAAGTGCACTATCCGGACATTAGAATCCCTTCACCGCTAAGTACATGTTTCCACTGTCTGAATGGCATAATATTCAAATCATGTTGTTGTTGCCGATGCATTGGACATACAGGAACACTCAAAGTCACTCCCCAAAACAAACGTAGTCAAAACACCACAGGTGCTCCTCACTTGACCAGACTTCTCCTCCACTTCCATCTCCCTCTGTGTGCAGCACGTCAGCCCCCACCGCCAATTTCCAAGATAAACTCAAACGATTGTTCTGCAGGTAATACTCATGTTTTTATTTGTAGTGCAGCCCTATCCCAGCCATTCATCAAGCTAAGCGGGAGAGATAATGATCCCCCTTTGTGCTCTGCTTCTAGTGCATGTGTGGCTTTTCTGCAAATATTGCTCAGACAACAGGAGATCTCACAGATAAGAACAATAACCGGTGCAAATATTTGTTTGGTGCTGTTGGTAGAAGTGGACTCTGGTTCTCGGTAAAGCATACCTGCTGACATTTACTGTGATGGATAGTATAGTACTTTGCTGTTTGGCAGCAAAATAGAATTTGATAAAAGTAATTTAGTTGCTTGTTTGCGGATGTATTGGTTCATTAATTATTTTACGGCTGCAATAAATCAGTCCTCTGTAATTTAGTTTTTTAAAGTTTTTATGACATTTAACAAAAACAAACTGGATATGCTGATATTGAGTTGGATTTAAAACAGTTTGTTTAATATTCCTCTAAAAATATTAAGTCCATCCTGCAGATAAATGAGATGTTGACATTAACTCACTGTGATAATTCTGTTGAATGCAAAAGTAAAACACGACTTTAACAACTTGGATTTACATGATGTCCACAATCTAAGTTTTTTCTCAAAATTAAGAGAATTTATCCTGGAACACGTGAATATCAGTCACATTCATTTCACCACAATTCATTTGATAGTTGAAGAGAAAAGTCACTAAAAGCTAAAATCTGAAGTCATAATGAAGCATCATCCTGGAACCATTAATGTTCAAATATACCGTTCCTCCCCTAGAATCTAAATATGATAATAATACATTTGGTCTGGTGGAATAAATACTCCTACTACTTTTAGAAAGAAAGTCCTGAATTCACCATTAAGCAAAAGTCTTCTAAAGTTTAATATCCCAGCTAATTGAGATGCGGTTACTACCTGCTTTCTGTACAGGTGGGGAGCTTACTCTAAATGTATTTGATCATATAATCTATTGGTTATTCAGAATTTGCAAAGAATAATTTCAAATTTCGGGTCAATGTATTTGAATAAAGGTACAATATTTACCTCTGAATTAGACAGCAACTTCAATTTGGCACAAATACCTCAAAACTAAATATTTTAATTAACTTTTAATAAAAAGCCATTTCAGTCAGGATCAAAGTATGTGGTCACGCTGGTAGAAATGCGAGTATAATCCTCAGTTAATGATATACCTTATCTGATAATCCCGCCCGATAAAGATTCCCTGAGGAATATTCCTTAATCCCCACGATCAACAAGGAGGTTTCAGAGGTCATCTTCATTCCCTCTTGTCAAGAGTCTCTGGCTTTTTGAGCATACGCGGCCAACCAGGCCTTGTCTAGGGCGGCGGGTTACTGTTTGATTGATGGTACACGATATGGTAAACGCAGTTGGTTGGTCAGGTTGCTGCTTTAGTTTGTTTAAAAGTCAGGATGACATCAAATCAAATACAGCAACAAGGACGGGACTGGAAACTTGAAAAACGATTGAAAAAGGTTGTCATGGACATGAGCACGTGCTCTGCTTCCTCCCGCACAAGTTTCATGTTCGGAAATTAAACCCCAAAACACTTTTTCGCCCATTAAAATTGAAGATCATCTTTCTCGTAAATAGGGTGTCAAGCATCCAGGCTAATTAGCTTATGAGGAGTGGAGACAGCAGTGAGCAGTGTTTGCTGCTGAATGCATCGCTCTCACATTACAACATGCGGGCTCGCCCTCTCGTCTGGGAAAGCATCATGAGAGTCGCTCTGTCGCAGGGGGGCAGCATCTTGTGGGCATCAGGAGTCAGACTGGGAAGTAGCTCTCTCCCAGTGGTATTTAAAACCCTGTTGCAGTGGCGAGGAAGAGCGTCCTGTTTGCTCAGCTCGTCAGCAGCACCACGCAAACACAGTAAGTAGACTTTAGCTCCTTCTTTGACGCTCACAACTTTACAGTCCAGGAAATGTTTAGGGCGAGTTTGGATGCTTACAAATGTTTTCATTGAGGAAAATATGTTTTTAGTTTAAAGTCACTTGAACTAGAAATGTAAACTTAACTAAGGCTGCAGAGTGTGTTTAACATCTGAACACAGCAACTCATTTAATATGCTCTACATTCATTTAAGATAATCACATGATTTTTTAAGTTTTACATTCAGTTTTATAATCACAGTTTTTTAAGTTCCATGGTCAATTGTCTAATAGTTGTGCCTCTTTAAATTGGATTTTTGCCATTTTGCTGTACATTGTTTCTTCATGAGAAATCTGTCTATTATAAAAAAAATGAGTGGTCATTGAAAGTGTTCTGAGTTAATTAAGCTTCTTAATTAAATTCTGTATGTTTTCATACGAGTGAGTAATATTTCAGACTGAACTATATAAAAGCACATTTCTACATGCAAGTAGATCATTTCATATCCTCCTTGTTCCTCAGCTGTGGAAATCTGTTTAACATTTGCCCATTAGCGCACATCCTGCACACTCGGCTTCTGCAAACAGATCAGTCACAGTCTCATTTACAAAGGACAATGAAACTTATTTACCGCTGATGATCGGAAATGAGGAATCAGCAGGGAGGGTACATACGCTGGGTCATTATCGAGGTCACCAAATTAGAGGAAAACGAGGCTGGGCTGTAAACATGGACATGGGTCCATAGAGGATGACAGATATGAGGTGCAGATGACAGTCGCCCACCGCAAATTCATCATCATTTATTTTATATTGTGGTCACGACTTAAGTGCAAGGCTGATCCAAGTATATTGAATATTTAATAATTGATGGATCATAATGGATTTTTTGGGTAGAAATGATTTGCCAATATCACATTACAAACATGGCTGGAATGTATCGCTTGCATATGTGGTTATTCCTTGGGAGAAATAAAACCAGCTTCCAAGTTTGTTTTCTTAATTTCCGTGTGACGCACATTAAACATCGGTTTATCGGACACAAGAAGTACAGTTTCAGTGCTCTGTCAATTATTTTACACCTCGTCAACCAAAACTTCTGCCCTTTTTCCAAATCCTCGCAAATAAAATCTTTACAACCAAACTAAAACAAAACTTCCCTGACTGAAGCACACCTTTAAAATCCTCCAACCAATAGAAATGAGCACAAGTAAAGGAAATCTTATTCAAAAGAAAAACTATTTTGTCCTCATACCAAGGACAGTCAAACAAAAAAAGTAGAAGTAAAACAAAAGATTAGAAAATTTGCTATTCTTTTTGAGACAATAAGTTAGGTATTTAGATTCATGCCATTTATCAAAATACCATTTTGCTCCTAATCTCTGTAATTTCACCAAATAGTGACCTCTACTCCGGAGATCGGAGTCAGAGTCACCTTAAAGCGGCCAGTAAACGCCTGTCTGTTGAGATGTGGTGTTTGAGAAAAGTTGTACAGAAATGTGGTTTAAATCAAAAGTGAGTGACGGAAACAGAAAATAATTTCCTGAAAATGTAACTCCCGAGAGGGGCTGCTGTTTTGACCTGAGAAACACTTTTGATCAATCACAGTGTACACCGAGTGGAAAGCGCCGCGGCATAAGGTCGAGAGGACTTTCCGACATAACTGCACCGTAGTAATTCGCCCACCAAGAGAATGTCACATGTCGTTTGGCCTTATGAATGTGACCGAGGGGCCACAAATTACAAGGTCTCCCTCAGTCGCGCTCACCGAGGATCACGCAAGGACACCTGGGACGGATTCAAACACGCTGCCCCCCAGCTGTGAAGAACATAATTGCTTTCTTCAAACAGAGGGGCTTCGACCTTCCGAATACTCGGCAGATCTGAATGCCCTACTGGGTGGAGTCAAAGTCATCTCTACCCACATCCCCTCTCAGGATACACTCCTCAAGAGGAGTCTATGGTTCAAGGCGTCATCTGCCCTCTCTGGCACAAACACTTAATGTTTCCCTTGCGACTAAAACAGGCTTTATGTGCTCGGTTACTGTACAGGACCTAATTGAAACTATTCTTTTTTGTGCATGTGTGTGTTTGTGTGTGTGTGTGTACTTGGTTGTGTCTAGACACGTGTCACTGTTGTCCCTCTACATGAGGGCTCGTCTCCGCGGAGGTTCTGTTGAATGATGAACTTCAACAGGGAGCTAACCCGACAGAACAGCTCGTATACGTGTGTGGTAGCAGAAGACGATCCAGCCTTGGCGAGCCTAAATGTGTTTGAGGTGAAACTGACATGAAACTGTACGAAAAATGTACATATACATATTGAAAAATATAAATTTTTATGAGGTCAATAGACAAACATGAAAAACTAAAGGTTTCTAAAATAAATTTGAAGACGTGATGTCTTTCTTCTGCAAGTCTTTAACAATGTAAGTTATGTAACACTCTATCACTAATCCCAGTTCTGTGCAACGTTTAAGAAAGCCATTGTGAAGAGCCGAATAAATACCTGATTGTATAATAATGTTACATGAGTGCAGTGACAAATATCTGTTATATCATCTATTACATCAGAAGCCACACAAAGGCAATTGTTAAATGATCTGTTGGTCCACGTGGATAGAAGTTATTTTTCACTTCTCCTCTCCATTATGTTCCAGTTGGCCGAGAGGGGCGACCTCGCTCTCCTGCAGAACCTGGTGAGGAAGAGCCCAAAGGTCCTGAGTGGGAAAGATGAATGCGGAGCGAGTCCCCTTCATCACGCTGCCGCAGGGGGCCACGTCCCCCTCATCCAATTCATCACCACTGTCATAGACTCACAGGGTAAGCGTGCCTCAGTCATCGATCATCAGCCGCACTCCAGCACAGGTAAAATATGTGGATCGTGAATCACCATGATTCTGCCTCTAAGTTACTGTATCGAACGGAGTGTTTGATTTGTATCTGGCACGTGTAGGAAGTGGCAGTACACAAATCGTTATGTATTCACATTTGTGTGTGTGTGTGTTTGTGTTGTCGCGTCCTCTCCAAGAGCTGAACAGCTGTGATGAGCAGGGTAACGTGCCCCTACACTGGGCAGTGGAGAGGAACAGAGAGGTGAGCTGCAGGGCTCTTATGGACCTGGGGGCCAACCCCAACATCCTCAACACGGCCCTGCTGTCCCCTCTGCACCTGGCTGTCACCCGCGGACACAACAACCTGGTGGAGGTGAGCAGGCTAAAAGTGTTCAAGTGAAATAAGGGTTATCTCAGTGATGGCAAGGACATAGCAGAGGCGTTTCACACAACCCGATACACTGATCATGTTCAGATATGTGCACATACACAGTAAAGTAACACATCATAATATATAGATCACAAACCATATATAAAGACGGACGGTGCATCTCCACTTCCTCCTACTATACAGGAATGAAGCTGAACTTTGTCAAATACAAACGATGCCATCTTGTTTAAAGAAAAGAAAGAGTCAAAGTCACCTGCTGTTAATCAATACTTTCCACATTTACAGCAACAAGGTGTCCATCTTTAATTACAGTCTGCTATGGAATAGATATGAATGACACAGCACTTTTTTCCTGAAAAGTGCTGGTTATACATCATATTTAGAAGCGCTCTCTGATGGACCCATCATACCAAAAGGTTGTCTTGACTGTGGGCTGAAGGACAAAGAATGTAGCCTTGAAATCTCTCTCTCTCTTTTTTTTTTTTTACATAATCTCTTATATCTTTGAAACCACATGAACTTGTCATTGCATGCGGCCATTGTTTTCTAAAGTCATCTGGCAACTTTTTACATGACTGACAAAGGTGGACTCCACGGCCTGCTTGGAAAGACTTTGTAATGTCACCCCCATGGCATTTGGCTGCTGTCCACAAACTGACACAGGTTGCAGTCACAGTATGGTGGCAGATGAAGGACGCACATATGCATATACATACGCATTTATAGAGGACAAGCTGGAGATCACTGTTGAGTCTTCATCTCTGCCCCCTACAGCTGCTGCTGTCTTACACTGACACAAACTGTAGTCTGGAGGGAGACCTTGGGAACAACCCGGTGATACTGGCGTGCTCTGTCAATAACTGTGAGGCTATAGGCATACTGGTATGTAGAAAAAGTTTTTGTTCAGTTGTGTTGTACCTTCACCAGTCTTTAAAGGAAAACTGCCTGTCAGTACATAACAGATTACGTAGCTCTGCTTTAAACTGACAGTCACTACACTGCGGATGTCTCTGACAACCAATTGTCTCTGTTTGTCTTCCTCCCCATCAATTCCCCGATCTGTCAAAGTTGAAGCATGGAGCGAAGCTCTGCCAACGGAACAAGCTCGGCCATTATCCCATCCACGCAGCTGCTTTCGCAGGTGCAAAGAAAGCCATGGAAGTGATCCTGAAGGCCGGTAGGACACAACGAATGATCTATCATCAAAAAGCTGAAAGTGCTGACAATAATGAAAAAGTTTTTTCAAGGCCGAACTGCACATTAGGCTGATAGATAACAAGAGAGTTCACCTCAGTCTGCAAAGACAAATTCTCATGGCACTTTGTCTACAGTCTAGAGGCCACAGATTGACAGTGGGTTTATCCACAGTGGGAGGTCGCTGGGTAAATCTTGTTTTTTGGAGAAAGGCTCAGTCAGGGGACAAAATACTTATGATGACTCTGCTATTGTATGGCAAGAGAATTAATGGGTTCTTTTTACAGTTTGTGAAATCCCACTGAGAAGGTCAGGAAAAACGGATTCTATTGCTCATCACTTCCTTTCCTTCTGAAAAAAAATCAAAGAACCTAAATGTTAATTTCATGCAAAAAAAAAGGGGTCCTGCAGTTGAAATTCCCTTGAGAGCTTGTTAGCAATAAAAACAAATATGCTTATACCAACAAGCATTAACTAAAGTTTTGACAATTAAGCAACTGTTTCCTTCTTCCCTGTAGGAGAGGAGCTTGGCCACTCAACTTTAGTTCACATCAACTATTTAGACAAGTCGAAGAGTAGTCCGCTCCACCTGGCTGTTCATGGTGGGAATATTGAAACCATCCGCCTCTGCATTGCCTCTGGGGCCAAAGTTGACCAACAACAGGTACTGAAAGCACTTCATTGGTTTACACTTAAGTAAATTTAGGGTACATCCCTACTACTAAGTTTTTAAATGAAAACCCATCAACTCTGCTTACGGACACACTTGGCGTCCATACTACTGGGGGGCTGCTTTCAGTCTTGGCAAGCAGAAACTGAGATGTTGATGTTGCTGATTAGGTCTTTCAGTCACAACGTAGGCTTGCTGATTTGTCAAGCTCCGATCATGTGACAGGAACAAAACAACCATTAGCCTCGTCTACCAGTGCAGAGTGCAACATGGATAATCAATTACAAGTGTAACTGAGCCTGTTGTCTTCGTTAACAGTTGTTGTTTAGTTATATTCTGTATTTTACAATGATACAACTGCTAGGAACCAAATGCTTCCCTTGTTTACGTGTGGTCACATGATTTGCGTTGCTGGGTATGTTCGTATGGTCCTGGATTCAAACTATACCAAAACGCTTGTGTGAACATAGTTTAGTTCCTTGCTAAAGCGTAGAAGTATGGCTATAACCTTAGACAACCACCTGCATCAGTCATACATATATACACAATACATACACACCTGGGAGCTACGGACTTATGATCATTCCATGCTATGTCAGATTTGCATTGTTTTTGAATCTCGCTCGCATTTGCCTACATGTGTAAAGTGTTCCCTGGCAAAGGGTTTCAACCTCAAACATCAGTCTCATCGGGCCCGTCTGGGAGTGATCGTTGTGTTTTGCCCTGGGCTAGTGGCCAGGGCGACAGCAGGAATAGTGACTACAGTAATAGCTTCAGTTGGCTAAATTGATACAAATTACCTCCATTTACACTGTGGCGCCGAGAGGAGCGATCACTGGCCTCCTTCTGCCTGTCCTGGTTATCTCGTTAAAGGCTTGTGTTACAGTCCCCGGTGTTCAGACAGCAAGTCTGGGAGATACTTTGCTAATGCTAATACACATGAGGGGAAGTGTACATGTATAAGAGAGCCTGTATGCATACTAATTGGAGTGTGTTTATCTTCTCCTCTGTCCAACTCAGTATGTCACTGTGTCGCCATATGGAGCAGACACAAGCATGTTTGCGGAGCTTGTGAATATTCATAACTCATAATGCTTCCATGTCGGATGCTTTCCAGAATGACAGGTCCACGCCGCTGCACTTGGCCTGTACCCAGGGTGCGACTGAGGTAGTCAAACTGATGCTCTCCTCCTTCGACCATGTGGACGACATCATCAATCTAACTGACGGGGCATGTCAGACCCCTCTGCACAGGTGGGCTTAACCTATCCCTCCATCACACGGACTAATTCATTAATCACGCTTATGGCGGTCCAATGCTCGTGTTTATAGCTAAACACTGAGCTTACCATTGAGGACTTAAAAATCATATTTTGATATGTAAGGAAATAATTTTGTTTGCTTTTTCGTCAAGAGTTGCTATGTGTGTGTCTTGGCTGGGCTCAGTGACTGGAGTCAATGGGAAATTGCCAGTCAACCAATATAAATGCCTGTATTGTAAAGAAAGTTGGCATATAATCACCTGTAAAACCATAATACTTATCACTTATTACTTTATGACACAGAGCTTGTTCATTTGTCAGCTTTAGAAGCTCTTGCATAGAGCCAGGCTAGCGGCTTCCCTATGTTCAGTCTTTATGCTAACCTATGCTAACAACTGCAGGCTGTAGCATATGTTGATTGCACATTTGCATCGATCTTTTCTATTAATTCTAGATATAACATGTCTTCACAACATCATTAACAAATACTCGTTAGCACTGATTCTACCCCTTTAAAACATACACCCATTGCATTCACTGTGACTTGTGATTATTGTCCCGACAAAATTTCACAAATCAATCTGCATTATAACAGCTCTGTAACACTGTAATAAACAAAGAACATAAGATATAAAAAGCTTGGCAGGGCCGGCAGAATAATGAACTTTAATTGGGGACAATAATAATGACGAATGCATAATAAGGTTTGCTTCCTACATTAACTTTATCTCAAAGCTATTTGTGTTGGCACATACAGCAGCAGATTACGAGCCGCTGCATGGTAAAAGGGTCAGATCGATGTGAGCATGTGTTTTGTTTTGTTTTCTTTAATCTAGAAACAGAAAGTCCTTACCCTACATTTTTGTTCTGGTACTAACGCCCTTGATGTAAATTGCCCCTCCCAAACCGAATGAAGGTCTCACTTATATCTGCCTAAACAACAACAGCAATGCTCCTATTGTCCCCCAGCTACAGCATTATCTGTGGTGTGCAGATTTCAGTCATTGAAATCATCCTTCCTCTACTTATGAGAGAGAATACCACAAGAGTACCAGGAACTAGTTATTAAAGCACGTCACTGAAGCATTACTATCCCGCAGCTAAGAGATGTAATGACAAAGGTAAATCTGCTTGTTATGTCATGCTATGACGCAGCAGAATCAGAACGTCCTTATTTAACATCTGACAATAAGACCTAAACTCATAAAGTCACATGGTGTGCGGCTCGTTCAAGTCAACTGTGTTTACTTTTCCAGGGCGACAATATTTGACCACACAGAGCTGGCCGAGTATCTAATTTCTTTGGTAAATATGGCACACACACACACACTTTTCACAGCAGTTATGCTCAGGCAATTTCCTACTTCTTTATCAAGTTTTATCAATCTTAAGTGACAGAAAAGACAGAACAACTGTATTTCTTTTTCGTGAAAACTGAAACTGTGCAAATTAAAGGGCAAATACATGTTTTTTTCATCTGTTGGTAGAGTGTATATAAAGATGTGGGTTGCATCTCCAGTTCCTTGTACTATAAATGCAGCTAAAAAATCCCTGATAGGAATGCTGCCATCTTGTCAATTTGGAGCCACAGTCACGATCAGGGGATGGAGCCATAGTAGAGCGACTGACAAATCACGAATCAGTCTCAGTTGCCAATCCTGATGTTTAAAATAAAAAAGTAAGCATCAAACAACTAATTAAAACCAAAGTTACTGCTAAAAATTAACATTTTAAGACAGGGGCGGCGCTAAAGACTTTGGGCCCTGGTGATCCCAGCCACTAAGATGGATGAGGCGGGATTTATGACCATATATTGCAGCCAGTCACCAGGGGGCGATCAAGATGAGTTGGGCTTTATCCAATGTTTATAAACCATCTCCAATCTGAGTGGCTTCACTGCTCAATTGCCATCAGAAAACGATTAGGGATTACAAACACACCTCTCAGTTCAGTAGAGGTTAATAGTAGAATACCTGTTGCTTGCATGCCATCTGTCACCACTTGTTACACTCAATGGTCCATTTACACAGAACTGTGTTGCTAGGAAAACCAAGAACGTTTATCTCCCGCCAACTCGTTCTGTTAGCAAACACTGCAGTGGGAGACAAACTGAGCGTGTTTGTCACTTAAATGGCCGACATAGTGACCTCACCTGGCACTGAACACTGACCATCATTTAGTATCCGCCCTGTAAGATGGTGTTTTACTCTGTTATTTCACTATACAGGAGTAATGTGTTTTTGGCACAAGTAATCCAAACATTTGCTCAGAGTTTACTCCCCTCTCCAACTGTGTCTGTCTGGCACATTACACATTTTAATAATGCAAGTGGACAGAGGCATTAGGTTTTCTGGTTGTCCGTCTGTCTGTGGAACTATCCATCCTGTTCTTGTGAATGCGTTAATTGCGTTGTGAACGCGTTATCTTAAGTGCACCTTGAGAGAATCCTTTCAAATTTGGCTAAAATGTTCACTTTGACTCACAGATGACCTGATTAGATTTGTGTGGTCAAAGGTCAACGTCTCAGTGGCCTTGGTAGTTATTAACATACGACATAATCTTCAATATCAAAATGCATCGGAAGACTCCCATTTCAATTCATTTGCGGTGCATGTCTGAGCTTAGGCAGTGCAAGAATTACTTACAATTTTATTTCACTGTGTGTTACCATTGATGTGGTGACTGATATTGTAATGTTAAGGCTTTAGTGTACTGTCTACTCAGGGTGCAGACCTAAACCACATTGATTGTAAAGGAAATTCTCCTTTGCTGCTGGCCACGAGCTGTGGGGCATGGAAATCTGTGTCTCTGCTGCTGTCGAAAGGTGAGCCCCATTTTTGTATTTCACCATAAGTAATGCTCATATGAAATGCAGGCTGTGCACACTCATGACTTTATATATGTTTAGGGGCATATGTAAATGCTGCAGACAGATCCGGTTGTAACTTCCTCCACCTGGCCATTCTGCAGCCTAAGGGTCTGAAGAATCTTCCCCATGAACTGCTGCAGGTACTGTCAATCAGAGTCGCCTGTTTGCTTATGCATTGTGTGCCGCTTAGGTAAAGATGTCATCAAGAGATTGCAATCCAATTTCTGTAATGGCTCGTTCAATTTGCCTTGAGTCTCAGCTGTGTGTGTTAAAGACATGCGGAGGAGGTTCTTTACACTCTCAATTATCCAGATTATAGTCCTTTAAGATATTGAAAGGTTTATCTATAATAATAATACGCTAGAGTCCTGCCAAAGCCCTCAAATGAATCACAGATAAGGGGGATGTATTTACATTTAATAATTATATTCTGACAGTGTGTGAATATAGTCACTGTACAAATATCATTACACAGCTTTATTAGCTTATTTATAAAATGTCAGTATATGTGTATACGGGAGTGGATGCTGTAACTTTGGCTATAAAAGTTTGACATTTATGCTGCATGACTGCTGCAGCTGATTCAAGTTTTGGATTTGTGCATTGTTAAATCAACGGTACCTTGAAATGTTCGTCATAATGTCTCAATGCAATGGACTTTGTAATGTTTTTTAACTCCAGCAAAACAGTGTGAAGGTGCTGCTGGGCTGCGAGGACAACGACGGCTGCACCCCTCTCCACTACGCTTGCAGACTGGGTATCCATGAATCAGTAAAGAGCATGCTGGGCCTCTCGGGGCAGGTCGGCCTCGCATTCAAGTCCAAGGACAAGAAGTCTGCATTGCACTTTGCCGCCCAGTGAGTTCAATTGGTCCCTGAGGGCATCAGGGATTTCCATACCACTGGACTAAACAATACTGATTTGAGTTGCTTAGAATTTGCAAATTTCCTCCGAGAAGCAGCAGCGATGTCACGGCTGCAGACCAGTGTGGGATGTTCCTGTTATCTGGCTTCTTTTATAATATTCACACCCACAGAAAGTATCCCACTGTATTACTGTTAAAACTGTGGAGCTCTTATTTAATATATTACTCAGTTTCCCTCTCTAAAGAATTCACTTTCACAAGCAACTTAAAGGCTAGGTGGGTAATCCTGGAAAAACTAGCAAGAGCGGGTACGCTTAAAAATGCGTTGTGTACCCCGCGTTAAAAAATACATTGTTCTTGTTACTCTACAATAATAAGTCTTGTGTATTAATCAATGACATCAAATTATTTTAGAAGGAGGCTATTTAAAGGACTTTGACACACAATTTTCCTCAAGGCCTTAAAGACTTTTGTTGAAGACTCATCTTTGTAATTGAATAACAGTGGTCAGATGAAAAATGAGCAGTGTAACCCTATGAAACCGTTACCCCACCGCTCAGTTGTGAGAACAGCTGTACCCGGTCCTCCGTTTGAAGATTAACCGCCGTGACACACCTATTACACCGAGACCTGACTGAATTGTCACAAGAATAGAATTCAATTAGCGTGAAGAAATGCTGCTAATAGTGTGAAATAAGGGGACGTTCGACATTATTGTTATTGATTTTGCTCTCATGTTCAGCCATTGTATGAGAGTTGGAGGACGAATGAAGGCCGCGCTGCTCTGATATCATACTTTCACTCATCCACCTGTCTCCACACAAAGTGCTGCTGACCTTTCGTAAAAGGTTGGGAGATGAAGAAAGATCACAGAGCAAGATAATACCTCAACTCTGTTCAGGTCTTCTCGCAGCTTGTGGCTCCATTTATCAATGACACTCGCAAAACTTTTATTCCATATTTTAACTACAGGTTCAAGCCCCACACCGTGTCCTTGAGCAATATGCTAAATCACCAAGAGGAAGTGTTGCTGCCCCCGACCTTTGGCTTTAGTGTGATGTGGGGATTTTCATTTCCGTTTGAAAAAGGTTCTTCTAATTGTGATTCTTCTATTTAAGGTACGGCCGCATCAATACGTGTCAACAACTACTGGAGAACATCACAGACTCTCGTTTGCTGAACGAAGGTGACGATCGAGGCCTGACTCCGCTTCATTTGGCTTCGAGAGGGGGGCACACCAAGGTGGTGCAGCTGCTGCTGCGTAAAGGAGCTCTCTTTCACAAGTAGGTCCACAGAAAGCGCAAACATCTGTTTTGATGTTTTTTTGCTATTTGCAGTGTTCACATCTGTGTTCAGTTTTCTCATGTGTGGGTCAGATTGTGATAAAGTCTGAGAAAAATCGTCTTTTCTCACCATTTGTCACCGGCGTCTTCTGATAGATAGATTAGACACACAGGTAGAGACGGAGATAGCTGAAGACAGATAGATAGAGATAGAGATAGAGAAATTGAGAGGGATAGAGACAGAGAAAGAGACAGAATAAGATGGAGAGACAGAGAGATAAAGAGCGAGGGAGAGCTAGAAACAAAGAAAGGGATTTAGAGAGAGATCTCGATGGAGAAAGAAATAGAGAGATAAAAGGCAAGAGAGAAATAGAGAGAGATAAATACAAAGACAGAGATAGAAAGATAAAGAGCGAGAGACTTATAGCGAAAGAGATAATGAGAGATAGACACAGAAAGACATAGACATTATGTTACAGGTTAAAACATTATTATATAGTTGGTACCTTTGTTCAGACCCACTATGCATTATTGTCCATGAGAGGGCGCCGCCCAGCATTTCTTGTTTTTTATACTCTTGGTGATGTCATGCTTGACATCACTGGGACAAACTAAGTGAAGGGGTTCCCTTTTTCTTTCTTTTGTTATTTTTGAGCAGTATAAGTCTTGATTCCATATATTTAATTTAAAAGATCAACGCGAATGAGCTTCTTTAGTGGGTAAATTAATTTAAAAGATAATAACGACATCTGTGCAGAAGGAGCACTGTGACTAGTTACCTGCTCATCATGGTTCAGGCTGAAGGTGTGAATTGAACACACTATAAATATCAGCTGTGCCGGTAGTTCCGCAGGAGGGGAAAAACTGTGTTGTCAACAGCATGGGTTGTTTGGGTTTTATAGTTTAATTGTTATTTGGTCTAAGTTACTTGGCGATTGGGGAGCACTGTAAATAAAACTATTCACCTGTGAAATTACAAGAAGTCTCCTGAGTCTGCCTGCCTACCATCTTTTTTATGGCCCCTCGACTCAGACCATCTCACACCGATTCCTGTTGGTTGTTTTTCTCTCTTCTCCAGTGATTATAAGGGCTGGAGCTGTCTGCACCATGCTGCTTCTGAAGGATACACACACACGATGGACATCCTTGTCTCAAACAATCCCAAGTTACTGGACAACACCGACGAGGACGGGGTAAACATTATTAAACCAAAACAGTTCAGCCCATAATAAATTTTGCACGAATATGTGATGGCCACTGTAATCATTTTGTACAGTTCATGAATATTTTGGTTTAAGAAGACTTGAATATGTTCAGCACTTTTCTGCTCAGTCTTCAGGCCGTACAGTATTTATCAGGCAGGTCACTAATAAATACTGTACGAGTGGCAGTGAATAATCCAGTCATCGCTGTTGTATAATAAATCCAGTCTGTCTCCTGCTATTAACCAGAGCACTGCACTGCACATCGCAGCCAAAGAGGGACATGTGGCTGCAGTCAGGATGATGCTGACTCGGGGAGCGGAGTTCATCCTAAACAAGAACGACACTTCGTTCCTGCATGAAGCGCTGCAGAACGGCAAGAAAGATGTGGTCAACGCGGTAATCGACAGTGACAGGTACCTTGTTAATACCCTAAAACTGCAGGAGCCTAAAGATCAGTCTGAAAGGAATTGGACTGAAATTATTCAGCATTTATCAAACGATGATGTTTCGCAAAAAACATGTATTTGAGTAAACACCAAATTGTCATTAAAGAAAAACCCGTCCCTTTGCGACAATGCATTTTTCAAGAAATCCAGAGAATTTTCTCAACCCTCTCGGTACTCCGGTTTATTAGAAAAAAGCCCAAATGACCAGATTTTCAGTTACATTCATTTCAGATTTCAGATTCTGGGAGAAGTAGTGTCGATCGATGTCAGGAGTTATTTTCTTCAATGTCATAACTGTTTCATTTCTAGGTGTTAAGATCGATTTCTGTATTTCTGCCTCCAGATGTGTTGAGGCGATACAAACGTTCCTACCTGGCTCAAGTCAGAGATGTCCCATACTAGACATGATCGAGTTTCTGCCTGAGACCTTCAAGGTTTGCGACTGACTACACATTAATGTCGTACATCTGAGAGAACAAAAATCCTCTTGATTATTGCTTTGAGTTCACTTCTCACTCTGCACTCTGTGTTTTCCTCAACAGTATCTGTTGGACCGCTGTGTTAAGGAATCTGACGATGACAACAACAGTCCTGACTACCACGTAAACATCAGAGCACACCTCTACATAACTTATATACACATTATTAAATGTACTGTGTCTGCCATGCAAAATAAAAAAATGTTAACTCCATGTGTTGTAGATTGAATATAACTTCCAATGGCTTCAAGCTCCCCTCATAACAAAAAAAGAGGACCTTTCCAAGAAGTACCAACCACTGGCTTCACTCAATGTAAGCAACTTTTTCTTGTGAGCAAATATGCACCTTCTCTTTGGTTTATAACCAATACTGCAGCCAATCACCAAGCGGCGACCAGGATTATTTAGCTCACCTTTTTCAGGAAGCTGTCACATCATTTAGCTTTTATCTTTCGCGGGCCCAGGTGGGAATAAGACGTGAGATGTGTTTTCTGCTCTGCATTATGTGTACATGTGTTTCTTTTTCCTTTGTCAACCTTATGAAGTAATTGATGATTTTTGTGATCCCTCGTTCCGCAGGCGATGGTGCAGTACAACCGGCTCGAGCTTCTCGAACACCCTGTCAGCAAAAAGTACCTGACAACAAAGTGGTGTGTATGAACCCCCCAGAGAGTCATCGTTTTCGTTTGGAGATGTTCTGACAACCAATCGGATTGACTGATTCTCTCTACTCAACTAGTTATGCATTATTTACTGTGAATGTCTTTCTTCTAATGTCACAACTGACTGTCTGTTGTGATCCACAGGATTGCATATGGGAGCAAGGCTCATTTGCTCAACATGTTTGTGTACATGTTAGGCCTGATGCCCCTCACTCACCTGATAGTGACTCTGAGGCCCAGCCTGAACACCACCAGCGGGGAGCCCGATGTCATCATGGTGCCCGTTTCTTTCGAAGAGGTACTCACGACAGTGCTGATCGGGATTCAATTAGAGCTCATACGTAGACCTTGTGTTATAGATAAACGATTCATGTGCCTTTTTGAAGCAGTCCCTCAAGATTAAGTAAATCTCTGTTGTCATTTCGCAGCAAAGTGTGTTCCAGTCCATCTCTATGGGGATGGTCTTGGGCATGAACATCTATTCCATTGTGAAGGAGTTGGTGCAGATACAACATGAGGTACTGTGACGCCCCCCAAAAAAATGTCATTAGCCCATATAAAGCCGGTGCTCATAAATATGGCCGACCAGCAGCGGACACAGTATGGACACAGTAGCGATCAGGTGTGACGGATGAGCGCCCTGTGATTTAGATCTGCAGGATAACTGGGTGACAGCAGTCACAGTGTCACCTCCACACTCGGTCATTTTGATTAGAGCTGTGAGAAGCACTGTCACCTCACATTATACGTCCTGTAATAAACAGTTCAAGTGTTTTTTCGATGATACACTGCACCGGCTTCACAGGTCAAGGATATTCTCCCTGTAGAGTTGTTTTATCTGTCACATTATTTTTGTTTTTTTCTTTCGTAAAGCGCTGGAATTACTTGAAAGATTCGTCCAACAGCAGTGACTGGGTGTCCGCCATCTTCTCCCTGCTGTTCGTCATCCCCATCATGCTCAACGTGGAAAGTTCCTTACACTGGCAGGCAGGGGCATTTGCAATCTTGAACTCATGGATTGGATTTCTCCTTTATCTCCAGAGGTAACGTTCGCTCCCATTTCGTTATCAGGTGATTTTTTTCCAGTTTTTTCAAGGTAAAAACTGAATTCCCCTCATGTTTCTCCAGGTTTGAGGGCATTGGAATCTATGTTGTGATGTTTGGAGAGATCCTGAAGACCCTAGTAGGCATCATGATGCTGTTCTTGTTCCTGCTGTTAGCTTTTGGATTAACGTTCCATGCTTTGATGCTCAACCAGGTGAGAGAACAAAAACAAATATCAAGAGGCTGTAGGGCTTTTTGCAGTTCACCTATTGAAAATTGTATTCCCGGTCTAATTCTTATTTTAGCAATTATGATGTTTTTATACATGGAAATTATGCTGTGTGTGGATAAAAAGGTAAAAACCTTAGCAAAAATTATTTTTAACCCATTGATTTTCAGGGTCAAAGTTAACAAAATAATTTCAAAGAAGCAGTTGCTTTTTCACTTTCGCCAAAAGATGAGATGATATATCCCATGTCTGAACTCAGGCAGCAAAATCCACCGATACCAACTATTCTGAAACTCATCAATTAACGTGCATGTTTTATATTTGATCTGTGCAATAAGCAAAATAGCAGTTTCACAAGGGGATGGAGCTGGTCCACTGTCTCAAGTTATAAGATCACAAAAACCAAACCTATTCCTCCTGTTTATAGCATGAATATTCATTACAAATATCATCACTAGTGGGCCAAAGTTGTCGAAATAATCTGCTCTGTAATAAAGAGATGGGGGGACTCAGCATATTATCGAGAAACAGCTGACATCACCATCTTTAGGACTCGTTCTAATGGTTCAGCGACAGTTATTTTTGTTTTGTCTCCTGCTAAATCACACCAGTTTATTGCAGATGCTGTGTGTGGCATGTATTCTATGCATATGAGCTACAAGTCAATACATATTTTATCACAATGTCACGTACAATACATGATGTTGTGTAACCTTTTAACACTGTGAGATCCATTTCTTTGTCCCCCCCTCAGGAAGAGTTTGACACCGTGCCACTCTCACTGATGCAGACCTTTGTGATGATGGTCGGGGAGCTGAACTACCAAAGCAACTTTCTGGGACCGTACATGAAAAACCAGCTTCCCTTCGCTCCGCTGACTTACCTCATGTTGGTGCAATTTGTGCTGCTCATGCCCATACTGCTGGTGAACCTGATGGTAAGTGGGTCTTTATATTTCTCAGGATTTCATAAAGCTATGTAAGTAAGTATTGATGCTAAAAGATACATTTCATTGGTGGCGAGGATCCTGCTTCTCGAGTACAATCCAAAGTGGAACTCGCATATTACAGACAATCATTTTCTAAGTATGACCATTAGTATCGTGCATGATCCATGTATTATATGTATTTATACATTGGATCTATATACTGAGTGGTTCTTATTTGTCTTTGGTTGCATTGTAGATTGGTTTAGCCGTTGGTGACATTGCTGAAGTACAAAGAAATGCTGTCTTGAAAAGAATAGCCATGCAGGTATGTATTGAACCAGGCTGCATGTGGTTATAGTTTTTACCTCCAACAAGGAGGTTATGTTCTCATCTGCATTTGTAAAAACTTGCTTAACCAATTTACATATGTTACAGGATTTATTATTTACTTTCATTTTGAAAAAAGTCACTTAAAATAAAAAGTTGCTTAGGAGACCGATAATCATGAGTGTGTGCAATTAGGTGCAGAGCCAAATAGTAATGTGACCGTTGGGCCTTGGTGGACGATTGTATTCTCTGAGTGTCATTCTAGTTTAAATACATGTAGACTCTGCAGATAAAAAAAAAGGCATCACATATTTTATCCTGCTTTCTCTGCGCTCACTCAGTCTGCTGTGTTTAAAACATGATGGACAGCCTATGAAATAAGTAAGGAGAAGCTAAAGCACATGCGGACTAGATGATATTATTTTACTCTGGAATCCTTCTAACACTTGGAGCAGAGATACTACAGTGCAAGATGAGACCGATATGCAGCAAAACCCAACTGACGCTTCAAGGATGTTCAGCTTGTAATACAAACACAGCCTGTTGGATTAAGATAATTTCATATGACGGATTTACTTTACTTTATTGACCCCAGATTCAACTCCACACTGCTCTGGAAGATAAGCTCCCTTACTGGTTCCTGAAGCGAGTCGACAAACCCTCCGTAACCATCTACCCCAACCGCAAGTGCTCCCGGGTACTCTCCGAACAGATACTCTGCAACATATGGATTTGTCTCTCTAACTTGTGTATGTCAGAGGGATTTTCCCCTTCATTCACCCTGACCATCTTTTTTTAAACAGAACATTTTATGGCTAATATTCTTTAGCCGTGAGGAGCCAACTGAGGCTTGGAGTCGCGTGCAGGCCAAGTCTCAGGGCTGCACATTCTTGGAGAACGAGCTGAGGAAGCAGAAGAGCAGGTAAAGCACCCAGAGGAACACATGGTGATGATATGAGAGTGGGTTCTTCAATACATTGATTCATGAAATAAAAAATGACCTTTGAGATTACAGAGAACGGATACAAGGAATTGCTTTAATGCGACTTAAATGGTTCATGATCTCATGCATAGGTGACAAGTCACTGTGCTAAAGAGCAATTAATGGTTGTTCTTGATGCATGAGCAGCCCCTAGTGGATTTAAAGAAACAAAGACTGTGGCCAGGTCAAAGATAGAAGTGTCCCTTTTCTCTGATGAGCTTATGGAGCCACGCAGGAGCATCACTTCTAGAAGCCTGAACACAATTCCACACAAACCTAGGTCTGCCACTGAATAACACAAACTGATATTCTCCTCTGCAGGATGAAAGAGATGTCGAGTCTACTGGAGAAGCAGCACAGCCTCCTGAAACTCGTCATCCAGAAGATGGAGATCACCTCGGAGGCCGACGAGGCCGACGGCCCCCCGGACGTCAAGGGCAGCAAGTGGACGACTCTGAGTCGGACTCAGCCGAGGAAACGCAGCGTGTCTCGCTGGGTCCCCCTGATGAAGGCCATAGAGTGAGAAGAAATAAGAATACTGATACAGAAGCAATTATCTAACCCTACCTAATGAAATATCTCCACATTATGCAGGTAATCTGGCCATTATTACATGACTCCTGCACAATGTTGTTCTGTTAAATCAAGCGATAACCTATGTGAAGCTTAAATTCATCTAATATCTACATATATTCAATCAAGTGCAATTAACCGAGTAGGTGTTGTGTTTTTTTTTAAGAATTAGAGGTTACAGACTAAATACTGTTGCATATGGAGTTTAACTTTATAGTCATAGTGGTGTTCCAGGAAATACATAATATATGTTGTTAGTAACTTTTAACTGGGACTAATATATGAATAAATATCCTGTAGCTGTGTGGAATCAGTGTTTCCATACGTACATACGCATTTCTGTGAAATATGTGCTTCTCCATCTATTTAATACAACGTGTCACCTCCTCCTTGACATTAAACATTTATTCAAATGTAAAAATGAAAAGCAATGGGTGTTATTTTTGTATAATTTGCATTAATTTACAATACAGGCATAATTAATGGCTGCAATAAGAGCTTGAAGTAAAATCACTGCAGAATAATTATTTATATCAAGTCTTTACATCTCACAAAGACAGTATTTTCAAAAGAGACAGAAAAAAAAGTGTTGTCTGAAGCTTCAGATGTTCAAAGACAGAACATTGTAGAATATTCTGTTTAGTATTTCAGCCTAGTGCCTGACAAGAACTTTTCTTGCTGCTGGAAAAGTGATGTGAAGCCTACTGCCGGTTCAGGGAAAAATTTCACACTCTACTAAATTGAAACATGCGGTGTAGACATAGGTCTGAGTGAATCCTCGAATTATTAATTATTAAACAGCGTCCTGAATCTGCTTAGTATTCACTTGTGGTGCCTCGTAAGCCACAGAGACGATAATAATTTAACGGCATAACTTTGAATTCATAATTGCCTATGATTGGTACGGTGTACGGTCTTACACTTGCCATAATGGGGATCATAGGAAACTGTGAGAGAAGCAGACAAAGGCCTCTGACATCATGAGCGAGCACCTGTCCCTCTGCTTCTCCAGCACCGGGCCCCAGTGAAGGTCGCGACCCCCTGAAAGTCTCTGCTGATAGATAAACCCTGGCTCCCCCTTCAAGTCAAGTCTCAAGTGATATTTATTACCGTTGGCCCTGAATGTTATAATTCCCAGGGCTAATACAATAACCATGTAGCCATCAATTACACTGATGTTTTTCCACAATATTTTTTGCTTTTACTCGAGCGTCTGGAGAATGACTAATGAGCCGAGTGTTTCGTGTCAACCTGCCTCCGTTTGGCAGTGACTGAAGCAGGAGGTTGGAATATGTCAGCGAGCCAATTCTTTTTTTAATGTAATGCTTAAAAAAAAAAAAAAGACGGTTTATCAACGTGGGAGTAAAATCAGAAAACAGCAGGATCCCTTTGCTTGCACCTCTGAGTGACTCCGTCAGGCCGCTCACCTTGCTGACTGATGCAGTGACGGCAGATAGAGATGGCAGCCTGCCTGGACCAAGGCTAAGCTAAGAGCAGGGATCCCGCAAAAGGTGCAGCTGATGTTGGGGGTTTTGTGAAAGTGGGGTAAGATCGGGGTTGTGGGAAGCACAGGAATGTGTCCTTGGATTAAGAAGCATTCTTGGTAGAGGGGAGCCGGATATCTGAGCAGAGGAAAACCACCGAGCGTTTCAAAATCCCAGCGAGATGCACTTTGACACCGAAAAACTGAATTGGAACGTCATTATAAACCAATGATATTATAGAGTAGCACTAGAAGAGCCCATATCCTCCGCCAAGGCCCAACAGTCCACTTCAATTCAATCACATTCACCGAATAGTGCACACTCATATATCAGTTCCCTAAATAGGATTTGTTGTTTTCATCAAAAAACGCTTTATATCACAATGTCAAAGAAGTTAAAAAAAAAATTCTGGATCTGTTATCTGATCCAGATCCACACCAAAAGCTCTTCAGTGGCCCATACAGCATTCTTCTAATTCTGTGGTCATCCATCCAGTAGTTTTTGTTTAATGCTGCTAAATAACAGATAAACAAACAAATGTGGACAGGGAAGGCATCAAATATTTAACAACTGACCTTATTAGCAGATTAGTGAGATGATTTAAATCACACGCCGCCCTCAGAACTGTTGGGTTCCAGAATTCAGACCAGTGCAGAGCAATAATTCCTCCCTCCAGTGACCCTGGCATGGCCGGCTACCAAAAATCAAGCATGCATCTCAGCTGCGGTTAGGTAATCCTTGGCAGAGTCTTGGAATTGTCGTAAAAAATATCAAAATTTCACACATATTATATGGAGTAATAGCTAACAGGGACCTGGGGTATTCTGGGAACATCTATGGATTCCTGTAAATGCTATATGGACCCAGGACTTCCCAGTCATTCAGAGAAAAGGCAGCTCCCACTCGTGTAAACTCCAGTTTTTTACCCCCACAGCTTGACTCGCATTGCAATACCCGCTGCGTTTTATTTTGTGGAACTCTCAAATCTGACAGCCTGCATCTGATATTCTGTCTGAAGGCTGTAGTGTTTGGCACAACAAACACACAGCGTTTCTTTCTCTGAAACCTTCCCGGCAGCTCTGAAATCTCTGCAAACACAACTGTGCAACTCTGCAGCCTCACTCCAAGGCCTGGAGCAATCTCATCTTCTCCTTCCCCACTCCCCTCTGTTTGCTGTAGATCTCAATCCACAGTAGAATGTAACCCGCTTTCATCGCTGCTGGTTGATACTCTCAACCGAAAAGTTTGGTGGACACAAAACAAATGCGGGAAAAAAAAAAGTAAAGGGAAGAAAAACGCCCCACTATGGGAATGGGGATCGTTCCTCCTCGTCCCTCTGCCACACCCTTGTCATGCCAACGCTCCAGATGTCATGGGAACCGATAACAGCTGGGCCCGGCGAGCTCGGGCTGCGTGTGAAAAGCTGCTCCATCTGCAGAAACCCAATCCCTCTGTGAAACCAGCAGAGGATTAGGCACTTTTGATAAGGTCCTTTCAGACATCTTTATTAACGAAACACATCTGTGGGACCGACAAACCTGGGAAGTGTTTACACAGTGTGTGCATTCCCCAAATGTTGCCATGGGTTGTGTGTGTACTACCACCATGGGGAAAGTTATGCCCCTCCGTGCACCAACATTAGAGGGGATTATTATTCCTGTTGGGAAATAATCAATCCTCTGACATCCTCCGAGTCATTTCTGCCCCAATAATGAGGCGTTCATTAACAGGGCTTAGTGTGATAGTCAAGTTGCGGATGAGGTAAGGTTTAAACACAGTTGTGGTCTGGCTGAGGTCATGGTGGCTTTGGAGAAAAAAGTGGGAGGAGAAATGTCCTACACACACAAAAAAAAAACTGTACACATGCCAAGTCCAGGACACTTAAATTAGAGGGGTGGCAAAGCAATGAGGCATCTTTGGGTGTTATTTTCAGATGTGACCTCATGCAGTTGTAGTCCTGTCAACTTGTGCCATTTTGGAGCTCGAGGCTGAAATAAGTGGGACACACTGCTGACTTGAAAACTTTTTGCTTTCACTCAAATATCGCATCAAGCTGAGAGTCAAACTTTCCAGAAGTGCCCAGAGGTGCCACTCCTGTCCGCCTCCAGGGCGCAGGTGGAGCAGCCATGTCCACTGGCTCCGCAGCGAGCGACCCCGAGGACTATGAGACGTGTTTCAGAAGAGCCGCAGACCCTCTGGGCAGGGCTGTGAGGAAGACGAGCTGCTACGACCCTCACCCATATTCGGACGAGGAGCCGGAGGACAAGCAGGAGCGCAGGGTCTCCAGGGCGCACCAGAGGGAGGCGCGCCAGACTCAGAGGAACGCGGCCAACGCCAGGGAGAGGGCGCGGATGAGAGTGCTGAGCAAAGCCTTCTCCAGGCTAAAGACCAGCCTGCCCTGGGTACCGGCGGACACCAAGCTGTCCAAACTGGACACGCTGCGCCTCGCCTCCAGCTACATATCCCACCTGAGGCAGCTGCTGCAGGAGGACCGCTTCGAGAACAGCTTTGCGCGCCCAGTCAGCCTGGTAGGAGGACACAACTTCGTCTATTCAGTTTGATTTGTATAATGACAGAAAGTATGCAGAGTGAGAAAGTGAAATAACTGTTTTAAAGTGAACCTTAAGTGATTTCTCAGCAGATCCATTTGACTTGTTGCTGTGCGTTTCGTGGTGTTTCTTGGAGAGTTGTCTCGCACCGGGGTCTCCTGGCTGATGAACCTGTTGTGTTCTGCTTTGACAGACGTGGCCTTTCATGATGACAGTCCGCTCCGAGGACCAGGACATCTCCACTGCTGCGGTTCGACTCTGCGGAGCTACAGCATAAAGACTCTATAGGACCTGGAGCGAGAGGAGATGATACAGAAACATCCTGTTCTCTCCCATCTTTGAAAATACTATTCCTGTGTGGCCCGTGTGCATGTGTGGCCCCCACGTCCTCAACTCTGGAACTTTATTGTGTCGTGCAAGTTTACAATGAGTGTGTGACCTCTTGTCTTCATTTATGTTTAATTGTATACTCTGGATTTGGGTTTTTACGCTGTTGACTATCGTAAAGTATATCACTGCTAGATAGAAGTTTATGTATTCTGGTACTTTTGACAGGTATTTGAGTGCGGTTAAGTAGTTTTTGTTTTTGTATTAGATTTGAACATATCAAGCATCATAAGGCCCACGTGTGCAGCAGTTATGGAGATCTATTTATTGTGTTTGTTGTATGCTTTATGCTTTAAAATGTTTTCTTTTCAGATAAAGGTTTGGTAACACTGATCATCCAATGTATTTTTCCTGCTCTTAAACTTGGAGTGTTTATTTTTCCATTGATTTTAACAGCATGTTGTGTTGACATCCTGCACATGTCAAACTGTCTGAGTCACAGGGCACAGGTTGTAAATGTGATTGGATATGAACATTCTTCAGCTTCATGGTCCTCGATGGTTTAAATTAATTGTGGCCAATGACCAATGGCCAATTATTTGTGCACTTTGGAAAGACTCAGATCACAATTTACTCTTATTCATAGGCTTATTGTTCACTGCATAAGCATTTGTTCATTTTTTCTTATCTAAAATTTTTACTTAATTAGCACCACACACAACAGCGTGATATTTAAATGTGCAAAGATCCTTTGTAAATTTAAAATTGATGGATTTAAGGAGACCCAAAGATCAGCATAAGTTGAAAATAAAATAAAAAAGAAAGCGTAACAAAAACTGGGACAAAGTTCAGGGGAAAGCTGAAGTTCTCACACACTCACACTCACACACACACACACACACACATTGTACGTGCAGAATCACACACTCATGACCACTTGCACACATCTGACTGACAAACAGAGAGTAGCTGTGACAGTGATCTCTTGACCTATACGAGTCCTTTAATGCAATTAAACCCCAAAATGATGTGAGTACAGATGGATGGAAATCCAGGGCCGGGCCAGTCTGGAGGGACACACCAACAAAGTGCTTCAGATGAAGAAGCAGAGGAAGAGAGGACGAGTTTTCATCAGGTTCATGTGGAGCTGCAGCTGTCGGTGTGTTGGTGAGATTCCCAGAACTCTGAAGCTCTCTCCTGGGACAGAGCAGCCACTCTGCTGGAGCAGGACAGCTAATGAGCTGCCTTCTCACACTCCGTCTCAGCTCCTCTCTGCTGCCACCCACTTCCAATGAGGCACCCGCGGAAAGCTACTTGCAATTGTCCAACGTGCATCTTGACTGCGTCCAAAATGAGGTCCCATAAATCAAAACCTGGCATGTCAACAACATGCTGGAGTTTGGGGGACTGGCTTTGCTGCAGTTAGTTGATCTCAGCTTTCACATCTCAGACGTTTTACAAGTGAAAACCGTGAAACCAAAAGTAGTTTGTGCCAAGTTGTGCCAAGGCCGGCTGCAAACATTGCTAAACAGAGAGATGGCCCAGTTCTGCTGTGGCCAGTTCCATCTCAGCTCCTGCAGATGATGATGATACATGAGTGTCATCTAGTGGTGAGGAAAGTGAACACATGGAGCAGCTGAGCCACGAGGACTTTAATATAGCATCCAATGCTTTGTGTCTCTTAATGCTGATATGGACACTTCACTGTGGATATCAAGTGTGAGCCTTTCAGTGAGAAACTAAAGGACATTATTATTAGTGTTGCTGAGTTGCAATTATCGCCCCAGCCAAGTGCATGTGCAGAACTGAATATTATTATTTAATTAATTCTCTAAGACACTAAGAGTGTTGACGCTGCACAATTCTCCATAATTATCGTTATGATCAATTTTATTTTTTATTTTACCATAAAACTTAATTTTTAGCATGCAAATACATTGAAGTAGCACCGTACGTGATTTTAATACAACGATATACAAGCAACACTGGGAACAAGTAGGGTGATCTTACAAACTGCGGAATTTGCGCTTGCTTTATGAAAAGGTGGTAATTAATAATTCATTAATTTGAAAGAAAGAGGATATGATTAAATACTTCAGGTGGAGACATTGTGAAGTAAGTAGAAACAAGCTGCTTATTATTGTTATTATTATTATTATTATTATTATTGTTGTTGTTGTTGTTGTTGTTGTTGTAACATCATGACAGTTGTCGGTGTGTTAAAGGACACAGGATCACAATTTGACCCCTATGATTTTTAGGAAACAGTACCCACTGTGTCCAGCAGAGGTCACCATATCTTCACTGTGGACATTGGCCAACATGGTCACAACAGAGTGAAGCTCTTTCCTGGCAACGTGACGTCTGTATGATCACCTAATGTGACTTATTCAACTTATTCAACCTTGTGGGATTTTCAAATGATTATTATTGTTTTGTTTAAATGATCATTACTTTTTTCTACATCTTTAAAAAACATGATCAGATATTAAATTAGAAAACGCTGAACATTGCTTTGATATAAAATCAGATCAGCAGCCATTGAGGGTCAGCTCAGTTAAACCTTCTTTGGACTGAGGACAACGGTAGCAATTTTCATTTGTGGAAGAATTTTCCTGAACAGGAAGATACTACAGATCCAAAGCCAACATCGGGGCTTCAGAAACACTAACTATAGGCCTCACTGCCTCGGAGCTTCCCAAACCCACTTCGGACATGTTTGTTATTCAATATCCAGTCACTCAATACCACTAATGAGAAAAAGGATATGCAAATCCCCAACTATTTTAATCACGTCGGCCTAATGCATATATTTCCTCGTAGGGAGATTAGTTCCTCTCGAGTGTCCGGGCTTTGTTTAGAAAAGGCATTCTTTCCAGGTATGAAAATCTTGACCCCTGAACTTAGAGCTGTCGTCCTAAAATAGACATTTAAAGTAACGGTGGAGGTGTCGCTTTTCTAGAACGTGCTGTGATTGTGATAGTTTTGCAACACGATGCAGGGATGTTGTGTTTGGACAATTAGTGGAACAGGAACTCGGTTTCAGGAAACATGCAACTGATCCAAAGCTGGACTGTGATTGGAGGAAGTATTGATCCATTATCGCCTATCGACAGGTGTGTGTGTGTGTGTGTGTGTGTGTGTGTGTGTGTGTGTGTGTGTGTGTGTGTCTGTGTGTCTGTGTGTGCGTGTGTGTGACAATAGTTGTCTACGGCACACATATTGGGCTTCAGCTACACAGTTATCACATTTTAGAAGGTTTGAATTGATTTTGGCCTCTTCATTGGACTTTTAATACGTATAATACAGTATATTTTCTATATTATCTACCTATTATATCTGATATATTAATCAGGCTTGCCATTGAAAGAGAGGGCTCATTGCAAAGTAAGCGTCCATGTCAGGGAGTAGAAACGCCTCCAAAATCTAAATGTCAAGCTCCTTTGTCAGGGATTTTGTTGATTTGCGTTTCTAAGTGTAATCCCTGAGTGAGAGAGAGAGACGGAGGCAGAGAGAAGGAGCGCTGCCTTGTGTGCGAGACTTCCTGTTCCTCTGCGGAGATGACACACTCCTCTGTTAGATAGGTGATTGGGTTACAGTGCGGGACTGGCAGCCTCCTCTCAGGAGAGAATGGAGGCTCTTTGTGGCAGGATGAGCTGGACCCTCTGAGAGGGAAGGTCGAGCCAAACGGGGACGAGGAGGGGTGGAAGACGACAGGACGGGAAGATGCATTAATTGGCGTGGACGGGTGAGGAGGCCGCGAGGTGGGGAGGGTTGACGAAACAACATCCTCACAAGGCTCCCCCCTCCGGTCTCATCCTCCATTGTCTCCTGAACTGGGCGACAGGTGATTATTGTCCCTGCTCTGCTTGTGGGTTGGAGCAGGCGCTGAACTACTTGGGTGGTGTCCTGGTTGCCCGAGAGAAAGGGATCTTAGCGTTAGCGCTCGGGGCATGTGGAGCTATCCGGGCCCTGTTTACAAGCACTGGGCGGTGGTCC
Source organism: Pleuronectes platessa (assembly GCF_947347685.1). NCBI lineage: Eukaryota > Metazoa > Chordata > Actinopteri > Pleuronectiformes > Pleuronectidae > Pleuronectes > Pleuronectes platessa. Next base: position 9,188,059 of record NC_070645.1, on the reverse strand, counting down.
TCTGGCCTGTTATCATGTTCTCGCCTTTCTGTCTCCCGCAGAAAGACATTCACACCAGCAGTGTACTTTCACCCGGCTTGTTTCACACACACACACCAGCTACATGTTTCCCTTTTGTCCACCTGGGGTGTGCTCTTGCAGGTATGCAAACACACACATGTACGCACAAAGGTCAGGAATCGTGTCGTCTTTGTCCCAATGAGTGGACAGAGATAGAGACATTGGAAAATGTATAATACACAAAACAATGCATTGATATCCAAGTTACATATATTTTGTTGAAAGAACTCTTCATTTGAATCACATGAATAATATTAGTTAAAACTTTGAGATATCAGATAATTGATTGAAAGAGGATTATCAATATCTGATTTATAAATTTTGGAAGAAACTCCGTCACACTGTTTTACTCTGTGCGTTTGTTCCTCTTTCTTTCCTGAGACACACATGTTCCTTAATAGAAGAGCTCAGGTATTAATGTCCCTTTACCAGATTCTAGCTACTTTGCTTCTTGTTCCATGGTTAAACTCAATGAAAATGTCAACACAAACTGATACTTAGACTCCATCCTTTATGTGTAACCCGAATGAGGTCAGAAGAACTTGTTTGGAGACACGGTTTCAGACCGTTCACACAGTCAGAGCCGGTTCCTCCGCTGTTCCATCGCCCCCTCCGGTGGCACATTCTGCCCAAGTTCATCTTCTGACATTACAAAGACGGCCACAACCCGACAATGGAGATAATATTTTCCCTTCACAATGGCTCTCAGTCTCTGCTCAGGGGCGAAGGCTCAGTCGCTGTAAGTACTCTGGGTTTTCCCATCCCTGTCAGACAGCGGCCCAGCCCAGTGGAGAAATGAGTCCCCAGGTTGCTTGAAGGCCCAACCTGTCAGCGGTCCAGAGGGATTAGCCATTCACAGCCTCCATATTGTTCAGCGGGCCACAATGGGCCGCATGGGGCTCGGCCCTTTGTCGTCAACTCTGTTGTGAACTTCTGGTGGGGCAACAAAAGTGAAACACACCTGCAACTACGGATTATAAGTTTTTTTTTTCTCTTCTCTTGTCTTTTTTTGTCTCTCTCTTCTGACACATTGCCCGTGGCAGAGTTGGCCACATCAAAAGTGCTCTTTCACACAGAAAAGAAAAAAGATAAAACAGGCTTTCCATGGAAATGCCCAGAGCAATGGTGGACAACTCATGGAGAGCAGAACCTTTCTGTTGTCTTTTCATCGAGGTGAATTTGGTGGATGTGAAGGCGATCATCTCAAATAAAAGCGCCTTTTATCCAGGGTGCTTTTATTCTGGAAGGTTGACAAATAGTCTCAGAAGGGATGCATCATTTTCATCAAGCTAATTACTCAAATTAAATGTTTGTACAAGTCCAAATAAATGTCAGGAAGGATAGCTTTCCCCGGCATCCGTCTTATTCTGACAGCCTCCCGCATCACCTTTGACCCTGTTCTAAAAAATATTCTGTCATGCTTCTCCGATGGCCAAATACGAGCAACTAAACCCAAAATCCAACCTTTCTTCTTAAGAGGCCTGAACTTTGCATGACCACACCAGAAATCAAAGTGATTTCACGGTCATCTTGCAGAACGTGACGCCCGGAAAGATTTCGGAGAAATGGGAGAATTTTATTGAGACGTGGTCGCTTTTCTTGTTTACTGCCTTTGAAGACAGCGGAGTCGGCACAGGTGCAACGTGGGTCAATGTGGGTCTTATACATTTGGAGAACAGAGGCCAAGTAACTGACTTTTGGGTGATAATGATCCTTGCTTTAAATGAATTGCCTTCCAAGACTTCATCATCATTACAATTCCCCCAATTACTCTTTTTAATGTGACTTTTGTTAGAACTAAAGTGTTTTGCAACACGGAGGAAGCTTCATGTGTAATTTATGAAGCACCGTCAGGAAAACACACACATACACACACACACACACATCTAATACACAACGTTCACATATACAAAAAGTAAATCATTGTTAAAACCAAAACCAAGCTTTTTTTGAGTGATAAGTGTAAATTATCTTTATTAATGTTTATAATTACAGAAAATATTTGCTAATATTGATGAAATTATAAATATAACATTTTACAGTTGTCAACATTCACTAAATAATGATTTCTTATTTTGTTTTTTGTATTTGTATGAGTGAAAACTTTACTGAAGGAAAAGCCAGGAGAAAAAATAAATTGTCTCAATAATGGAGCAGGTCTGTTCAAAGTAGCCTCTAGATTAGACATCCAACAAAATGAGGCTTTATTCACCCTCATATTTCACAAAATGGAATAAAACTAGATTTTAAAGCGAGAGAGAGAGAGAAAAAAATGTTGGAATTGCCCCTTTAGGGTAATTGTTAAAGCCTCACATCCTCAGGACTGGTTTTATTGTGCATCCCGTTCCAAATATGTGAAGAGGGGATTGTCATTATGGCACATGATGGTCTCTTCGGGCCGACCCCAGGGTCACCATCATACACCAAGACGCAGCTGACAGCGACACTCAGCCAGTTAACACTGCTTGATGGATCACCTGTGCGTGTAAGCATGCAAGTGCACATGCAGGTTTGTGTGTGTGTGTGTCTGTGTGTGTGTGTATGTGTGCGTGTGTCACCCTAGAGAGCCTCTGTGGCCGGATGGTGTATCGGATGGCACGTTAATTACTCAGCCTTCAAAAGGGGGCTGTCCTGTGTGGGAGTGAGCGGACGGCTGATGGCTGTGTGGTGGTCAGAGAGGCCGCCCCTGGGGAAGAGGCAGAGAGATGAGGGGGGTGGGGGGGGGGGTCACATGTGGAGCTCTGCATTCATACCCAGTGATCACACACGTCAACCACTCACACAGGTGGACAAGCAGAAAGGTGGATTTCAGTCCCTCTCCGGTCGTGGCTGTTCTGGGCGTAATTGCTGTTGGAAATGTGACACATTAGCTGTATCCACATGCGTATAAATAAAAGAAACTGTTCAATTCAGATTTTATAATAATTACAAACATATCCTATTATATTTCTGATTGTGTAAACCTGCAATACTTTTTTGTTGCAAAAATAAGGTGTAAAACAGAAATGACCTTTTAAAAATATGATATGTAGCAATGCTTCCGTAAAATCCTCAAAATAAATTAGACCCATGTTCTATATATTCTTTTGACTATTTACATTATCCAAGGTTTCTTTTTTATTACCTTTTGATTGCTTCATATCCACTTCACCTGTGGCTTTGTCCGTCTTTGCTAAAACTTCTGAGGCAAATGACGCATGAAGAAGGAATAACTCACTTTAGTTAGTCACTATTTGCATTTGTCACTCGAAAGGGATCACGCTAATTCATTTGCCTTTTGTTGCATATTAAAATAAACATTTTGAAACATTACCTCATCTGCAAACATGATTTGTGCCTGAGTCCCGTCAGGTAGATCTTCATCGGCAATGCTGGTGGAGGCAGCAACTCCAATGATCCCACGCTGCTTCATAATGTCATAAAATTTTGTATTTTTTTATAATTTTGTTAAGACTGACTGATATTTCATTTTAAAGAGAGGATTAGCATTTATTTGCAGTAAGCTTTCACTCCTTGATTATTCGGTCTTCTATAAACTCCGTTTTGGTCACCACACTAATCTAACTGAAATATCAGGAACCCGAAACATTAGATGTTCCACTGTGCTCACCAGCAAATCCCTGATTTTGCTAGAGTGCATTCAGGAAAGGTTTACGTAATTAGATCCATTTTTATTGCAAGTGTATTCAGAATTAAATGGTGTGTCTTCATTAGTCCGAGTGTGTGGTAGCAGTTTTTCTTCTGCAGCTATCAAACAGAAGGACAGTCAGGATGGACACCGGCCTTTGACCCCCGCTGACCTGGACCATCCCCCCTCCTGTCTATCTTTCTGCTCCCCCATCACACTTACCCAGAGCTTAGAGCTTCCCAAAGCCCCCTCTCAGACCCCCTTCTTCTGTCCGTCAGATCAAAGCTTCCCAGGGGTTGAGAGGGACCTGACCCGTGGGAGAGGCGGAGGACCCTGCTGTTTGGCCGCTCGGCGGTGTGGAAAGAGACAAACAGGCAGCTCCAAGGACGGCCGGAGAGCGCCGCGGGGCTGATGGGAGCCCTGACTCCACAGAGGATTCTCAAGGCCACGCATGACAGGGGGAGGTCGTTTGTTCTGTCAGCATAGAAAGACGTACTCAAACACACACTTGAAAAGACACACGCACACTGTTTCTCCTGGCCGTCTCTTCCTCCCTCTCCGCACCAGTGAGACGGACACATGCTCGCTCTCCTCCTCTGTCACTACATCACAGATGCTCTCACACACACATGGTTGGGTGCCGTGCAGACCTTTTCCATCCATCATCCTTCTCCTGCGCTCTGGGCCTATGACATTGATTCATTTGGGAGGAGACACAACGAATATCAGGGAAAAGTCCTCTTCCATTGTTTATATATTGGTATCCAAAAAGCTGATATACATTGTATGATGATATAGTTACCAGGTAAGTTCTCACATACATTTAATTAAAAGTTGGTTATTTTAAATCGTAGTGATTAGAAAAATATAACAGAGTGCATCATCTGCAAAAAAACATTACTTCAGATTTTTACAACCAGATGTCCGAAATCTGAGTTTATTTTCTATATTTTTCATTGATCTATGGAAATGTTCTCGTTTCCTGACCTCATAATGCATCTTCTGTGCACTGTAGATATTGCAGCAGCCTGAGCCTGCGGTGGCATTGATTAATCAGTGTGATAATGAAGACAAGCCACAAACCCTGGTGGGTGTGTAATCACTATAATCATTTAATAATTATGTTGTATTCATAAGGAACTGATGTCTAATGATCTGTTTACCCACTTTATCCCCACTTGATTAGATCTAATCGCTCCTCGGCAATACAATGTTTTTTTTAATAATTACTTGTAGCGCTGGTGAATTCATAATTAGCCCTTTCCTCTAAACTGGAGTGTAGGAATCGTGATGGCTCATTTGCATCTATATTGCAAGAGAAGAAAAAAAAAAGGAAAACCGAATGATATCTCGTTTCAACAATCACTGGCTTGTGTTTCACAGGCTCTCTTCGCCGACGACCATAAAATACACTTTTGCAACATGAAATTTCCCTTGAAATCCCACAGACACCTGATGCTGGTTTGAGCCACTTCAGGCGTCTCGTGCCGGCCTCCTCCATGTTTTTTATGAAGCCCCGTGCAGTTTGTTCCCCTCTCTCTGTTCCCTCCGCCTCTGGTGTGCAACAAAAAGACCCACTGTGGCACCGCTGCATCGGGCTCCCCCCCCCCCCCCCCCTCCCCCCCACGCTTCCCTGTCTCTCGTCTTCAGTTTACAAGGTGACAAAGCTCGCCGCAGTGTCTCGCTGCAGCTGGCATCCCCAGTAAATGGGGGCTCCCACGTGATCCATCTGCATGGCGCTCATGTTATCTCCAGCGAGGGCATTTAAAGCTCTATGTCTTTTCCACATGGCCCAGACTAGTTTAATTGTCCTGCCCGGCCTCAGAAGTGACCGTGAACGCCCACCACTCGGGTTTGTTATGTGGGAACCAGGACGGAGGAGGACAGGGTCTGCACCAGAGCTGCACAACACTCATATGTACTAATCCTCATGTTTTTTGTTATGTCTATTTTTATGATTGATTTATTGATTTAGCAATTAAAACAATAATTTGTCCAAATTAAAAAATACTGTATAGTTTCTATATTGTTCTTATGCATACTCATATAGGACCACATAGACACACAGTCATTACTACTTTCTTTTGCCCCCAAAATTTATATTTTTATTTTCATTTATATATTTTTTACACTATTGTTTTATTTTATTGTATTTCAGTAATATGGCACAAGAACTTCCCTCAGGATTAATAAAGTCTGTCTTACCTTATGATATCTAATCTTATTTTATCTTATACCTGGATGCACAATAATGGACTGACATGCTTCCCGTAGATTCCAGAGAGAAAGTTTGGACTATATACTATAATCTTCAAGAGATGATGGACAGAGCGCATTTACATGTCGATAACATCACCAAAAAAAACAATGAACCATGTGTTGGGATTTTTTAAACATCAACTTTAAGAAAGTAGGGCATTTTTGGGGTTTGGACTCTGGATTATGTATATTTTATTTGTTTGTTTTCCATCATTTACACAGAGTCATTAATTTAACAAATGTTTTACAGTAATAGATGTTTTATATACATGCGCACAATGTTCTATTTGAAAACATCTGGTTAAAAGTGTCCAGTACTCTGGCAATTATTTAGGATGTTTATTTTTTCATCTCTCTTAACTTGTTAATCATCTGGTGAGCCCTAAGATTTATAGAGGAAATTACTATTATAAGCGATATTTTATTCTTTTCTAAACTGTGATGCGATCACACACAAAAAGTGATACAAGAAGAACTAACTTTACTTTCTAAAAATCAAGACTTAAGTGAGAAATGCAAACAGCCATGCATATATTTTTAAGAGCAATAGAGCAAATTTCAGTGAAAAAAAGAAAAGTTCTCCCTAACAAGAAACACCCAGTGCAGTGTTCATATGATCCCACAGCCTCGGCTCCGCTTGTGTCGGTCCTCTCTGGCTCTGAGCAGAACGAGAAGGTGAGACGCTCTGATAGGATCAGCCAGAATGACCTTTTCACTCCTCACCTCTCTCTCCTCGCCTGCCCTCCCCTCACCCCTGTCGACCACCCCCCTCCTCCACCACCACCACCACCACCACCACCATTCCTTCCTGGCACTGCTGGCGCTGGGTGGCACCAAAGAGCCACTCGGCTGGCGGGTGTAGGGTTACATCAGCCCGGGCCTTGGCCCCACATGTTTTAACAATTTCCTCCGTCCTCTGTGAAATTATGCAAATATTTTTGTCCAGTTTCCCCGAGTCTGGAACACCAATTAAAAGTGTCTGTTTGGTTTTCATGACAGCTGCTGAGGTGGCTCGCAGACAGACAGGCCTCGCGCTGGGGGTGAAGGGCTCCCAACCAAGGACCCAGATGGAAGACAGGCAGATACACGGGAGACTGCAGCGCATATGGGGAAGTGCCACTGATGAGGTGAAATCAGGAGACGGGGGGGAGTATTTTATTATCAATAGGTTGAAAAGAGACATGTGTGCTATGGAGGGATACTGACACGGGGAGGGAGAACAAATTACACTCGACAACAAGGACAGACGGAAACAACGAAACTGAAAAGGGAAAAAAGGAAAGAACAGAATGGACGGAGAATGATTATTTTCCAAAGCTAACATAAGAATAACAGACCCTTGACTTTTGTGTGTGTATGTATGTGTATGTTTCAAAGGAAACCTCCTGTGGGTGGCTTTCAGCACAATGACAGAGCTGAGGCTTATCAAACTGCCATGATGATGTTCCAATGCTGCTCCTCCAGCAGCAGGTAAGGTCATATCTGCTAATACAGCCGTGTAAAAGCCCCGGCAATAGCATGAGGTCAAAAGAATTGAAGCTGGCAACCGCTGGGAGTACAAGCCACGTCCTGTATTTCAAATCAACCCTGATCCAGACCAGCGCGCTGTCTGAATTTTTTTGACTCTCTCCGTGTCTTTCACCTTCTTCCATTTCTGCAAAGCCTAACTTTTGGTCATGTCCGGCACAGAAATAAAAACTTGATCTGAGGTCTGAAAGGCTTCGACGTCCACCACTGGCTCCAGAGACTCACCGTGGTGCTGGAGAATTTGATCCAGGGGATTGTGCTGTCTGGATAAAAGTTCACGGCGCTCTGTAGAGGGGAATGGATTGAGGTCACGGCACTAAAGCATCTCTCTCAGTTCAAAGGTGGACACGAACACGGGTCTCGAGGAGAGATTCATCTTGGTCAGGAGAAAACCTCTTGAAAGTAATGCATGTAATTGCACTATGGAGCGTGACAGACCATATCATCATTAAACGGTACAGGCTATTGTTAAAGGAAATAAGAGGGAGAGGTCAGATTTGATGTGAGCCGCCTTATTGTGACATTTGAGATGAGGCCCTCGCTGATGCTGGTGATAGATGTAGGTTTCGCTTTGATGAGCTTATCCATCAATATAAATAAAACCATGGAGTATGTGTCATTAAAGGGTGACAAGTATGTTATGTTATTTATACTGACATTAATGTTTATACATCTGATATATCCCTTTACAAAAGGTTAAAAAGACAGAAGAGCCCAAATTTTGTGGAACGAAATATAATTCAACATTTTTGGTGTCCATCTGATTAAACTCTGGTTTTGCATTAAATTAAGGGGGGAAATACAAGGTAAGCCATAGACCTTATTAAAGGTTCAGTGTGTAGAACTTAGTGACATCTAGTGGTGTAGTTGTATGTGGCAGCTGAATACCCCTCAACCCCCCCCCCCCCCCTTCCAAACATGAAAGAGAACCTGTTGCAGTCTTCAGTTGTCATAAAACCGTTATGAAGGTGTTTAGTTAGACTCCTGTAGAAAGCATGGCTGCCTCAGTAGAGGGGCTCTGCTCCCGATGTAAATATAAAGTATTAAAATATAAATGGCTCATTCCAGCATAAAGAAAACAACACTTTGTACAATTTTCAAGATCACAAACAAATAAAAATATTCCTAGGATAGTTTATGTCCAGTAGTTTTTAGGTAGTCCTACTAACTGACACACATAAACAACTCGTTTCTTGCTTGAGATTCAGATGATTGAGATTCACCACTCAAATGTCTGTGGAACAGCTGGTTAGCTTAGCTTAGCACAAACACCGGACAGATGGGCAGATATCTGGTCTGGATACATCTAAAAAGTTTAAGAAAATCTGCCGACAATCATCTCACTATTACACAAATTGTGTCTTTTAATCGAGATCAAAACTGAGGTGAAAAAAACAGCAGTTGCAAGACACTGCTCCTAGAGTGACAGGTAAAGAGGGTCGTCCACTAACCTTAAGACCAGTGGTTTGATTCCCTAGCTCCCTGGGGGCAAGCTGCTGAACCCCAGATTTGCCGATCAGACATGAATGGATGTGTGATAAACATGCTGCATATAGACGCGCTGAATGAATGTGTGGGTACATGAGGCCGATATTGTAAAGTGCTATGAGTGGTCGATAACACTGGAAAAAGCTTGACATAAATACTGTCCAAAACCACAAATTCTCTTTTTAATTCTCACTTGGTATCTTAAACATGTAACATATAAGTCAGTGAAGGAGTTGTGCTTGTGCTGGGATGCAGGTGTGGTTCATATTTACCACCAGGACATGACAATACTTTCTTTACGTTCTTAGCTATAACGACAAATAGGTGCATTTACCAAAATCTCTTTGGAGATCCCAGCATGGCTAAGAACTTCCTCCTACTGTCTCAGCTCACTCTGTTGATTTCCCTTCATAGCTGTCTGTTTCTTCATCCGACTCTTTATCTCGTCTGCCCCTCACCACCCTATTCATAATATTTCTCCCTCTCTCCCCCACTGCCATTTCCAAACTCTGTGGAGTCTCCAAGAGGTCTTAGCGTGGCCGAGCTCTTTCTGCTCCAGGTGGTCTGCGGCCAGCCACCTGTGTTGTCTTTGTGGCGCTGTCATCTGTCTCCGGGCAGGCTTTGTGGGGTTGCCAGTGTGAGGACAGGGCCGGTGAGCACCGATGATGGAGATAGTGCTTTCTGCTGCTGCTGCTGCTGCTTCTCCCAGAGTCTCACAGGACTTTAGTCTTACTGCCGGACACGAGGAGCAATGTTTACACCCCCCACCGCCGGTCCCGGAGAGGAATCCTGGGAAAATGTTTTTACTCATGATTGCTCCCAGCGTGATGTTGTGTTTTAGGATGGATGCTAAAGTATGTCTTCCTCCAAAAGTTACCAAATTCCATCCGTCCAGACAAGGATCCAAAGTTGAAACCCACAGAACGGGAGCTGAACTGAGCAAGTTACTTTCTTCTTGTGTGACCTTGACATGTATATATGTGTGAGAGTTGTTGTTTTCTCTGTGATAAAATAGTAAAATGTATGAAATATAAATCCAGAATTTGTTCTGGCTTGTCCAAAACTATTTTAACCTTATAGTTAGAAATCAAATAGAAATCAGCACAACTTTATCAACTGACATTCTCCAAGCTTTTGTCTAATATAATCCAACACAATCCACTGCACTTAGTTTTACTATATTAAAACTGCAAACAAATAGCAGCAAGCTATTTAATTATGTTCTCAACTTCCACTCAAGGGAAATATTATGCAGCTCAATCACCATTTATCTCTGAACAACACAACAAATGACAACAATTATGCAGATCAGTTTTTTTTAAATATGCCTTTTTTTGTTATTAATCAATTATTTATCACAGACGTCATTTTCATAAGCTCAAAGCAACATCTCGAAATATTTTTGCGAAGCAGCAACCCATATAATAGTAAAATAAGATGAACAAATCCAGGTGATGTTTAACATGCTTGCTTAAAGATATCAATACTCTCATCTGTTGGGAAATAAGGGTTAAAAAAAATCCTATAAGGTGCCTTTTGGTGCAGGGAGATAGATTTTTACACAGAAAAAGAAAATAAACAAAGGCAGCTAATTTTTTTTTACAGAAAACTTAAACAAAGAGACTCAAATAGAATGGAATGTTTGTCTTTTGTGCATTTCTTCCTTATAATCACACAGTTATTACCATTATTGTTATGAGTAAACTCTCTGCCATCAATGATGTAATCTATATGATTGTTAACCAAGTACAATATCACCGGTATGAAGCACCTCAAAGGTAAATGTGTGAAAACACTCAGTAACCAAACCAAACAAATTGATGACTGCTTGGAGGTCAGAGTTTAGGCACTTCTTTATTTACCATTACACCACTGGATATGCTCAACATCCCAGGACACCCTCCTCCTGCTCCCCACCGCCACATATTCAGAGTTTTATTTACCCCTCATCCGGAGTGAGGGGAGAGTGTTGATAAATGACGGCGCTGCTCCCCTGGGACTCTCCTGTTTAAGGAGCGGAGAGGCGATTTATGGGCGCGCTCTCGCAGGCCTCACTGTGATTAATCGACGCCGTCCTCCGCGGCCACAGGCAGGGCGGGGGCAGCCGGCCCTCCACTGTTTGGATAGGGAGATAACATCAAAGCGGCCTGCTGCTTGTGTTAAGAAAATACTGCATTCTGGGTCAGCGCAAATGAATCCGCGGAGGACCTTGAAACTGTTTTTAATGGCATCCCCATCGATATATTATCACTCTGCAGAATTCTTTTTTTGCGCAGAGGTCACGTCATGACATCTGCAAACGCCTTTGTTCCCTCAGCCCCGGAGCTTCCTCCAGGCCACGGTGGACTGTGATGATTTAGCTGTTTATGTTGGGCCACGTTTATGAATGGAGGAGATCACAGGGCGCATGTATTGTCAGTGAGAGTTAACATGAAGAGCCTAACCGTTGCAGGACCAATAACATTAATTACTTTTCATTACTTAGACATTAATTATAGTTGCTTCCTGACCTATAAACTCCCCCCCCCCCGGTTACGACTTCAGGACTTAAATCCTGGTTTGAAGTTTTTATTTCCACCACATCTGTCCACGCTCATGCAAATTTGGGACGAGGAGCGGGTGGTGTGAGCCTCCGAGATATTTACCTGCCCTGTGTTCCCCTCCACACCTGCACCATTGATCTCAGATCACACTGATGAGCCGGACGCTTCAGGGCTGACACCGCCGCTCGTTTGATCTCAGAGTGACCTGCTCACCACAAGGCCCCAAATCCCTCTCGTCTCATGTCAGATTTTCTTTTCTGACAAAAAGAGTTTGTCCCCAGGAGGTGACCCTTGTGTCTTTGTTGATATACTTCTAATCCGCTATTAGAGGAAAACAATTACCGCCTAAATAATTCCTTTACTTGAATGTAATGACTTTATTACTGGAGTCTGGTCCATTCTTGGTAAAGTAGTCCAGGACAAAACCCCTTTTTCTTATCTCATTTACACATCCAAATCGTTTCTCTCTTCCCCATTGTGAGAACACCTTGCTCCTCAAGCCAACAGGGAATCATTGGGCGAATTTCCGCTCTTTATTTTCTACTTCCAACTGCCTTCCGTGGTCCCTAAAAGGATGCCAATTTAGCTGAATTCATGGCTGAGCTGAAAGGCGCACTGTTACCTGTCCGCTGGGGTAGAACCTCTGCGGTGGCTGCCCTTTCCCATGCTTCCACCGCGGGACCTCGACCGCAGCCAGACAGAGGGGACACCTGTTCCCTCAGAGACGCTGGCCAGCATCTGAAATCTCAGTGTCGGCCCCTGCCTATTGAGAGCGGGCAGCACGATAAGGCCCCTCCACTGTGACGGGGCGGGGGAAACCTGAGGAGCGAGCAGGAAAGGGGATGCCTATAGCCAGATGAATCTGGTGCAATTTGCCAAAACACAGTGCCTCCCTCCTCAAGACGATTACCCACACTTGCAATAGAAAAGCCATTGTCTGGTAGCGGTCTCCACTTATCTGTGTATTCTTTATGGTAATGCAGAGATATAATAGTGGGTCTGTGCTGCACTGAAGCTTAATGCAGGAGGGAGGAGGAGAAATGAAGTGTCCCCTGGTGTAAATCAGCACAATTATAGTCTGCTGGGGAAAACATTGGCTTCGTCTGGAAATACCTTTGACTCGAAAATCCTAAAGTGTTGGCAGAGAAACTCCTTCACACTGTTTGAACTAGTTGTGAGTTTTTGGCTCCACTGTTAATATTCATATCCTAAAGAAATAAAGGAGCAGAGCGCTTGGATTTGAGACCCAAGAAGTGGAGCAGTGCTCATTGAAAATTATAATCATTTAAAACAGTGGAAGGCTGAAAGATAAACACGATCCTTGTCTTAGGTTTTCTATCCTTCATCCTCTGTAAAAAAAAAACTAAAAACCACTGGGAATGCCTAACTCTGTTCTGCCTGAAGAATTTTCTCTTTCGAAAAAAGCAACAATATTTCTCCAGTCCCGACCAAACGCTGTCAGGATCAAGGGTCACAAGGGCGAACGCGGAGCAGCTAGAGTTTGTCCAAGAGGTTTCCTCATGAGCCCCTCAACGAGCCTCATACCGTCTCCCTCCTCATACCATATATCAGCCTCCCCCGCTGTGGGTGAGTCACCTCACCCATACCAACTTTGATGTCCTGAAGATCCTGCAGCACAATTCCTAATTACTGTCCGAGCGAGCGAGAGCGCGGCCACATGTAGACCCTCATCGACTGTGATCCATAAGATTGTTTTAATCTCTCCAACTTTTTACGGTTCTCTCCTCACTTCCGATGCAGTAACGTCTTGCAAGCGCACCCTTGCCGATATGGTTGAGTTGCATATGTTGCAGCATAAAAATGTCATGCGCCTCAGCACTCAGCTATGCTGACGATGGACAGGATGGCCACCGAGGGGCCATTACCGAGGCCTACAGGTCAACGTCTTTGTGCTGCCTTCAGAAGCCACGGGGAAATGAGCAGCAGCTCTGGAGGAAGGAGTGAACAGTCTGCGAGGAGCACAGATTCACGATCCTGAAAGCTTCAAAGATCTCTCATCTCTGACTTACAGAAAATGCCTTGAGGACACTGTATATATGATGGACCTATCTTTGAAAGAGGAAGACAGTGTGACTTATGGAAAAGCAGAGTTAAGTTTTTGCGGTTACAAGATGGACGATGCGTCTCCACTTTCTCCCGTTATCCAGAGATATGCAGGATTCAGCCATCTTGTACATTTGGACCCAGCCACAGACATGTTCAACCAATTGCAAGTCAGGCTCAGCTTTCATTTATGACGTTTCAACTCGCTAGCATCAAATAATTAATAGAAGCCAAACGAAATGTGCACAATATTTGATAAGATTGACTTGAAATTACAGAAACTTTCGGGGAATTTTGATTTAATGCGTACTTTGACTTCCGTTAACATGGAGAAGTCGGGATTCAAGACCAATACTCCAGCCAGCCCCTAGGTGGCGAAAGGAATGCTTTGGCTTTACTGTTGGGGAGCAGTCATGTCGTCCATCTTTATAAGCAGTCCAATAGTTTTAAACAACAAGATTCTTTTGGAACAGGCCCCAATTGATTTTAAAAGAGGGTGGTTTTGTTTTTTTCCTGTGGTGCGGCCTCTCCATCGGCTGCGGTTGATTTGAGCAGAGATATTTAAACAATACGTAATCAGGCAATGACAATAAATCACATTAAAGTATAACATTTTCCCTGGCTTCCTTTAACTCCATTCTAGAAACCTCAAGAGGAGTAAACACACTATAAAGTTAACTTCTCCCATTTTTTCTTTTTACCTAATGCTTTATATTTATGAATGTGGCTTTGCGTTGCTTGGTGCGGTTTCTCAAAAGGCACGTATGTATAAAGCCATGTCTGTATTGCTCTAAGTCCCGGCTGACAGCTTAATGTGGCTTCCTAATTTACTTCCCCACCCATCTTTTGACTCAAGAAAAAAAAAGCTCCCTTTTGTAGAAACGATGGAGGAGGGCCTGCTATTGGGGACAGTCCGTTAAGCTGTCCTCACCTTTCCGCCTGACCTGCACTTGGTTGAGATGTTTTCTAGCCGAGGCATCCTTCCTGCCCGAGACGCTGAGGACTGATTTATGGCCCCAACATGTTGGGAGGGAAGTGCAAGGGCACACGCAGAGAATTATCGATCCTGGAAATCAGCGGTAAGGACGACGCAGAGAGACGAGCAAAGAGAGAGACAGAAGACTGAGGAGCGGACGGTGCAGCAGAGGCCATTAGCCTCTTCCCCTCTTGCAGGAGAGTCCGGGCGGTGATGGGTGCTCTCTCCTGCCGAAAGAGGGAGGAGTGCGTGGGAGGGAGGGGAAAGGAGGGGCCCTAATAGGATAACTCCCCCATTAACCCAGGGGAGCTGCCTTTCAGAGATGCTATCAATCCGAGCGCACGTCTCCATCATGCCTGCTGCTCTGTCGCCATCACAACTGCAGCGCGCACAAACCCGTGGAAAGGCAGCGGCTGTCCATCATCCAATCGCACAATGCAGTACGTGAGTGAAATGTGCTGCAGAGGATGGGATAAAATTAGCTTTATCGCAGATCTCCAACGTAAGAAGTAAAGAGGCCGAGTAGCAGAGGTGGTAATCGACTGCAGACGCTCTGGGTTTACCTCATCCTAATATCCACTATGGTGTTTACAGTGCAAACATCTGCGCGATGCTGCCGAGCACTTAGGGAGCGCTGCCTCTAACAGGCAAAACGCACACTTGTTTTCTGAACGTAAACATCATCTCCATAGTGAGTGTATCATTTAAAAGGTAACTGACAGTGCCCATAAAACGTCATGTGATGCCATTCTAGCCCCCCCCCCCCCCCTCCCCCGATCCAAAAAAAGATGTAATCAGCATCTAATTTGGTGTGTTTACTCTTTGCTCGCGTACAGTACGGCCAGAGACATTGCCAGACATTTCAACTTGAGGGGGGGGGGAGGGAAGGAGATACTTTGATTGCAGAAAGACAAAAAAATTGAAAAAGAGAAGAAATTGTTGAAATCAAATTTACTGTATTACTAATTTACCATTTGAATACAGCTTTGAAATGTCACATTAACAAGAAGATGATATTTAAAGATCTATATTTTTTGCCTCTACCTACTAATTTGTTTCTCGTGAGCCTTTCCTCTAGTCAACTGCACACTTGGCATGTGTATTGTTAATGGCCCGAGAAAGTGCAATGCCGACTTTGGTACACTTTGATCAATATCTATAAAATATGAATCTATATAAATATTATTATAAATGAAATTGAATAAACAGTCGACCAGTGCTCTGTATCAGTCTGTGGGGGCGGGGCAGTGTCTCAGTCTGTGGACCGAGGTGTCTTCTTCCACGTCATTGGATAGACAACAGCAGCAACTGGGTCAAATCACGCCAGATCATTTTGTTTTAAACAATGTGATCTCCATCATGAACGCAACATTCTTAGAAATATCTTTGGCAAGTTATTTTCAAATTAAAAGCACACCATTCATATATTTCTTCTAATGCTTTATAAAAAGATGAGTTGCAGAGCTTTTATTTTGAAAAAAAAAGTTGTGAACTGGGGTCTGAAGATGTGTAGATTGCTTAACAGACCTTCGAAATAGCTGACATGTAGTGTATGAAAAAAAAACAGCAGTTCAGTGAATCATTCAAACCTATGTAGAAAGCACACACTAATGACCAGGGATAATTCTGAAGTAGATCTGGAGCATCAACAAGTAGAAGAGAACAGCCCATTCCATTGGAACATACACTGCACTAGTTTGACTGAGGCAGACAAGGTCTTTGTTTCTTCAAAGTAGTACCCACTTTCATTGAATAAGCCCCTCACTCTATTGTTTATTGGAAATGCATGAAGAGCGAGTGTCTCCGGACACCTTAAGTGGATAACCATATGCTGTCACAGTAGACCAGACGCGCCTCATATTGAGAGCTCTGTTGACCTGGGAATTGTGTGGGAGGTGGAGAGCGGGGGTGGAGCGGCACGGGGGACTTGTGAGAATTTCTGAGACGTACAAATCAAGGATTTAACTACTTCAGCCGTCTCTCCTACTCAAAAAACGTATAGGACCGTGTTCGATTGTGGTGCTCGGCTCTCGAATTTCTGATATTTAAAAGGAGGAATCACAAAGTCCTGTGCTGTTTTGTGAGGATGATGCTTTTGGAATGAGTGAGATATACTGCGTGAGACGGACAGATGCAACAATAGATGGAGACAGAGAGACAGAAAGATATTGCAGTAATGCCACGGGTCTTTATTGGGCCACACGTTAAATCAAGTGCAGATGTTCACCCCCCTTTTGACCGAAACCACATCAGCTGTCGCTCCCCTTGTTTCCTCCAGCCTCCCCAATTATTTCTCAATAAGCACAAACCAAAAACCAACGATCAGTAAACATGCAGACTCCTCAGATTCCATCAACGTCAAGCCCTACGGACAACAAGCTGCAGCCCGACCTCTGTTTGTGTATCTGGGAAACCCCTCTCTGGTTCTGAGGCAAGGCTGTGCAGCTATGGCACGCTAGTTAAGGGGGGTTGGAGTGTTATTATGGTTTAACATGCCAGCAGTTTCTCCTCCTCATCATGAAACAAACCCACCGGCCTGTCAAACAACTGTTGTCTTCTCGAGGGGGAAGCCCGCTGTCGTCTGCTCTGCAGAAGTCTTGCTTGTGGTTGAATGTTGGCAGCGCAGAAAAGAGTCAGTTTGTGAAATAACAAAGCAACTGAGCACAATACACGTGTTCCTCTGTGATTAGAAGTGAGCTGAAGAATATGCAGCAGCGATTTCTACATAACGTGTCCTCCTGCGCACGGCTCCGACAACTTAGAAATGGGTCACGCCAAACTACGGCAAGTGTGCGTGTACATGGCTCGCACGGATCTGGCAGGAGGCTGAAGCTGTTGGGGTAAAGGTGAAGCTAAAACTAATACAGCAGCAACCTCCACAAATCCATTTCTACTTAAATTTTCATGGGAGATAGAACTTGTTCCCTTCCATTACTCTGACTGTGTCCCGGGCTGCATGAAAAGTGTAACGCACTTGAGTGTGCGGCGTATTTAGCTCTCGCTCGCCCTTAATGGTGCCCAATCAGTTCCACCAGGTCCGTTCCAATGGGGTAGGCGGCCTCTGCCCTGATTACACTGAATTGTGGGTATTTCCTGCCTCTAAGCCTCGCATATGGATTGAGTAAGGCAGTGGCTGAGGGACTACCGTTTCTCTCCACTACATCTTCATTTCTTTCTCTCTCTCTCTCTCTCATGCTTTTTTTTCTCCTTTCTTTTTTAACGGAAAAGCAAAACACTTTTGTTTTCTCTGGCTCGGCTGTCAAAATACTGAGCTGCGCTTGGCTCGGCGTCCGCCTGCATGTAGCCAAGGGAAATCCCATGAGACAAGTGTGGCTAAATGCAGTTTAATCCACATGATCACTATCCATCTGCGCACTCAACCACACCTATTGCTGACCTATAGCTATAAGGCAGAAACATTTTCATTCAGTGTGTGTTTGCCGCTTTAGGATATTGATACCTTCAATGCATTTAAGTCCTGCTGGATGTATACATGTATGTGAAATGATTGACTCGGTTACACCATATGGGCTGTGGCCTATTTTTAAGACATTATAAAACAGCAGGGTGGACACTCAACAAATCTAATACGTTTTTCCCCCTAAAAACTCAATTATAACATCATCATGAAATATAACCTTCTGCTTTCAAATGGCATGATAGTAGCTGTAAATGACAATGTGCACATAAATGCTTTTAAAACTCAAATCTAGCAGTATTTTTGATACATATAATATTTTTTTAAGCAAGTACTCTTCGCCGGAACATCTAACAGTTATTGTATTATTATATAAAAGCACAGATATGTGAGACAAACCTGCGGAAAATGGTGTCAGTAAAGGAAAGTAGAGAGATGGCACATCAGTGGAATCATATTATATCCAAGAAGAGCCGATAAGAAAGCCCCTCTCTTGTATTCCTTAAGACGTTTTTAACCTTCACGCACATTACCTACTCCAAGAGTGATTTTCCGTTAAGAGCCCAAAAGATTCTGGATATAATCTAAAAAGGAATCTGCCTGAAATGTTAAACAAAGGAGCCATCTTACTGGGCATCCCATACATCCATCACGACTGAGTAAAAGAGGAAGACGAGGTCCTGCAGTCAGCGCCAGCCTCCTTCATGTCACATTAAAAATAATCCACCCGTACCAAATAATCATACTGAGCAGTTTTGGAGGACTTCTCCTCCGCTTTACAAATTTCCCATACTTATGCGATCCCACTGGACAGAGGCTTCACGAGCTCTTTTTGTGGGAGATTCTGGCATTTGATGCCGGTGCTTGTATGTTTGTATAAAACATTTTTTGGAACAGGGTGGATCATTATTTTGCGCTGGAGTCTCACACACTGGCCATACTTCCTCTCCAATATAACCGCTGATAGACGACCGATTGGGCTGCATTTTTCATGGTTTTACATACTGCACGGTACCTGCAGGGCTGTTTGGTTTGGCAAGAGGACGCGATCACCTCGAGGTCATATACCACTGAAGCAAGGAAGTATTTTGATTGTTATTGTATTTGTATGTTTGGATTTCTCGCAAGTTAAACATATAAAATTAACTAGACCGAGGGGCACACTGGGTTGTATTTTGTGGTATTAAGCTCTCATTTTTATCCTATGGATCTACACCGCAAACATACTTGTGGATATATTGTAATAGTTGCATGCATTCATTTCTTTTCCACAATATTTGGGCTTGGGGGTCTCTTTCACAATGTTGTCGAATGGCAAAAGGTCAAATGATTGGTATCAAACTCGTTTTGCTGGAGACCTGTCCAGGGGTACCTCGGCTCCAGCTCTCCATGAGTGATATATGTGGAAGGATGGATGGATGGATGGAAGGATTTCAGATTGGACCTTTAATTGAAAAAGTGACCTTCATGTTGCTATGTTGACTATACATCCTGCTGATTATTTACCAGCTTTAAAGTTGGCATTTTATTCCTCAGTTAGTCTGCAGTGGTCAATAAAGTGTCAGACCGTAATCCTGTAAAAGATATATCATATTTCTACAAAAGTGTTACTGGTGTTACTGTATTAAATTGAGCGTGTTTGAATGAAATAGTCCATCAGTGATTCATATAAACCTCATAAAATGTTGCATAATCTGTTTTCTTTTTCGTCCGGTGGGAGAAAAGGCGATGGGACATTTATTTCTTTTACAGTATGTGTCCTCAGCTGTTTGCAAAGCATTCTGTTGTCTTGCATCCCGCCCCTGACTCACTCTGCCGTCCTGTGGCTAACAAAAGAGATAGTATGACACCCTACTAAATTACCGGCGTGCAGAATGTGATTGATTGACTTGTTGTTGGCCTGTCAGGACCACTGGAATGTGCCTCGTGTGAAAGGTGCCTCCGACAAACACACTGGAGCATACCTCCTCAGGTTTCCCGCGCGGAGGAGGGGGCGAGCGTTGCACACCAGGTATTATAGATCTCATTGTGTGATTAAAAAGAAATAGAGAAAAAATAATATCTGAATAAAACCACAACCTCCTCCTTTGTATCAAAGGAAATATGTGCCTTTTTTTCTCCAGGTGTGGGTTGTTTCACTTTGCTTGTAGTAGGATAGAAGACTAACACAAAACACCTGACCTCAGAGTGAAACGTAGCATATGTTTAATGTAATAAAGTGCATTGTCTGATTGGTTATGGTAATTCGTCATTTAGCCACAATAACATTAAGCCCAGCCGCCTCAAATCCAGTCAAACTACTTGAAACAGATGTGGTTCTAAAGGTTCCAGATAGTTCTATGAGGAATGTGTCTCCGGGCAGCAGGAACCCCATCAAATGCATGTACGAATATTTTCACTCGGAAGAAAACGCATTCGTGCATTGTTATATTTTACTGGGCGGCATAAATCTGGAATTATAGAGGTGCTGAGAATAAAAAGTGGCTTGACATTTTTGGCGTGACAGTTCCGCCATCCCCCGTTTAAATGGCGGCGGGAGCTTTGTGGCGCGAGGCCCGAGATCTCCTCCTGTTAAGCGCACATCCTGTACGCTCCGTCCCCCGGCAGCGACCCGATCCAGCCGGAGGAAGCAACCAATCAGGGAGATATTAGATCAGCGCCGGGGAAAAATTAATAAAAATTCTCTCAGGTCCGCCTCACCTATACTGCGCCGAACCGTGAGATTCGTGCAGAGGAGTACAGGCGTTGCACTTTCAGCACTGCGACTCCATTAAACTCTCCGGGTTTCGAATGATCTATGGGCATCATGATCCGCTTTTGTGGAAGGTGTTGTGTTCCTTGCAGCCAACATCCAGACGAGGGTGGTCCGTGCAACCAGATCCTTTGACATCGCGGCGAACATGAAAACATGAAACATAGTTATTGATCACCGCGGCCCGCGCTAATCAAATAGCAGCCCCGTTTGTTTGAAGTTAAAAATGGTTGCAGTGGGTGTTTACCGTTGCACTTCTGGACCCTCCAGCCGCGCCCCTCTCAAACGTACACAGACAGAAGTGTTATTTGTATTGTTAAATTTACATTAAGTCCATTTTAATTGCATCAACCCACTAAACAGATCTCACAATAATGGGCCTGACAGAGAAAATTGCAATCATCTGTGAGGAGCCCGCGGCGGTATAATGGACAAACCTGATTAATTTAATCTTGTTGCACTCCATTATGGCTGCACTTTATCATTTCAACAGATGGAGCACCAAGAAATTAAAAAATGCTCTCAAGGATGTGCGGCAATCTCCATCCCTTTAGCCGAAGGTGTGTGGGCTGCGATGCTGAAATGAAGGCTCGGACATGAACCTTGGGATGAGTGCATTTTCAAAAACCAAATGTGATTACGTGAGCAGTCAATTGATGCAACAAATTATCTGAATTGTCTCGTGATGTATTGCTGAAGGCCGTTAAGGGCTGTCCATCCAACCATCCAGTCCAATCACCTGATATTGTCAAAGGAGTGGAATGACAATTACCACATATTATATGGAGGCTATGGACGTGAATGATGTTTTCAAATGCTTCTCGTCTCAATCTTAAACTGTTGAAATACTTGAAGGCTTGTTGTGTGCTCCAGTGTGTGAAAGAGAGAATTCACAAAGACTCCAGAAACACTCATAGAATAAAGAACCACAGAATTTCTATTTTTATACAAATGTTTTCAGCTTGTCTTCTTCCCTATAAGCACACGAGAGCAGGGGAAGTTAAATAATAACTAAATCTGTTTTTTTTTTACAAGTGACCCCTTCTAGCAATATCAGCTCGTGAACTCTCATCATAGATTGTAAACATCTCAGTCATATCTGATCTCAGATGTTACATTTGGATGTCTGGAAGGAAAATCAATATAATTAAAAATATGTAAGTAAAAACTAGATAAAGGTCTGAGAAATCAAGACGGTCTACATGTGTTCATTTTATTCTACTACAACTACTACTACTACTATTACATCTACTAATAATAGGCCAGATAATAATAATGATAATAGTTTATGTTATTGGAAAATTACCCATTTTTGAATGAAGTCAAAAACACAGGCACCCACTCCTTAATTTTTTCCTTAAACTATCCTTAAATTTATACATATGCCTTATAGAAACCTATAGGTGGCGCTGTAGTTCATATGCAGGGAGATGGAGAACAGTACTGTACTACTGCTTCCATAATTTGATGATGGTGTTCTTTTCACAATTTGAACATTATAAATGTTGTTAATATACATGTAAATTAAATTTTCCATTCTACATAATAAAAACATGATTTATTTGAATAAAATCCCTTAACTTGCATTAGTAAAATAAATACAGAAATATACAAATTAGAACAACACACACGCGCTAAAAGTGAAGTATAACATTACAATATAATATAATATAAGCTTTGTTTCGTCGTGCTACACGGTGAGTGGCAGCAGCACGCGCACAAGGAAGCAGGCGGATGTATCTGATGGTGTCATCTCACTCTGTCAGCTCAGAGTAACCTTCCGACTCCGCTGCTCCCCAAACTTCCCGGGGGGTGTCGCGTTGTTTCCCCCCCGTGTCGGACACGTTTCCCGGGCTGCAGTGACACCGGGGGCCGCTGACACGGAGGAGAAGACGTGGCTGTGGGCTTGAGGACTTGTTGCATGCGGTGACTGACACACAGCGCAGGTATGAAGCTGTGACGCGGCTCCAGTTGTGTGTTTCATCCGCTCCTCTGATACTTGTGTGGTTTTTTTTTGTCAACACATGTTCACCTGTGTGTGTGTGTTGACAGCGTGGTGCGGTGGAGACATTTCCAACATGGGCGGAGACACGGTGACACAACTCCATGAATCATAGCTGAGGCAGGAGGACTAGTGCGCAGGGACAAATACACACACGGTGAACTGAGGCTTTTACACGACAAACCCACTGTGGTTATACAATAATGTCATTTTTTTGTCTATATTTTAATTGCAAATTTGTCTGGAAAGTGTTGACCTTTCTTGAAAAGTATTTTTTTTACTGCAACAGTAATCAATATTAGAATTTAAAAAGTACTTCTGCATCTTTCAGTTGCTGCTAAAAGTCAAAGTCAACTTTATTTATGCCAGAGCAGGGTTGAAATGCTGCTTCTCTGTGATCCCCTGTGTAAACATTTAAGTAGACAGAACATACAAGTACGCAAAACGTAGTACACAGTACGACATAGTATGCAGTCATAAGGCACCCGTTGGATAGGATGAGAGGAGTGCAAAACATGGATTGAGGGTGCAAAAATACTTCCTAGGAAGTAATGTAATGTACGAGTCCTCCATGTGTCAGACCCACGTGTGCAGTTGTATTGCACAGTATTGTGTTGCATGTGCCGTCTCACATTTTCCCTCAGTGTCACGCACAGAGAGAATAACATGCTTTCACTCCCACAAAATAAAGGGGCGATGCAGGTACTGTACAAGTTGCACCCGGGACATTCATCAAACTCTCATTCGACCTTAAGTTAACAGCAGCTCTACTTCGCTTTTACTCTCAGTCATCCTGCCCCGGGCTGCAGTCATTTTTCTATCTAATTATTTCCTCCTTTTTCTTTTGTATTATTCTTTTACCGTGCACCACATTTGACAGTGATGGATAACAGGTTAAAAATGGACGTTCTCTCCTCAGTCGGTGTAGGTCGGATTGACTCATGCACGCACGGTGTTCTTCCCTCAGACCAAGAAGGACCTTGGAAAGATTGTGTTCCCCCTCTGCTTTTCCCATTCCAACGTGATACAGTTTGTCTTCATTTTCCTCCGAGCCGGGCTCATTTTCATGATGTATGGCCGAAGCACATCATCAAGACAGAAGTGTATGTTATGTCAAAGTTATGCCATCATGATAAGAGGCGAGGCTGCGGAGGCAGGCCTTTCCAATAGTGCAGCAGGCCTGAATCAGCATCTCGCCGAGTCGACTGGTTCCCTGATGGGATGTTTTTCTTTGTCTAGCAAAATTGTTGAATATGGGAATTCAATCAGTGTCTAAATATCAACTCAAGAAGCCGCCATATGTGTGCACCTGGTTACGATGAGGTTACTGGTGAGTATTGGCTGGTTTCTGAGGTCGGGCTGGAAATCCACGGGTCCATGCTGCACAAACCATCTTGTGTCAGAGTTGCGCTTATGGAAAAGAAGCAAAAGATTAGGCAGATGATATTTGCCTGGTATGTCTGTCTCATCCTGTTTCCAAGTTTTTAATCTTAAACTTAAATATAAGTCAAAGCTATTACTGCTCTACCTGTCTGTGTCACACTCCTGATGTTGGTCACCTGACAGCTTTTATTGTTACGTAAGCCGAATGATATGTTGGCTTTCAGTGCACAGACAACATAGACTGTATATAAAGATGGATAACACTTCCTCCAACTGTCTGGATATGAACGCTGCCATCCTGCGCCTTTGGAGCCACAGAGGTTGTGAGGTACCACTGATAAACATCCTCGACCAATCGTGAGTCAGTTTGTGAGTCGAATGACGTTTCACCTTGTTTTTATAGCTTCATATAAGTAATTTAAACCAAACTAACTGTAAAATCTTGAACCAGTGGGATAAGAACTACCTAAAATTACAGAAACCTTCTTTTAGAAGAATGTATTTGATGTGAACTTGGACTTTTAGCTCAGTCCATGTCCCATCGTCTAACACGGAGGAGGCAGAGTTGATGATCCATACTGCAGCCAGCCACCAGGTAGCGAATGAGATGCTTTGGCTTCACTTTTGGGGACCGTCATGTCATCCATCTTTATGTAAAGTCTGTGACAGACATGCACCATGAATGATAGAGATAGGATTATCTAGAAAGTTCTTCTTGATATAGAAGTTTCATTAATTAACTAGTTTGTTCTATGGAAAATGCTCATCTTACTAAAGATTGATTCAACGGGCAGTCACAAACAAAGAAAAGCAGCAAAACACTAACACAGGCTTTAGGATATACTTAAACCACCACACCTACCAATACTGAAATACGCCTCATATAGTGTGACTGAATCGTCATCTGACAGCACCACGGATTCACGATCCCGTCCTGGAATTGCTCGGCTGAAACATCATCCATTTCATGAAAGGTGGGGAACACAGTCAAAATCCCCAGCCCTGTAAAAGACACATTTATTGTGACTAAAGGTTGTTACACTTTAAAAAGCACTTTTCCTCTTCTTCTTTCGGTGATCTCACATCCGCTGAGTGATATATTTTATGGACGTTTTATTGACATTATGTGGAATATCTTGTTTTGTTTTTGACCCACTTTCCCTTTTCTGTCCTTTTTTTTCTGCTGCTGCTGCTGCATTCTGTATTTTCAGACGGAGCAGCTGTGGCCTGAAAGTTTCAGAAAGTGAATTCATGCACTTATAAAAGTCTGGTAGCTCAGCGGGGACACTGCAGTGTATCATGTCCGCGGCAATGAAGAGAACAATTTTCATTCACACATGTACCGGATTGCCTACTGTAGCATACATGTGCTTCACGTTTTCTTTAAGACTCGACTTCAGAGGAGAGTTCTCCAGTCTGCTCTCCTTACTTTTGAAGTTACATGCTCCTCCAATTACTGGGGCCATGCAGTCTCCCCTATGGTGTCCTTGGACAGCTCTCCGAGTGCCTGAAAATGTTGCGGACCATTAATTCTGGATTGTCTTCATCTGTTTGCATAATTTTCCCTCCATAACCGTTTTTTCCCCCATTTTCACAGTCCCTGCTCTCCGGTTTATTTGTTTTTAAACGTTTTGAGTCTTCAAGAGATTTCAGTTTTATATCATTTTTCAATACCACTGACAGCTGTTAAAAGTTTTACATCGGCCTGTTTTATGGTATACAGCCCCTGTCAGCTGTGTACTGTACACAGTGTGTGCATTTTACAGCCCGTGATCTGATGTTGCCTATTGAACCGCTTCACCTGCCAGCAGATGGATTTACGCATGTTTTCCACAATATTTTTCTATTCTCTTTGTAAACTCACCGAAAAATGTCTGAAATCTTAAACACAGCTGAGTCGCCGGTAAACAGAAAATCAATAATGTGCTCAAAAAGAGGGGGGAAGCTGTTTTCTTAAACCTCATGCGTTTTCTCGGGATTTTCACTTAGACTAATTTGCTGTCAGGCAGGAGGTTGTTTTTGCAACTCAGGCAGACTCCAGAAATTAATTTATCCAAATAACCAAGTCCTCCTGAGCCGCGGAGGTTGGGACACTGAAATGGCCCTGGTAGGCAAAGCTGCCGTTTGAAGTCTGGAATGTTTTGGCTGACTTAGAGCAGGCGACCGGAGTGGAAGGATCATTTTCACTGACCCATGGGATTTTTAACCATTTTCATATAGCGAGAGCAAAACAAAGTGAGGAAAACGCCTGAGCTGATTTGCATCGACAAAAGCTGTGGGGGGGGGGAATGAAGTGGGACTGATTTAGGGGAGATGTAGTTTTCTGTTTTGCTGATTTGTGGAATATGTTGCTCATGATATGTAATCCTTATCTACTTAAAAGAAATCTGGGATTTGTTTGGGTAACTATGTTTATGTCACATCTCCATTCATGCAACGATTTCCTCTAAAAACTTTATTGTCGCCATTAGGATAAAAGAAAGCAAGAAACTCAGTCTTTAAAAAAAATCCCCCTTCAATTGTGTTGCTAATTATGTGGTCATTTTGACTGCAGGCAAACCTAATACCAGGTCCATTCAAATAATATAAACACTTTGATTATACACTTTGATTTTATAAATGCCCTCATTAGGCGCACTCTGTTGGTGTATAATTTGTTATATCCACCATAAAAAACATAATCACAGCAGATACATTAATAAAAGGAATTCCTGTTTATAAATCGGATCCAATTCAAATACTTTTATAACAACTAAACGCGTCGCCTTTATTAAACAAGCCCAAGGAAAGAGGGGAAGTGCAGGAAACCAGGCGGACTCGAGTAACGGGGCACTTGAGTTTCCAGCGTAATAAATAATTCACAGGTCCTGTGTGATGAGCTGCTGAGGACAGAAATCCCTAATGACAGCTTTTTATAACCTATGACTCGGCTGGCCATTATGCTCCTGACATCCCGACACAGACCACATCCCCTCTGCATGCTCACTGCTCGCTCGCCACTCACTCGGCACTGCTTCACCTACCACATTGACAAAAAGGAGTTATATTACAAAGCGCAGAGTGCAGGCATTCACTGACAGATATTGAAATGGAGAATATGTAAAAATTAAATGATTACATATTAATTTCAAACATTTAATATAATAATTGTAGTTAAAGTGCATCGTCGTGCCAAGAAATACATTGCTATTTGGCAGAGTGTGTTTTTAATGTTTTTATTTGAAATATCTAATGGTGTTTTTCAGGAGTTTCTTTTTCAAATGGGTCCTGTCTCGGTTTTTGACTTATTCCAATGTGATGTGATACAAGCTCTCAACATATTGCCCTACAGGTTTTACACTACAAAAACCTCTTTTACAGAATCAATTCAATCCGTCCTTCCTTCTTCCTCCTTTAGTCATTTGTCTGATATGAAAACCAAAGGAAAATGTGAAAACTGTGGAAAATGAAAGGTTCTCTCTTATAATGTGTTAAATCAGCCCTGTCGTAAGTTTAATTTAAGTTATTAATTTCAGTTTTCGTCATTCTCTCCATCAGATCCATGCGGGAGCGCCTGGTGAAACCTCGACGCCTGTTGCCTCTGCTGTGCACGTGTGAGGTAAGAGACTGAATAATTGAGTTCCTTCAGTCTGCTCTGGGCCTGTGACTGATCAAGTGCTACACACTTTGATTGGCATAATGGCACCATACCCCCCCAGGTAAGGTCATTCCGAGCAACATCTGGGCCTATCATGCATTATGCAGCTCCCAGTATGGAAGGCAAGGCCTCATATGGTGCTGCTTGATATCATTATTGTTATCATTTCCAAGTCCCGGCCCTCACTAAGAATAGGTGGTTAATTTTAGATGCAAAATAAGATCCAATTACTCAGGCCTCTGCTTGTGGTTGTCCCCAGAGTTAGAGCAAGGAAATAAATCTGGTGGCCCTGATTAAGTACCTGACAATAGAGTTAGCACAGCACTAGTGGTTTATAGTAATACGGCGGACATGGGCAATTAGGCCCACCGAGTAATTTACAGTACTCCTTGCAGGTGGTGACCTGGCGTGAGCTGGGGACCACCTCAGAAACAAATGAGATCGTAGAGGCAGGCGCAGGGAGCAGCTCTGTACCACCTCCAAATAAAGCAAAGCAATCAGAGATTATAAAACGCTCCGTGCATATTTCAAATGTGTTATGCTTTTGATTTGGGGGGATTGGGGGGGAAATATGGCACCACGTTTTTCATTCGTGATTTTCTGCAGAATGAATGATCACTTTTATACCTTGTTGATCTTTTTACGTCAGCGTGGGCCATTCTCCCCGCGCTGCTACCTATTAATTATGAAATACTGTAGGTCTCGCCCATTTCGTTTTTTTACTGCTACTTCCTGCTGAACTCGGTGTGAAAGGCTGCTGTTCTTAAATAGGTGCATAAAAGTGAGAGTGTGTGGGGGGGGGGCGGGGGGGAGAGTTTCCCCCAGCGCGCTCTCTCCAGCATTATGTCATCAGAGTCAAAAAGGCACGGCTGAAGAAAAACGGCTTGTTTCACACATGATAGACACCTTAACACATGGAGCGAATGGAGTGAAGTATGTCGCTACTTCTCTTTACTGGAGCAGGACAGACGGTGGCTGTCTCAATCGGAGATGCTTTCACGGGGGGGGGCTTTATCATAGGAGTTAACAGATAAAGTTGATTTGTCTCTTATTATAAAATGTTAATTTGCCAAATTTTCGATTATCGAAAATATAACAATATAAAAATAGCTCAATCTCTTTTTGTATCCTAGTGTAAGCTTAGATTTTAATTCTTACTTAGGGTATTTTAATACGCTTTTTATCATTTACTTTACTGTGTGTAACAGTGAAGAAAAGCACTGCCCTCTTCTGCCTGCCTGCCCGTCTGGTCACCCCAAAGATTGAAACATAACTGTAGGTTTTGCTGTAGTTTACGGTGTGGAGAAGGCCCCTCTGTGTCTGTGGCTTATCGGCCTCCTGCACAGGTCAGCCGCTGGTTTGCAGAGTGGCAGGACCCCTGGAATAACTCTGACCGCCCTGATCCCCACTGTTAGCACATCGGCCTTAGTGTGAGCTGATTTCATCAAGGCTGCCACAGTGCGCCGGTTTCCCTGCTCCCCGTGACGGACCACTGCTGGGCCGGCTTCCTCGGAAAGCCCGTTTCACTTAACAGGAACAGGTCCTGTCTCAGCCAGTGGGATGTTTCACCGTGGAGCTCCTGACGGCTATTTGACTCATTCATCCGAAATAAGTTGTGATGTTTAATAACTTCACAGCCTATTATTATTCATATATTTTAAACATATACAGTTACACCTCTGCTCTAATCACCAGTCAGTCTCCAACATGGCGCTGCACGGCTGTGGGGGGGTGCCATCTATTTCCATCCATGACAAACACCCTGCAAATAGGGAGAAAAGCTAATTGGCATAAACGCCAATGATGTAAGCAGCACCCGCGCCACCAACAGCTGTGTGTGGACCACCAGTGCTTGCGCAGCTATTTTAGAGCTGCGATCTAAAAGACGCACACTGTGTGTTTGTGCTACACCTGCAACACAACGCGGGTGTTGCAGACGGAGGATGTTAGCAGCAGAACATTTGGCTTCTACCCTTGAGAGAGAAGAGATTAGTTTTGTTGAACACAGCTATTATTTCAACACCAAGTGTTAGGATATAAGGCCTGTTTCTTCTTGAGAGGATTGCATTTTCTATTTTTGATATACAAATGTACAGATATCACATTATTATTGTTTCTTTTAATGTGTATAGAGGCTTTTTATGAGTCCTATTCGATTTACCCAATAGGGAAATGTCTATTTGAGGGATTGGTGATATCACAAAAAAAATAAAAATCAATTATTATCATGTCACATTAATATTTACCATTTTGCAACATTTGACAAATTTGAGGCTGATCAATTACGTGTGATGCCTCCTCACTGTATTTACACAATACCTAAAAAATATATAAATATATATTGGACTTCTTTTATTTGGCTATTTATGATAAATAGTAAGCGATGATTATTTTTTAATTGCCCAGCTATCATTTCCACAGCTGCATGTGTGAACTCCTTGCTGGAACACTTGAAAAATATTTAGCATTTCTACTTCTGCTGATTAGTCCCTCATTAGCCTGTAGGTGACACGACACAGCCTCAGCCTCCATCATGCGTTTGCCAATCAGGCGGATTGAGTGACAGGCACAGGACAGCACATCTCTTATGTAAACCCTTCCTCTACCGGAATTAGAGTGGCTGTTGCTACACGCCACCGTCTCCTGCTTCCACACAAATGAAAAAGTAAGCGCTCCGGTTCACAAGTTCACATTTTGGATGCGTGCCGGAACTACTTAAGCCCAATGACGTTTTTTTTTGTTTTGTTTTTCAGAGGAACAGGTGGTCGGAGTGACATAATTCTGGCTCACTGCGAAGATCCTCAGAAATTAGGCTCTGCTGCTCTGCCAGAAGGGTTATTACTCTGTCAATATGCATGAGCATGAGTGTATCTAACTTGTTACTAATGTAAACTGATATAAATGGAAACACGGAGTCAAGATGCGGACATGGAAGCTTCTTTACAGCTGCTTACAAACTTAGAAAATAGGTTCCACAAACAAATCACATGAATGTGCGCCCATCTTTGACATGTCTTCAAGGCTTGGCCCAGAAAGCTATTTATTCTCCTACACTGTTAACTACTGGCACGTATGCGTTAGAGTGGAATGCCATTCAGAATGCAGAAAATATATTTAGTTCTTGCCAACAGACAGCAAAAGGCACCAGTGGGTCTGGCCCCTGTGTGAGAACAGTTATTTCTGTCACAGTATGGGCTCTCAATTACTGTAATCCGCTGTTTGACTCCTGCAAGAACATCAGGCGCGATTAGCTATTCAGATACATCTGATGTGACACCTACACAGCGCATATCAGAAGTGGACGATTTATTTTTTTACGAAAAGTGTCAAACTCCGATTGAGTTTTAGGGGAAAAAAAGATTTTGACAATAAAATTGTGATATCACGAGAAAACAAATTGTACATTCATGAGAATAAAGCCGTAATATTCTGAGAATTTCATTTGGACATTACGAGCATTGAAGTTGAAATATTAAGAGACAAAAAGTCAAACATTTATGAGAATAAGTTTGTAATATTGCGAGAATAAAGTCATATCTGTAGGCTGTGTCATGTGAGACGGGGAATGTCAGATCAGCTTTGTCTGAAATAAAATGACGAATGTGGAGCATCTTTTTTAAGTTATACTTAAGGTTTCATAAATAAAAAAATACTCATCGGAATTATCAGGACTGCGAAAAGATTTTCAAGAAAGACTTGATGGATATTGCCTCTTTTGGGTGGAGGAGGAAAGGTTTCATGATAGTGGTCGATTGAAAGACTGTTAATGTTAACATCCAAATGAGTTTCATAGTTTTAAAGAAACCGAAGGATTAGTTGAAGATTTGAACTCCAGTGGCTGCTTATATGCTTTTTCTTTACCCTCATAATATTATGACTTTTTTTTCAATTAAATAACGACTCTTATTCCTAGAATATAAGTTTATTTCCTTCAATATAACTCTAGTACTCCTTCGTATCAAGCAATCAAGGGATTTGCATTGGGAATATTCTCAAAATTACTCTTGCCTTGTGCCCCCTGTTAACTATTTCTCATTATAAGAAAGCAAGGACACAGGAATTATCACATAGTGTATCCGCTTGCTTTTGATTTGATAAGAAATTGTTGCATACAAGAGAGAATAACTGTTTGACGGACTTGACTTATTACGTGTTTCTTTAAGCCCATTAATAGGGAGGTGCTTATGGACAGTGGAAATACCCCACAGCTGCAGTCTGGCTGCTGCTCCATATGTGATCCTCCTGTCACCCCCCAGAAAACACTCAGACCTCAGTCACGGGCTCTACTGCAGCGAAAACAGACACGTGTCCGGCAAAGGGTTCACAATGAATATACAGATTTTCTGCCTGCTTTCTAAATTAGTTTAGTATAAAACATCATTGACAACCCATTCGTTTTTCACTGTGCAACATTAAAGCCGTGGTATGGACGATGCATTTCTTTTTAAACACTTAAAATGGTTGTCGTCACATGTAACTGCCTGGTAACACTAAATATTCTGCCGGGTTTTATTTGGGGAAACCTGTGAGGTCTGCGTTCGGACTAGGGGGGGGGAGAGCTTTATCTAAAGCTGGGCAAATCTTATGGTAAAGCCATGTGATTCAACAGGGATGAACTGAGAACAATGCCCAGATAACTGAATTACCTACCTGGTTGGAACACACAAGGGCTGTGTCCTGAAGCTAGGCAACTGGCCGCCCCTGTGTTTGTATTAGGAAACAGTTGAGCGGCGTCTGCAAACACATCTTGTCCTGTTTAATTGCTGCATAATTCCTGCCAAAGATGTCATATATGTCTCCTTTCTCCTGCCCTGTTTAAACAATGGAGGGTGTGTAATGGCCATTCACTGGTTCAGTGGCTTCTCTTGACGGGCAAATAATTGGTTGCCGGAATTGTGTAAACACTTCTAAACCCTCGGTAGACAATGTTTTGTGTTGTTCAAGTTTGAGCAATCACCACGGCCGAGTTAGATTGGAATATCAAGTCAATTGTTTGACGTAGGCTACTGAGTGTAATGTCCATACATTTCAGATTATTGAAGATGTTTGAAATGTAAAATTGTACCAACAACCCACAAATTAGCTGTAAGTCTGACATGTCATTTGTTGGTCACTGAATCAGATGTAACTATTAATGATTAACTCACCCAACAAAACTACAACAACACCAAGTATCTCTGTATTTCAAATTAATGCAGCGCTTTTTTTTATTATGGATGTTGCATCATTATAAGACCTTCTTATTGGTCAAGAAACATACTGTACTATAATTAGATTATATATTAAAATTAGTATTGATAAGAAACCAAACTAAATTTGGTTTGTCAATGTAACCAGGACAACTAATGCGATTTGTTTTAACAATTTAAATTATGTTTTATTTAAGCCTTGTCTGATTACCCTGACCAGTTATTATATATTCCTAACAGTGGATTGGTTTGCTATAGATACATTATATAGACATAATAATTGGAGATATTAAGCCAATTAAAAATATTTTACCCACTGGATTTTACCCACTGCACTCAAGTCAATAATTCATGGTGCCGCTGGAGATGACTAATAAAAAGCCTTAAGCTCAAAAAGATTGATTGCACTTAATTCTCAAAGTGCAGCTATTTCAGACTTTAATTGATTTATAGAATAATCTTCACTGAGTTGCTATACTTGTATTTGTGGTGCTCCACTATGAACTGATTCACCGAAGATATCGGAGGCTGAGAAACGCTATTTTTAGAGAAACTGCGCATTGACTTGGCTGAAGCACAAGACAATTTCACAAATGCAGTATTTGTTCCTCATAGCAGTGATTTGCGTCCTCAGCCTTGGAACTAAATCCATCTGACATAACAGATGAATCCAATATATATTATTAAATATATACTTAGTTATATCGCTGATCTGCTGCCACATGTGAACAATGCCTTCCCCCTTCTCTGAGCGCTCAAACTTTTTAAATGTCCTGGAGGAGTTCTAGTTCGAGTCCCAAACCTACTGAGATCTCTAATGAAGGCTTTACCTTCCAGGCAAGCATATTTCTCCAAATGACAGTAATTTACATATGATGTATTTAGAGAAGGAGAGGGCAGGCTAATTCTATTTAGAGATTTTCCTTTGTTTTAGGAGTCATTAGCAGCTCGCTCAAATCTAATTTTTACAATTTCATCAGGCCATCTTGGAAAGCCTCTGTGAGCTCATCAGAGAGGAGCATTTATTGCTAAGTGTTCTCTATTGCATTAGCACACAATAAAGCGGCCAGGGACTGCTACAGACGTTTATGCGGAATCCAGTTAACACTCCGCCAATTCGTTTTTTATTGGGACACAATCAATTTTTATTCATTTTAAAGGCAGAATGCTTTCTTTCATTGTGTGCCTACCCCAGCTTATTATGCCCTAAACTAATTACTCATTTTGTTTTCACAAAACGCTAATGTTTATGTTAAAGATTTCCTCCTCGAAAGGCTCACCTGACGTGCACAACACATAACAGGACATTTTTGTAAGGTTTTAATGCAAATCTGTCCCACATGCTCCTCGTTATCAAGCATAATAATTGCATTGATTTCATTTGCAGAAGTCTGGCAATAACAATAAAGTGTGAGTAAGAACACATGGTGTGGCACTTCGATTTTGAAGAATGAGTCATCCATCTTGGCCCTTGGGTCAAAAGTGGCCTTGACCAAAATTATTTGGCCCTTCTTTGAAATTACAATGACACTTTTGGCAAATTTAGACAAATCTTCTGCAGGGAGTGGTCCTGAGGAAATCATGTGGAAACCAAAATGAGCCTCGGCTATTATCAAGCGATTCAGTACAGCTGAAACCAGATCGAATGAACTGACCAGTATCTTTATGATTCAAACGCAAGTAAAATCCATCTGTGTTTGTCTAAAAGAGAGACCGGTGTCTTTGTCAAGAAGACACACTTGCCTGCCTTTGAAAAATAAGGGTTACATAAACACACCCTCTTTAAAACCCACATTTCTGTTATCCATCATTCTTATGTGTAATTTCAAATGTGACTTGAGGTATGTTATCAGGAGCAGAGATGCTGGTTTTGACTGCAGCGCGGCATAGTGGTGGAAATCATTAAGATCGGTATCTGTAAAGATGTTGAAATGTTGGACACTTGTTTGAACACAACTGCTGATCCCTGGTCATATAAGTGATATTGATGCCGTTCCTGCAACAACATGAAAATACTTCTGTCTCGTTACATACCCAGTGCACCATGTAATATTCTTAATATTGAGGAAGAAAGGGGGAGCTAAAATAGCATTTGAGAGTTTGCGATATAAAAACTTCTAGTTGCTATTTATTCTGGTGTGTGTGTGAAAGGAGATCTCGATCTCCTGTGTGGCGGGGAAGCAGCTTAAGTCATCTCAATGTGAGCTCGATGTGTGCATCTTCACTGTGGTCTGATAATTAGAGTGCTTAAGTGCTCCTGGAGACAAGACAAACTCAGATACCCTCTTCCTCCTCTGCCCCTCGTCTCCTTCACCACCAAGTCTTTAATGGCTCCCGTTCTGCGCTGATATCGTTTATTGTTCAGTATCCGATGTACCTTGTTCCCATCGCCGTTTACAAAGAGGCACGTTTGACCTTAAACGTAACGTAGGCCACAGGCTTCAAGTCCACTCCCTTCATCTTTCAACGTCCGCTGCTTTCCCATCACTAAAATACGCAGGAATCCTACATTTGGGGTTAGATTTCAATACGGACAAACCAGGAATATTCATAGCTGCTTCCAGAAATGACAGTTACAGTAAATGTGCGTGTCCTTGCATGTGTGTGGGTTCCCAGTGTGTGCGTGCAGATCTTTGTCTGTTCCATTTTTGGGATCTGTCTTGCAGAGGGATCTGGAATCCTTTCAAACACATCGACGAGATGACAAGTTATCATTGATCCGTCCTTACTTAGTGGGATCCATTAAATAATGTATG
This sequence comes from Pleuronectes platessa, assembly GCF_947347685.1. NCBI lineage: Eukaryota > Metazoa > Chordata > Actinopteri > Pleuronectiformes > Pleuronectidae > Pleuronectes > Pleuronectes platessa. Next base: position 9,152,377 of record NC_070645.1, on the reverse strand, counting down.
GGCTCCTGTGCATTACCAGTGCACTCTCCTGTCCTGACCCATTAGAGGAGCAGGGGATGGGGCCCTATAGAGGCTCCAGGCCTTCAGAGGTCCCCGGGCTTTCATTTAATTAAATTATCCCATAATGAAAACTCCCATAACGAGATTAATTTTAATTATTTATCAGTGGCCGATTTGAGGGAGAGGCTGCATTAATAATGCATGAACTGGCTAAACATTTTTCAATTCATCACCTTTTCCTTTTGTTGAAGGTGCAATTTATTAAGTGCTCTTCAGCTGCTAGAGGCGATGTTGGTGGAGTTATTGACGACCAGGCCCAGAGGTCAGTCAGAAGTGCCCGACTGTCAGTTGATAACGTGAATTAAATTGATAAATTAACTTCCCCGCAGTACATATGTGGTATTATACATTCTCCTGGTGTGTCAATATAAAATAATATATTCTTTATTTTAGAAGATTTATCCCCAAAGCTAGGTGGATTTTATATTAATACCTAAAGGCAGAGAAGTAATCAAAATTATGCCTGTGATTTTCTTCTGATGTTTGTATACCCCAATCAGGTCGGCACGCTGATTCCCCTTGTGTGAGCACATTAGAAGACTTTGGTGGCTGGCCAACAGACTAGGGGAAGATTGTGGACTGTCACACAGTGTGAAACTGTAATTAGCTGGCATGGAAGTGTGTTTATTTGAGTTCCCGGGCAGGAGAGATAGCGGTACAGTGGAGATCTGTAAGCCGATATTTTGTTGAAAAAACAATTATCTTTTGTGACTCAAATGAGCGCATTGACAGAAACATATAGGCAGGCAGAGCAGCACCGGTGGCTTAGGGAGAGCACGAATGTCATTTGGACAGTGAGCCGAGTGCATTTATTAGGCCCTCATCAATACTTGATTAATAATTCAGGCAGAGTCTGTGGCTTCTTTAGGACAGGGTTTCAGCTAGCTTGTAATTTTGCAAATTGCATAGTCATCAGGCAACCGAACGGGCCGGGCCAAGCCTCACAGAGAGTCCCAGCAGTGAACGTAGGTCGGCCTGCAGGAGTTTAGTAACGGGTACACAGCGAAGAATTAAATCTTGTTGTGGTTGTTGCGTTGTTTTCAGGTATCCACAACATAAGCAGCGTGGAAACAAAGGGCTTTCAAAGAGACAGTTGGCAGCACCTTCCCGGCCAAAAGACAAACTATCGTTTTGCACCAGAATATTCAGAAGCAGCAAGAAATATAGATTAACTGTTTGATTAAGCTCTTGAGACAATAGCACCCAGTTGTGGAATAACCTTCTTACATCTTGAGGGTTTGCTGATTCTGTGGAACCATTAAAAAATCAGGTAAAAACATCACCTGTTTAAGCAACCAGTCAGGTGACTAGTGTGGACCAGGTCTGTCCCGCTTTGCACTTGTTCCTTTTCCGTGTTTGTGTGTGTGTATTTACATTTTGTATGGTGTAACTCTGTTTTGGTCCTGCACTGCACTTTGTGAATCTTGTCTCTGAGAAGTTCGACATTTAAACTTCACTTTCTTATAAAAATGTACAGAAAAGCGATACGTTGCTTCCTTATCTGGACCCAATCATAGCCAGTGCAGCTACATTGGTCATTATTACTCAATTCAAAGTGGACATCAATATTCAGAGAGCAGCCTTTTGTCATGTCACCAGCCTCGTCCTTTAACAGATCACTTCCTGTTTCTTGCCGAAAACAAACAGGCATTTCTTTTCATTGTGATTTGTTCAGGGTGCGCAGGCCCAGGTGCAGCGCTCGCAGATCCATCTGTGACCAGTGACTGAGCAAACACACCAATTACCTCAAGCCAACTCTGTGATAACTCCCATTCACCAACACGGGGCCCTCTAATTGCCCTGACCAGTAATACCTGTTCCAAAAGTGCACTATTCTTCCACATTGTTTCCAAGGCAACAGGAAGTTCTGGTGACCTATAAAAAGTTGCCACTTCTGTAACTGATCCGAGTCGAGGCGGTTGTTTGTTTCCATGGCAGGCTGCAGAGCTATTTATAGGATCTATCTAGCTGGTACCACCAGGCACAGAAAACATTACAAGCAAGAAGTTCTCTGGTGCGTTTCACAGGCTGAACACCGACCCGAGAGGTGAGAGGATGTTTTGAGAACAGAAAACACCTGGGGCTTCAGCGAGTCACAAAGTCAAGAGGAAGAAAAGCTTCACACTCCCCCCCCCGTTTTCCCAATGCCTGCTTTTTCCCCCCTCAACGACGAAGCGGATCCTTGTAACAAAAACGTAATGTTTATTTTGGAGTCAGAGGCAATGCCCCGGATGGCCGGCATTTCTTTGTTGTGGTTTCTCTTGTGTTTCTAGCAAAGACGCGCAGAGCTGCTGGTATTGATGAGTCACAAGTTCATCATCAGAGGTCTCTGGCAGTTCATCACATCTCCCCTCACCGTGTGCATCCCTATCGAAAGGTTAATCAGGGAACCCTCGGTATCAAAGTGATAATTTATCTGTGATTCATGTTGGGTTGACCTTGTGAATCGGAGATAAAGGTATATTAATTATCAAAGGTGTCATTTACAGAGTTCATGGAGAGATCTCCCCCGAGGCAGTTGGCAGCTGTATCCGACTTAACTCCAGTTTCGTCTGTCTCTGACTTTTATTACTTCTATACATGTGCATGTACATGTCTGTGCCACAGCTTTATAAACTGTAGGTGTTACTGCAATTGTTCCAAAACACTTTTCAAAGTTCACTTTGAGTCTTGTACATTCCTGAATAAAAAAGCACTACGGCTTCTTGAAAACCAAATGTAGATCCACCATGAAAGGTTTAAGTCCTCAAATGAGATTTAAGGAGGCTACACAACCGATGGAATGAGATGAAAGAGGTGAGATATCAATAGGAATCCATTTAGTTTATGGACCAGATACATTAACTTAACTAACAATCAATCATTTTGCTCTTTTAAAGCTTTTTAATGCACGTAGATCTGACCTGTCAATACATTTCAGCTTCATGCTCACCCTTTAACAACATTGTTGTGGTTACTCGTCTCCCATTGTCTGTTTGTTACCTTCCTCTTGAAACCTTCACTGTACAGTCTTCCTCACGATCGCTGTTAGATTCCTGTAACGCTGCTTTGCAACAAACATGATTCAAGAGAATAAGATGAAACCTTTAATTATCTAAGGGGCACTTTAAAGAGAACATTTTATTTCTTAAATATTTATTGAGCTTTAGAGGACACAACAAAAAGCATTAAGGGTGTTATATTATTATCTAACATACAGAGAGACATACAGAAATAAATGATAAAAATAAAATCAAAATACTGTGAGGGGGAGGCAGAAATTAATAGAAATTCTTGTGTTCCTATGTCTCCTAATTTACTGGCTCAGTATCTCTCAGTAGCAGGAACACAACCATTTACAAAGAATTCCTTTTATCATATATATGTCCCAGAAGATTCTTTATTATGAAATGCACGTCTTCCCAAAATGACTGTACTCTGTGTAAGGTTTGCCAAAAGTTGTCATTTTAAAGAAACGGGTCGTGTGATGTGTTTACCTTTTGTTGAGCATCTGCATTTTACTCTGTCGTTCAGCTCTGTCATTCTGAAATTATATGTGTTAACTATATAAGTTTGTTTACACTTAAACTGAGACCTACTGCCCCAACATGGAGAGTGAAGAGAGAGAAACGGCAGAATATGAGACTGTAGGGCAGCTCTTGTCAGATGAGATAGAACATATTTTCACGCAGTACAAAGAGAGAGTGTGCTGTAAGGAGTGCATTGCAAATTCCATTTCCTCATGGAGGAAGTCACCTTTTAACAGGGCCACTGCTGTTCCGAACACATCAAGAGGAAACAAACATGGAAAGTTGGCATATCATTGAGCCCAGTCGGTTCTATTGATGTCTTCCACAATGATATGTTTGTCCAAATGAAGTCTGAGATCTCAAGAGAGTGGACAAGCTTTTCTGGCTTGGACAGAGAGAATCAAGGTTTACTTCCAATGGATTCTTGGAAGTTTTGGTTATTTCCTCTGCCAATTAGGTTTTCACCCCTTGTCCATTTGTTTGTTGGTTGGTTTGTATGTAAGCACGATTACAGCCAAACTACTGGAAGGGTTACCAGGAAACTTGGTGGAAGGATACAGTATGGGTCAAGGAAGAAACAATTATATTTTGGTCTGGATCCCGGTGGTTCCAGGACTTTTTTCCCCTTGTGTTAAACATAGTGACAATGCTTTTTGACATTTCACTTATTTATCAGAGAATAATTCATTGAGAAAATATTCTGCCATATTTAGTTGTCTGATATCTATGAATATGTGCAATTTGGTAGAGTTTGATTCGACTAGAGGCGACTGTTGGGCGCTCCATTGTGATTTCTCCCTCCTTTGTGACCCACTGTTAGTAGTCTCCTCCCTTGGATGATGCCGTCTTTGTTTTGTCATATGTAAAATTACTTAGACAGCCCTTCCTGTCCACTGGATATTGATAGCACAGCAGTAGTGCTCTAGTAAAAACAATAAATGAAAGGTTGTCTCCCGCAGTCATGATGACCGCAGCGACAAGTACCAGACACATGCACAGAAGTCACCATGAGGTACTTTGGGCTGAGGTATTAGCATATACATCAGCACTCCTCCTGCATAGTCTTAAACTGTGATTATCCCATCGGTTATTTTGGAACCTCTTGTCATACTTCATGTCTCTCCGGATTCGGCATGATCGGAGGGACCTACTGGTTTGGCAAGCTGCTAATAGTTCACACTGTCCTCAAGGCTGTGAAAAAATTGTGCGGCTCAGCAGGTTTCCTGCTGTACTATAAAATGAGTGACATTTGGTGCGGAGATAATCCGAGCGCCAGCTTCTTTACGTGCACATGCAGGAGGAGGCCGGATAGACAGATAAGCCCAGCTGTTAAGTCTGTCCGCAAGTTAAAAGTTACTGAAAACTGGTGTCCAATGGCAGTGCCCATTCATCACTGCAAATACCCCGGCTGTGTTCGCTTGCACTTGCTTCTTAGAGAACAAATGTGGATGTAGGTTAAATATAAGTTATTTTCCGGTCTGAGGTATTTCGGTTTTATTTATGTAGGATAGATAGCTGATTGGTAATACCCCGGGCTTAAATAGCCTTGTCTGTGCTTTTGTATCATCCCTTGGCAAACGGCTGCATAACTTAAATGTGGAAGCGTATTCTGTCAGTGAGACAAACTGGCTCGCACAGGCCTACCTCTTTTGAAACTGTTTTTAGTCACTAAGCAGAATGGCACAGGCCCAATCTAAGTGGCTTTCATCTGTCCAATTCAAACAGACGTTTGACCCCAGACATTTGCCTAATGTGTTTTTGTTATGTGTACTCCTGGCTTCACAAATGTCACAGTGGCTGGACTGGTGGGGGTTTGGTTTGTTACTCGGGGGAAGGAGGGGGTCCGGGAACAGAGTCAGCCTGAGGGGGTGGGGTTGCAAGGCAGCAGTTATGTCTATAACCTCTGCATTTTGTACTCTAACCCACTGGGAGTTGGTGGTGTGGTGAACATAAGTTCCCAGTGATGACCGCCCCCACCATCCCCAACCCACCCCTCCACGGGCCAGACCCACTGTGAGCCTGCTGATCAGTGGCTCGGCCCCCGGTGCGCAGATGACCGGGGCCCAACTGGACATGCAGCTGTGGAGGAGACGGGGAGTGCCACATTTCTGGCCGCCTGGGTTGCGCAAGTCAGAAGCCAGCCCCGGACAGTTGGGGCTGTCTTGACAAATGCTGCCATTAGAGGGGTGCTGCAAATTTATTACCAAACATATTGGTATTCTAGGGTGCAGCTAATTCAGAGTTGGTGGCATTACTGGCTGAGGTTTTGTCTTTAAAACTAAATACCAGATTAGCCGTGCTAGAGAATTTCTTTCGTCATGCCATCACCTTACCTTAAGAATCAGTGCTCAACTTGCAAAGTTCTTTTGTGTATCAGACTCCTCAAGAGTGTGATTGTTCTATCTTGTGAATTTATCCACATGCTTGCACTGTGTTAAAAGTACTTTTTAAAAAACTTTAGTAAAGTTAATATCACAAAGGCAAACTAATTTAATTAGTATGAAGCAGTCATGTCTTGTCAAATTGCTCTTGTATCTGGTCTAGTGCTATAAGTGAGGCTGAAAATAATTAGTTGTAGATTAAAGCCTTTTTTCTTGAATCAAAATGATTAAAAAAAATTACCTCCCAGCCATGCAAGCTCTATTTTCACCGTGCATATTTTACCTACTTAGAATCCCATAGGCCGAGCTGCTGAATGGAGTGTTTAGATAATTTAAAGCCTGGAAGCATATATGACCTGGTCCTCCCCCTCAGCTGAGTGTGTCTTGATGAGTAAGGGCAAAAGCTGTGATTCGTCTAATTTAATATTATTATTTCTACTTCTCACAAAACATTATTGTCTTAGTTTAACCTATTTAGAACTAAAGCTTGTTTCTAAGGAAGACATGAATCTCAACAACCCATATTTAAGTGACTTATTCAGCTGAGTTTACTCTACTCATTCTCTTTATCTTTTAACAGGCCATATATTCTCAGCGTAATGCCTGCAGTAGTGATTCGTGCAGCCATAGTGATGTCTCATTATGAGTAATAGGTCTCTAACGGGTGCTTGTTTGGCTTTTTTGGGGCCATTGGAGAGCAATAAAGTGTCTGTCTGAGGATTTTCGGGGTCCTCATAGACTTTCCCCAGGTGTGCCTCTCTGGTCATAAAGTAAAACCTGTCTCTCAGGGTACAGTCACGGATAAATGTGCCTACTGAGCAAAAATACTTTTGAGCGTGCACTGTGATTTTCCAGTCAGCAAACGCAAAGATTTTAAATTACTTTCGAAAAATCCTTTGCAACAGAGTGCCGGAGCTGAGGTGTGCTCGCTGTATTTTATTTTATATAATGTAAAGACAAATGAATTTTTCCCCTTAACTCAAAACATGTCCCCACCGTGTTTTGTTTGGAACCAAAATGGCTGCAACAGTAAGGTCACGCTGTTCATTTACGTTTGTGACGTCCACTGAGGTTAACCATTTCCTTTGTTCCCCTCTCGCTGCGGAGGAGAGCTCCTCGTGTATTTTCAGGTTGAGATATGCCGTGTTTACTTTTATCACAGCTCCTCGGCCGCGGCAGGCCAACCTGATGTTTATTTATAAGGAACTCAGGCTTCACTTGGAACTTTCATTCACCACATGAAAGCACTTGACTTGCTACTAATTTACCTTGAGGGACTTCAAAATTATCTGTCTGTGCTGTCAAATCCTTTTTTTGTGGCGGCAACTTGTCAGCATCAAAGATTTTCTGTGGAGTTTAATGAAAGCCTGGTAAAATGGATGGGTTAATCTTATATTGTATAAACTTGAATACAGCAGCTTGAACTGAAAGCAGCATGTTTTTGTGCCTTCTTTTGTTTCTGTGTTCAGTGTTGCTATGCCTGTTGCTTTCTAGTTAGTGTTGGGGAGCTTTTGTGAAAACACAAGCAGTGGGTACGGAAGAGCAATGGAATAGTATTGAAAATGATCTTGAATTTCCCTCGGTCATCAGTGATGTTTTGCTTTACCAAGCATGTGTCACTCTGTGCAGCTTTTTTATTTTCTCCAGAAACCCTGCACATTGAATAACTCAGGAATATCCAGTACCTAGCACTTACAGAGCTCTTTGACAAATTGCCATGCAGCAAACTTAATGTCCCACTTGTGTCGGGAGCAATGCGGGAGGGTAGGAGTTTTTTTTTTCTTTAAAATCTTATTTTCCCATTAGTCAGTAGGTGAGCACTTCACCTGGTAATGCCTGTACAAATATATAAAAACTGTTATTTTATCCAAAGTTATCCCAAGTTCAGATTTCTCCTCCTGGAGGAAGGTTCTTGAGAATAATGCTCTGGTGAGACTTGTGTCAAAAAAGGAACTTGATCCCCCCCATGTGTGACATTGTATAAACACTAGTAGTAGCTCTACCCAGACAAATTTGCAGTATATGCATATGAAAATATTGCAACTGTGTCACCGGGGTGTTAGCATTTCGTTTCATCTGCACCATTTGATTCCTTGTCACACCGTTCCTGCTTCTTACACACTGTTTATATATTCTTTTTCAAGATAAGTAAACTCACTCTGTTGAGATGTCATCCTTTATGGAACAACAGGAGGGGGGGGAATCCCACAATTACGTATCTGAAACTTTCCAACTACTAGGATTCCAGTTAGATGTACATTAACCCTCCACTCTTTATCTCCATAATGTAATCAGCCGTTTGAGAGCGAGTCTATTTCCACGTGTGTGAGAGGTCTGAGTGGATAACCTGTTGGCAGTGGGGGACAGTGCAGATCTCTCCTCACTCCAAATTGCAGGCAGGCATCCTTGCAACCCCACATGAAGACCATCGAGTCCCATCAAGATAATCCTTAATAAAGAACGGCTTCACATTTAATCTTAGCTCACTTCTCAAATGTCTTCCTTGATATAGTTTTTGGCAAGTGGCGTTTTAGCGCTGATGTCAGTTGGACAGTATCAGTGCATCTTTTGTTAAGCTTCCACTTGGCAGATGCAGATGCTTCTAAGCTTTTACATTTGCCGAAGGAGAAAAAACTGAATCTAATATCTTTTAAAAGTCTTTGACATCGTATTGTTACCGCGCTAAAAAGGCGATTGACTTCCCCATTGCCTGTAGAGGACTTTACCTTTCTGTTTCCTTTTTACTTTACCCGGTGGAGCTTGTTCGATAAAAAATTATAAGTGCACAAACACTCAAGGCTATTTATGTGCGAATGGCCGTATGTCAAATTTGTGTCATAACATTGCACTGGGAAAGGTGGTGTGTCCACATCTAGACTGCAAAGGAAAGAAGAAGGAAGGAATAAGCGGATTCACCCGGGTGTCATGTTTCCAGCACTGCTGATTGGAGTCGGAGACGATAAAAACCTGTGTTGAATGCAATGTCATTTTACTGGGAGTGAATGCCCAGTGATGTCTATTCCCATTGCAGACAAAAGCCAGATGGTGGTGGGTTTTAGTGGATGTAGGTGGGTTTTTTCTATAGTGGAAGAGGGGCTTTATTGAATATGTCTGTGCTTCTTGAACTTTAATATTTTAAATCCATATGAAATTTGCTCCTAAACTCAACATCTTGACATTTAAAATTCTAAATTAAGAATTATTTTTATTTTTTTGTGCAACTTATGTGAACTTGTGTTTAGTATTACATTCTGTCAAACATAAGAAATAGAACAACAGCAAAGGTTGATTGGAGCCTTGATTCAAAACATGCCGTGCTCACAGAGAGAAAGAGGAAAATCGGACTTCAGCCATTGAGACATAAACAACTCTGGATAATGATACTGTGCAATTTGAAAATAACTCACTTGCAAAATTACATCTCCAGCTAATTTCATACATCTCGCTTATTGAAATAGAGATCAACAGAGTAAATCCAGCGAGTTAATTGGCACGTGTACCCCGCCGCTATTAGAAATCGTCACCTGAGAGTCCCCAAGCATCTATTAGTCAATCGAGTTATCTGTTACCTGTTGAATGTGCAATATATTTCCTGCTCTGATGCTGAAACATAAGCCCACCGGTTCACCTATGGGTAAAAGGGAAGTAGCGCTTGCATTTCCAGCTCGTACACCTCATTGCTGCTGCGTATTTAAATCAGGAGCCGGGCTCACAGCTCTGATCTATTTCTGTCGGCTCCTTGTTGACTGCTGCTGCACAGAGGTTGGTTGGCGTTGACCTGCTTTTCAGTGTGGGTTGTGAACTCAGTGGCTGATCCGGAAGAAATCGACTAATCTATCAGTTTCTTTTTGATCGTGGCATGTGACAAAAACAGCTAGGATTTTGCTCTTTTTTTTTTGTCACAAACGTGATGAATTTCTATTTTCCACCTACTGACCATGAGGAGCAGATATACAAGGAGTGCATACACGGACCAACCACGAACACAGTAGACCATTCTTTCAGCCATGGGTGTTCTTTTTCTCTCAGCACCTCTTTACCGTAGTAAATGTATGGTTTCCTCTTCCTTGAAAATCATTTTTCAGCATTACAGTTGGTATTTCGCCCTCGGTTTTATTACGTGAAGATTAAATTTTAAATGGCCCATTGCACTCCCAACCATTCATTACACAGAATTGATATTCTTGGGGGGGGGGAAGGAAAAGTCAAAGCATATTGAAGTGAAAGTTGTACAAGCCTCATCACCAGCTTCCATAAATCACCAGTTTGAGCTCATCAGTAGCAGCGTGGCCTTGTTTAGCAGCTTCGCACAGTTGAAATAATAACCTGGAGCAGACAGAAGGCAGTCATTACCTTGCACACAGGCGCGGCGTGTACGTGTTGACGGAGGACTTCCACTAGACTGCAGCGCAGACGGACAGAGCCGGGACGCTCGGGCCGCTGGTAAACCTCCCCGCACCCCATCACCTAAAGCTAATGACCTGAACCCCTGTTTACCCTCTGGAGTTCCTCTGCGACTCCGAGGGAGAAATTCAGCAGTGACCTAAGACTCACAAGAGAGAGCAGAAAAAAATGTGGTTTGTGGTAAAGAAAAAAAAAAAAGAAGAAGAGAGAGCATAACAAAAACAAGGGGTGAAGGGGGGAGAAGAAAAGTGTGGGCCCTCGGGGTGTGTGAGCACAGCCTGGTCAGGCCAGTGGAGGGATCTGCCATTTCATTGTCTTAAGTCTCCACTGATACAATCTGGAGAGGGCTCTATTGCTTAAAGCTGCGAGTGAATGACATATGGGGGAGCTGGTGTGAGGCACAACTCCCGCGTGCCTCCTCCAGACCCAAAGTCTTCCTGTGAGAGAGCGCCTAGCAACTTTCCTGCTTTTTCAAACGGCAGCAGCAGCCTCCCTCTCCCTCCCTCGTTCCCTCCCTCCCTCCCTCCCTCTCCAGCCGTCGCTCTCTCACTCTCTCTCTTTTTTTCCCTCTTCCTCAGACACTCACTAGTCACTGCCCGAAGCAGTAATCGGACAACTCTCTTTCTCACTGGGACTGGGTCTCCAGAGATACGGCGCGGGGCTCCATGGGTTCCAACACCTAAAATGAAAAAGAAAAAGTAGTCTTGTAGTTTACGCTCACTGTGCTACAGATTCTGGCAGCAGCTGAAGAAGCGCTTCAGAGAGTCTGCTGTCCACCTCTGCTGGACTGACCGATCTGTCTGTAGACGATTTTTTGTTTTTAAGAAAGAGGACGGGATAAACACGCAGGGATTCAACCACAATTGTAGTAAGTATAATTTTGATTTCTGCCTCAGGTTTTATCTGATGCTTGCCTTGTCTCAATTCTTTTTTATTTTGAGTGTGCCAGTGTGTGTGTGTGTATTTATGTTTGTGTGTGTGTGTGTGTGTGTGTGTGTGTGAAAATAGCCCTTACATTTCATAGATTTGCATCAGCTTTAAATTCAAGATATAATTCCCATTTAAAGCATCTACGTCAACAAAGAAGTTGGGGTAAAAACCAAATTTTTGTACTTATACTGTCATTAATTGTCAGATATATAAACAACATAAAAATAAAATAAATATGACTAAAATTGCAATAGTGTAGAGCTGTTCATAAAATAATAATATTGATTAAAGAAGACTCGGCACATGACAGATGTAATTCATTGATGATAGAGAGATAATAGCAAAACAAAAAATATTATTTCTAGGTGAATGTTTTATTTTAATTCAATTAAATAAATACAACCTACATCCTGATAAATATGTTAATCCATAAAAGCAATTACTTTAATTAGATCTTTAAACGGCAAATTTAGAGCTATTTTGGCACTTTGAATTAAATTAATATAATTCAAGATTTCCTCTTTTTATGATTAAAAATACATTTCTAAATTGTGGACAGATAATCTACGTTAGTTTTGAATATGACTATCATCAGTGCCCAATTCCATTGACAAATATAGTATCCTCCTCTCCGTGGCCCAGTCTAAATTTTTTTGGTCAAGCGAGGAAAACACACGGCTTCCCTGCAGTGAGTCTCTTTTTCGACTGGCAGAACAAACAAAACCAACACAGTTAAAGCAGTTGACATCCAATGCCATCTGCTGGGGCCAGGAATGCTGCGAGGAGACCTGAGAGGCTCCCAGCGTCTGTCCGAGACAACAGGCCTCGACTCCCGGCCGGGCTGCGTCTCTCCGCTCGCCAGTGTTTCACGTGTAGTGGAGATGACTCAGCTGCTGTAATCACTAGCCTCGCTAATTGAAGGATGTTCTGGTTTAATGTTGTGTGCGTGATCACAGGTTTACATCACAAGCCAGGGAATTACTGTATGGTGTGCGTGAGTGTGTGTGTGTGTGTGTGTGTGTGTGTGTGTGTTTGAAGGGGCATTTCATCTCTGTAAGTTTTTTTTATTTTTCTTCCCCCTGTCCTTTTTCATCTTCTAACTCCTGTCATTTTCAAACGCCTGCTCTTTTGCTGTATTTAGAAAGGTGTGTGTGTTAGCAGATGAAAGAGAGGAAGTGGAGAGGTTAGGGTAGAGAGCCAGAGTGCTCTTCGCTCCGTGTAGACAAACATGACAGTGTGTGCGACCGCCTGCTGCAACCATTCACGCACACAATAACCTTATTTATCCAATTAACAGATAATGAGCGGGCTGATTTAGGGGCTGTTTACACTGTGTATTTGCTTTACGCAGGCAGAGATCAGGGTCTCTCTCTCTCTCTCTCTCTCTCTGTCTCCCTGCCTGGCTGCGGAGCTTCATGCATGTGTAGCAAGCAGCGAGCAGAAGAAAGAGTGGTCGACGGTGGCATTGTTTGCCCAAGGCCTGATGCCTCCCGTATGGATGTGTTTATCCGGGGCCGAACCCTCGTCCTATTCTCTCAGGGAGGAAGATTGTAAACGGTGAAAGACACAGAGGGCTAATTGATCCTGCTTTGCTCGGGAAGACGGCGAGAGAGGGGGAGACAGAGCGAGAGAAAGAAGAAGGAAATAGGTGACCTCCTATTAAGTAGCCCTATAGTGGGCGAGCAGGGGTTGTTTACTAAATACTGCGGGGTGTTATTTTGTTAACACACCTCTGTTTGGATCTGAATTGTCTGGCTGAAAGAGCAGGAAATGAGCTCTAAAGATTTCTGTTGATTGACATTACAGGTCCTCAATCACTAATACCCACTTGGTGTTTGTTTGTAAATGGCAATATGTTTACACAGAGCCGGGTAATTGGGAAGCTGCTGAGTCTAAACAATTGTTTGTAGGGATTGAATTGTATTGCAAACGTGCCTATAGTGCAACGCCCCTCTGCAAAGATCATTCTAAATCCTTGCTTTTAAAAGATTTTTTTTATGTATATTTTTTAACATCCTAATTTTTGAGTTTGCTTCCCTTCCTATCCTTGATGCATAATAATTTCCCTCACAGAACAGATCTGTGTCAGGTTTGGGAGAATTAGAACAACAAGTCGGGAGCATTAAAGTGATTTAGGCGTCAGATTTGTCACTGGACTTTTCTTTCATCTTGGTGCTGCACAGCCTCCATCGTCCTGCGGTGGTCTCGTGTGGTGGGCAGCCCCGTGATAAAAGCGTGCACCTTAAATCTTGTTTGATGGCCCCGCAAAGGCGAGCTGGCCTTCTGGAAATAATTTTGAGGGTTGAAGAGCACAGTATTAACAGATTTAATGTAGCCATTGAGTGAATTGCTGGAGCACTGTGTCAGATTGAGGCCAATGAGAGAGACAAATTGCAAAGCGACATACAGCACACGTGTGAATAATTGTGCGTTTAATTGTGGACAAGTGCAAAAATGTTAAATTGCACGTGAAGCCCTGTGTGGTTGCACAATTTGTCGCCGTCAGTCTCTTTGTGAGTTGCGCTGAATATCCCACGACAGTGAGTTAAATCCGTGTAAATAAATAAGCAGAATATGAATGGAGAACTAAAAAAAAAAAAAAAAAATCTCATGCTTTTATTTAAAATAACTTTAATTTTGAAATCAGACCTGCACAACCATGAAATTCCAAATGTGTACTTTATTTCAAAATGAGCTGTAGCTCTTTTCAAAAGTACTAAACTTTTTTGAGGATGCAAAAAAAAAATTATGCTCCACTAAATTCTTCAATCTTGCATTGGTTGGCAGCCCTCGTTTTTTCAGCCACGTATAGAGATACAAGTGAAGTGTAGCATTTTGTAAACTTGTGCCTAATTCCACTCACATCTGTGTTCAATTGTTGTCTGCATCTACATTCTTTGCGAGTGGATTTATTTTTCCTGGGCCACCATGTGGATTCAGCTGACCAGCTTAAGTGGGGATTAGTTGTTTTAAAGTTAGATTTTGATTAAAGCATTGTTTTTCAAAAAACTGTAACTCACAACACATGGCTTTACATAGTCTGCAGAACACAAAGGACTGCGCACTTTGCCCTGTAAAATTAATATCTGGAGGATGGACAGAAACAAAGCGTAGTTCACTCGTATTTCTCCACAGTCACGTCTTCTGTTTGTTCTTCTTGTCGTTTATGTGAAAATACTTTTGCAGATGACACAACATCTTACATGTGAAAATAGGTAACCCTCACCTCTGAAGTCACACGGGCACAGAGAGAAAATGATTAGTGCCAGGTCAGACAGCCTGCATGCCGAGATGATCTATGCTAAAAGCTCGGCTGACTGTGTTTACCTTTGGAAAACGCAGGTCTTGAAATAAGAAAAGGGAAACAAAAGGGCCTGCAAACAACCGTGAGCGAAGCGTGTTGTGGCTCTTCTACCTCAGCTCCTTTCCTTTTTTCTTTTTTCTTTTTCGCTTGATGACACTTCCACCGCTTCATCTGTAGCTGGGCTTTGTTCTCGTTCGCTTCAAAGACCTGGCAGTTCAGGTTGAACTAAGACGCACATCAAAGATGCTGAATGCGGCCACCTTTTCTTTTTTTTTCACGATAAATATTTAGCGTGGCAGAAGAAAGGCTTGTTTTTGCTTTTAAATCCCTGCTCGCCTCCCCCTCCCCGCCCCCACACCCCCTCTCTGACTTCTCCTTTCCCATCTCCCGTGCAACCCCCCCCCCCCCCCCCCTCTCTCTCTCTTCACCTGGCTGGTTCCACCTGCTGGCACTGGCAGAGACACCAGCATGGTAATGGCTTCGCTGGCTTGCAGAGCAACCACACACACACACACATACAATCACACACACACACACACACACACACACACACACACACACACACACACACATAAACCCACCGCAGAACCCTCTCTACAACTCCCCCCTCAACTCTGTGATCGCTGGTTAATGTGCTGTGGCAAAAATTATTTGTCTTTAGTCTTTCTGGCGTTTTACCTCTGCGGATTTATATTTCTCTGTTTTGTTGAAATCCCTTCTGCATATTTCAATATTGTGAAATGCCAGGAGGAGGCACTGCAGTTGTCCGCGGCCCCTCGGAGTGAAAATGAAATATAATGGTTATCTTCGCTAAGATGGCTGCACCATAAGCAGCAGGAGAGGAGGCGAATTGTAAAGCTGGAAATGGTATTCATGAAGGCTTTGCCTTGGTGTGAAGAGCAAAGCCTGGTGAAAAAAACCGAAGGAAAAAAAACTTAAGACCATGCATGCATCTCAGGTTACCCTGGCTCATGTAAACAGTCAGCTATTAAAAAAATCATGCCAGCATTTTTGAAAAAATAAAAAATCAATTTATTATTTTTCCTTTCATGACAAGCTGTATACCTTTGACCTTTTTTTGGACCCTGCATCCCCATGGTGGGCAGGAGTCAGGTCAAATATAGTGTTAAAGTCGTGCAAGTATATGGCTCCGCTTTATGTTTGGAGAGAGACGAGCAGAGCGGGAGTGGACAGCAGAATGTAACTGTCAGCTAAAGGAGAGTAATAGAGGCATTCGTAGCGTCATAGGAAACATATGTGGCTCCATATGCTCTCTGTGTTCTTGTTTCCAGTCTCCTTCATTGTCTGAGATGCACCACTGATCTGGGGGCCTCTAAAGTGCCCTGCATGTGTGAGTGTGTGCGTATGTGTGTGTGTGTGCAGCACTGATGTGGGGGCCTCCGATCTGCCCCGTGCACGAGTGTGTGTACACATGCGGACATGAGTTATGTGTCTGTGTGCGAAAAAGTAAAAGACATAAGCATGAATTTTCATGTTGCCACAGGAAAAGAAAAGATTTATATAAGGCCCGTGTGAGTGTGTGTATCATTCCCTTCTCTGCTACTCTGCCCATTGTGACTGTGTGAAGAGGGAAGTTGTGTGTCTCTGTGGCCCCAGGCTGGGGCAGGCCCACGGAAAGCAGCCCTGACGGTCATTAGGACCTGTCAGTTCGCTGGGATCGGGAGTGCTGATAAATTTCAGATAGTGTCAATTGCAGATGAAAGATCTGCTGAAGATGCTAGGGGTGTCACGCTTGGCTGGCCTCTCCTCAACAAGTCCCATCTTCCTCCCAGCAGCAGGCTTCCTCAAGCAGGAAAGCAGGCGGCCTCTCCCACCCTCTGCTGCCCCCTCAGCCTGCGATCCCCCAGCCCCTCACCCCTCTGCCTACCTTCACCCCCGCAACAACCCCCCTCCCCACCACCACCACCACCCCTTCCTGCTTACCTTGGCTAAGCAGCTTTGCATGTTGATTGGGGGAGGGCTAATCCAGTTTGCAGCTGTCGTAGACCAATGATGAATCACCTTTCCGTCATTTGGCCGTGCTCCCCTCGCTCAGGGAGGAGGGAGGACCTGGCGGAGGAAACAACAGTGGAACAGGGCTGCGGCTCGGGAGGGAGACAATGCGCGCCTCTGTTCCCCCAGCGAGCCTCCTCTTCCCATTCTGCTCCAGAATAACAATAATGTTTTCTCAGACATGCCTTTTTTGTGTCAGGGATGGCTCTGGACTGTGACATCGAGCTGCAATAACAAGGAGTGACATTGTTTCTGCCTGGGCAGGTGGAGGCAGCGTGTGGTTGGTCTGAGGGGACCCTGAGCCGTTCTAGCTGCAGGTAAGAGCCCAGTTGAGCCGCTGCAGCATCAGGGACCGTTAACCTCTGTGCGGGGGGGCTTCAGAGATCGTCTTAGACACTCTGCTAAACAACTGTCAACTTCTCTCAGTCTACTGTGTCTTCTGATGGGAGATAGTGATGTCAGCTAATGACTCAAATGTTTGGAGCAAAGGGGAAGAAAAGAGGGCTGAGTGTGAGATGTGGGACAGAGGTTAGTTTGCATTGCTCAGTTCTTAAGAGCTTATATTTGCACCTCTGTGTGGTTGTATGCTTTGAGTGTCTGATATTATAAAGGCAGAAGTAAATGAATATACCATTGGGAAAGGATACTGCAGCTGTTATTGGAGCATGTGTGAAGAAGATTGAATTATCCTTTAGAATATTTTTTTTCCACTTGCATTAAGTATTTTAATTTGTTTTAATCGAACGCTGAAAAATATTTATTTTCCAATGATATCTAAATTGGATTAGGCCTGCAAGAAAAGTACTTTGTTTGCTACTGTATTTAATATAATTTTAAACACAGTAAATATATGTCATAATTTAATCTTTTTATCTTTATTCTGGTTTCTTTTTCCCTCTATCTGATAGCACTCAAACTACTGTACTTAGAGTTACTTGAGCATTTATCTCCGTGTTGCCCTGTGTAAGAGGCCAATGTTTATCGATAGCAGAGATACCCAGAACCCTGGGACATAATTGGAAATGTCTGTATAATTTACAAAACATTTTGTCCTAATTTCATTAACTCGCCGTCTCAATGGGGAACGGTGGCACAGACAAATGGGGTCTGGAGTTTGTGGCTGTGCTTTTCAAATCACTCGTGCCTTCCCCTCGACTTCATTGTCTACACTCGATCAAATCCTTTGAGCGCACAGACGAGGAGATAGAATAATGTTTTTGGTGGCGTGGTCTTTCGTATAAACACAGAAACAATTAAGGAGCTTGCCAGAGCAAACACACGCCTCATGAGCTTCTCATCTGCCCATCACTGAGGCATGGGCTCTTTACAATCAGGCAAGAGTGCTGCACGTTTAACAGGCACATTAACTGATGCCTCAGACCAGCAAACATCTGCTAACAGTCCTCGATACCACACAATACAATATACACTGAGGGCCATTTTTACTCTGAGTAAATTGATAGTAAACTCTTTGTGTTCACATCTTGTACAACTTGTTGTGGGGCTGCTGTAATAAGAGAAATTGTGTCTGTCTTTTCAAAATGTGTCATGTTTATTTCATTTGAAATGCCTCAGTTTCTGTGAGTGTGTCATATTTTTGGAGACAATCTACATTTCTTCATATCACAAGTACATTTGTGCAACATTTAAAAATGACGATAGTTCGAATTGAATTGAAAACATCACATGCAAAATAGCCATTCGTGAAATTGCAGTAAATTCTATATTTTAAATGCAAATAAAAAAGAACGTATCAAACATATCTTCTCTTTTATAATACTTAAACTTCTATTTTAACTTTTGAGAATTATCCCTGTTTTATTAATCTAAATCTGGGCTAGTGTATCAGGCATATTGTGTGCACAACATTGCGTACTAGAACTGCGTGTCTTCCCTGAAACCAGAGCGATAAGTGTAATTTGATTTTTGTGTGTGTGCGCGTGTGTGTGTATCCTGTCAGGTCTATGGAAATGCAGGATCTAGCCAGTCCTCACAGCCGAGTAAGTGGAAGCAGTGAATCTCCTAATGGTCCCAACCTCGACAACTCACACATCAATAACAATTCCATGACACCCAATGGCACTGAAGGTATGTGTGCGTGGCTGCTGCTGCTGCTGCTGTTGTTACGCTTTAGCGGTTCTCTCTGTTATGTGGAGTTTTATTAAATATTAAAACTATCAGAGAATGTTGATAGAATCTATATCCTCACATTCATCGTGGAACTGACTTTTAATAAAGTCAGTAAAGCTGTGGCAGCATTAGAATTTTAAGATTTATTTTAAACACCTATCTGATATTAGATAAGCAGTAAAACAATAGAGAGAATGCACTTATTATTGGGTGGATTACAGTGTCGATTATAGAACATTTTCTGTCCTATCATTTGCAGCTTAAAAAGGTCAGTGCCTCTAGTAGTTGTTTTTCCGGCGACTTTTAGCTGTTTATTTAAGTAACCATATAATTATTCAAAACATACAGCCATGGAAATGATGGAGTTTTGCATGAGGTTGTACATGTAGTTATTTACTCAGGTGATTCACCTGTGCCTTTAATCTGAGCTTTGGTTTTGTGAAGTCGGCTCGTGTCACAAACCAACAAGTTATTGAAAACGTCGCCCGCTGTCACGTAATCTTCACGTTAGTCTGTTGTTGGTTTTTCTGCATATTTATGACACAGGGCCCGTAGACATGGTGCCGACTGTCATGTGTCCCCTTTGCCATTCTGTCTTTCCCATAGGTGATAACATCACAATGCTTACCACTGCAGACTGGTTGTTAGGTTCTAACTCACAGTCCGCTGCAGGTTGGTCTACTCTTGGTGACACAATGAAAGCACAATACTTGGTGATTTCCCTAAACTCATCTAAGAGCAAGAACAAAAGGAGTCTTTGTGGTTGTTTCTTTTCTGAGACACTCACCGCTTTTGTGAAGAAAGTTGAATTCGTCACCCCCCAAAAAAACACAATTTACCAGCTGCAAAAAACGTCACCTCAACTATTGTGCCTTTCATTCAGAAACTCTGTGGTATTTGCTGTAACTGTTGTGGTATTATGTTTCAAGCATGGTTTGACGCAACTGGACTTGCAGTCCCATTGTCGTGTGAATGTTCAGATTGTGAAGTTGCATACTGTGCATTTTGCTTTCGTTTGAACGTTCCATGACGTTTCCTGATTACAGTGGTTTTTTTGTTTGCTCCTTGCGCTGAGTGTGCTAGTTTATGCATGCACCTCGCCACTAGATTTCCTCAGTGTGTTGTTCAGAAAGAATTGCCCCTCGTCTACATGTGTTTCTGCACCAGACGTGCATAGCAGGAACATGTAAAACATGACAGCAAATGGCTTCTTCAACCGTCAGGGATTCCACTGAGCATGACTCCCTTTGCCCACATTGTCAATTTGCTTTGCCAAAAAAAAAAAGAGAAAAAAGAAAAAAGCTCCAGCCCGCCTGAAGTGAAATGGATGGATTTCAAAGGTTCCGAGCTGTCAGATAGCTGTGAAATTGTCTTTGCAGATCTATCGTTGAGCTGTTTAATGGAGTCGAGGTCAAACAGCGTTTGCTACACTCAGAAAAAGATTTTATACGCCATACATTTCCTTGACATTTCAATTGTGCTTGTATTTTTTTTATCACTGACTCTTAACACACATCCACAGTGTTTTATTTCATGCTCCATTTAAGTGCAGATAAGCCTGTCATTCCTCATTAAACTAAAGTGATGATATAAGATTCTATTATTTAGTTTTATTTAGTATGTGAGTATGCATTTTTTAAATAAAGAAACTTTACATAGGAAATGACTCCAGGTCATCATATAAGGATCAGTGATAAAGATAAAGTCTCTTGAATGAATCCCTTCAAAAGGAAATAAAGGTAGTTAGGTAAAATACATATAGAATAATACATATAGAAACCTTTGAAAATATATAATACATAATCCATCAAAATTTGCTGACATTGGAGATACTGCTTAAAAGTTTCACTGCTGCTCCCCACCTCTGTATTTTTGTTTTGTTTTTTTGCCTTGAGTACTTGTTTTGATTTTATGAATGTGAAAATCTGAAAGTTTGATGTGGTTGAATCTGACATTTTCTTTTTTCTTTCTTCTTCTGTTACAGATGTTGATTTGGTGCATTTTGTGACAATGTGGCTTCTTTGTTTGCAGTTAAAACCGAGCCAATGAGCAGCAGCGAAATCATCACCTCAGTAGCAGACACCTCTCTAGACAGCTTCTCAGGATCAGGTGAGTGGGGAGGACCGTTTGTGTGTGTTTGTCTCTCTCTCTCTCTCTCTCTCTCTCTCTCTCTCTCTCTCTCTCTACTCTCTCTCTCTCTCTCTCTCTCTCTCTCTCTCTCTCTCTCTCTCTCTCTCTCTCTCTCTCTCTCTCTCTCTCTCACAGACACACACACACAGCTGCAGAACTGATTAGTGAGAGATGAGCCGAGAGATGGGTGACTGATAAGCCGGGGCCTCAGGAAGTGTCCCTGCAGCTAAAACTCCAAAAGAGTGTGTGTCTGTCTGTGTGTGTTAAAGAACAAGAGACTCTACCTTTCCTTTGTCAGCACATATATATGCTATGCTTGCTCGTGTGTGTGTAACACTGCTGGTTCCCATGCCAGAGAGGACTGAATTATGACCTGTAATGCACTGAGCCTGTCTGTCCAGTGGAGTGACATGGCGTCCCAGTGGCCCTCGCTCTCCACGGGCTGTTACCCTATCGCCCTGTCAGTGCCAGGGTTTTGACACCCTCCCCTCAGCACCGGGAACATCAGGCAGACACACACACGCACACACACACACTGACATAACGTAGTATAATGAGTTTAATGAGCATTCTAAGAATTTAAAAAGAAAAAAAAATCCCTAATGTGATAATTTTGTAGCTTATTTCTTTTTCCCCACTGTGAGTGGTATCTATGTCAACCAGCAGCCCCATGTTACGTTTTCTATAAACCTTCATTAAAAGAATCCCATCCGACCGCGTGTGGTGTTATCTTGCTGCTAATTTTCCTGTTTTCCCATCACGGATTCACTAAGCACTTGATACTTTAACACAAGAAGTGCATAAATCACCGCTATGACTTTTGACTGTGACAGTATTAATGAAATTTAGTAATCTTACACCCCGTATCCTCTGCGGGGGGAAACCCAAAGCTGCGTTTAGAAGAGCCGGTTTTGTCCAGTGGCAGGTGCTGCCGATGTGGGAAAAGTGTTCAATATTAATAACGTGTGTGAGGGGTTACAGCATACAGTTACATACAGTTAGCTCTCCCCCGCAACCAAATCCCATATTTTACATGTCATGACCAATTAGACAGATGTTTTTCGAGACTGTGCCACTCGGCTGCAGTTAAACACCAGAACTGATTGTAGCCGGTGTGAAATGTTCCACCTTTTAATTCACTGTGAATTTTCTTAAAGGTCTTTTATTAAATTGTGATATAATTTTTTTTTTAATGCAGATGTTATATCAAACATAAAATAATCTAAGTCAATCTTTCATTGGTGGCTTTTTATTGCAAATGTAGATATATTTTAAATGAATTGTGCATACTATTAAATTAATTACTGCTTAAATTAAAACAAATAATGGTACTTTTTAATTTTAGGTGAGGTTCTTGTATGTTTAATTTAATTTTAATTGTATTTAGGGAAATCTTTTCCCAAATTTCAAGTTTCAAGTTTTGAGTTTGAATCTTGCCAACACAAGTTCACATTTTAAATCAAGATTTTACTCTTATTTGAAAAAAAAAAGTGTGTGTATAACTGCAGCGTCCAACCAGATTTTCCTCTGTGAGTAATTTGCGGCCGAACCTTCACAAGTGAACGGCACCATGGAACCACACAGTCATACGCCTAATGAAGGAATGATTATGCAGTAGCACTAATTACCTGCAATCAGTGAAGTCACTTCCAATGTGGCTGTGGTCTTGAAGAGCCGAGCCCGGCAGCCGAAGCCACCGAGCCGCGGCCGAGTCAAACTGTCCTGTGTGTGTTTACACCAGCGGTCGTCATAGCAGCCCAGACGTATCTCAGAGATGCGCTGGGTCAGCAGAAAAAACATGATGTCCTTACCTGATTATTTTACTTCATTATTGCTCCCCGGTTTTCAACCTTAAATAAGGTTACCTCAATAAATAGACTAATGCGATGTAATTACTGTTTCCTTGGAATCCAGAAGTTCTGTTGGCAAAAGATAATATTGACCTTATTTCTTAATGTTTAAATGTGTGCTCGCCTCTTTTCTTTTCAACTCTCCTCAGCCATTGGAACCAGTGGCTTCAGCCCAAGACAAACTCACCAGTTCTCTCCACAGATTTACCCTTCCAAGTAAGACTCCTTTTATTTTTGTTTAAAAAATAAGCAGCATCCAACTTCATTGGGATCTTTAATTAGATCCTCCTGTCAGATGTGGGGGGGCTCTCCGCTCGCTTTGTTTGCCGGGATGTCTGCAGCTTGCGCACCCTGAAATCCGTTGTAATTATCATCTTGCAAAAATTTCCTCCGCCATTTGTTTTTCTTTCACCGATGTATATGAGCCGCGCGATGCTATCTGCCTCACAGCTTGGCTCCGTGTTTAGAGTGAGGTCGCACAATCACATGGAATTTGTCAGTTAGCGAAAGTGTGTGTGTGTGTGTTTCCCTTCTCACTTTTTGTCTTTTGTTTCTTTTCTCAAATAGCAGAACATATCCGCATATTCTTCCTACCCCTTCATCCCAAAATATGGCTGCGTATGGGCAGACGCAGTACACCACAGGAATGCAGCAGGCCGCAGCTTATGCTAGCTACCCCCAGCCTGGCCAGCCGTATGGCATCCCAGCTTATGGTAAGATTTCTCTAACACGACTCATAACCTCCTCTCCTCTTGCTGAACACGCCTGCTAACAATTTCAGTGTTCTGTAAACCGAACGCATGCGGAGAAAGACAAATGTCCCACTGAATGTTTTTCCCTCCTTAAGGTCAGGACCAAGACTTTGCTCATGTCAAGCCGTGTTCCCACAGCTCCTCTAAGAGCAGGAGGGATGCTGAGCTCTTGTTTAGTGCCTGCATGTTCTCCTCCATTGCAATAAAACGGAATTTGCTTGTCAAGCTGTTCAGATAGATCTGAAAGATTCGTGATATAAATCTGAAAACAAAAACTGGTTTCCTCTGGCACTGCAAGAGAAAGCACAGAGTGGATGCCTCACGGTGGGCTTTATTTGTCCAAAGTCTTTGGAGTGTTTTGACCCAAAAAGACTCTGCAATATGTGGAGGAATTTTCACTGTTTATTTGAATGGAGCCCTGCAAAGAAACTGCATCGTGACTGATTCAGTGTAAGCAGTGGCCGGTTAAGCGCAGAAAAACAAGCAGAATGTTTTATTACTTGTGCATCTGTGCACTGATGATTTATCTTACGTGATAATAATAACTGTAATGATGAAAACATAAAATCAAACACAGTCCAAACATAGACAAGTCCTTTGCAGTTCGACAGCACCCAGTGAAAGAAAGTATATCTTAACAACTGAAGATGGTTAAAATCAGATAAGCAAAGCTCGTCCATTGCGATTCGCGTGTTATACCGACAGTCCAGTGTAATTTAAAACTGTATGATGATTGTTGTTTTGTGCATCAAACCGATCTGGTGTCACTAACTGATTTAGGTCCATTGTGGGCAGGCATAAAGACGGAGGGGGGCCTGAGCCAGTCCCAGTCCCCTGGACAGACGGGCTTCCTCAGCTACGGCTCTGGCTTCACCACGCCGCAGACAGGGCAAGCCCCCTACAGCTACCAGATGCAGGGTGAGAATCCTCCATCGTTTCTTCTGTGCATGCTCACGAGACAGTTTGGGTGTCGAAATGCAGCGTGAAATTGACAAGTTTATAATTATAACATGTTTGCAACTAAATAGCAGAAATGGCTTCAACATCGTGATTGTCCTATAAAAGCTACAAAGCAGATTTTAATTCCCCACTAATCTAAAAATACTCTGGTTTTGTAGTGATTTTTTTCCTCCTGTTTTTGTTTGTGTCTTTTTACTTTCGCTCAACCAGCCTCTCTGTCTTTCTATTCTCCTCCTTTCAACCCCATGTTCAAAGTTCATCTCCTCCATCCTTCAGTGCCGATTTGTGTAATTTCATTGTCTGCCATGTGTTCGGCGATAAAGTCTATTCCGCTCTTTCAAAAAGATGAGAGACGGCAGGTCTCGGTGGCTGATTTAATAGCGTTCAGAGGCAGACTGATTCACAGCACGGCCCTCGCTTTCACCCCAGAAGATGGTTGCATCCCAGCAGTCGTTATGTGCAGCCGCAAAGGCCGCCCGCCTCTCTTCTCCTCTTAAAAGAATCAACACAGATGGAAAAATGGCAGGCGCTTAGGAGGCACCAGCCATGTCCCCACTCCCCAGCCTTTGTTTTTTCTCTCCCTGTGATCATATTTGTATTTGTTTAAGAGCTGAGACCATCGAGATTTACGGCCTCGAAACCGATAAAAATGAGTTGTTGCGCCTGCACTCCCCCACTTTTGCTCGTTCTCTCCACTCTCTCAGCCAGTTTAAGTGCAGCTCAGGCCTCCTGCCATGTTCTGTTTGTGTTCCCCTCCGTTTGTATTGGTTCAAAAGCTCATTGCACTTCCCTGACACCACCTGCACCGGGCAAGGACAGTTAGTCAACATGGAGCAGAAGTCTTTCCTCCTGTTATATCCAACGTGGGACAGAAGAAACATCCCCACATGTTGGTGAAAATCCTCCAGAGCATCCCACAATAAATAACGCCAGCTCAGCAGCAGATGTGGCACGGGGAAGCCTCTTTTCCACGCCTCTTAACCAAATACAGCCGGCCGCAGCCAGAGTTTTGCAGCGTGCATCAGAGCCCCTGTAAAAGGAGAGGCAGAGAGTGAGCGAGAGAGGGAGAACTAGAGAGAGAGAGAGAAAGAACGGGAACAAGAGACGGAGCATGTGCGGCAGAATGCACAAGCTGCTATCCTGCCTTTAGTGGTTTAACTCACGATGACAGTATTATGTGCCCATTCATCTTCTAAGTATTATGCTCTTACTCTGTCCCTCTCTTTCCCTCAGTCTATCTCCGTCACTCCCTCACTCTCTCCTGCTATCTCTGGCTATCGGATGCCCCACGTAGCTTTAAGTGCGTTAGTAATTGACAGCCATGTTAGATGACAGATTGACCACTATTCGGGCTCTGGCCTCTCTAGCCGTGACTCTGGCCCTCTGCCACGCCATTGTCGTTGCTCCCTCTTGCCTATTGATCTGTGCTGGGTGAGGTGCCTCAGGCCTGGGTGTCCCGACCTAAAAAACTCTCTCCACATGTGATACTCCCCCCTCTCCCTGTCTGTGCCCCTGCCACCAGCCTGTAGCCAGCTGTCGAGGCAGAGGACGATTAGATTAATGCTCCTGCTCCATGCTTTTGTGTCCGATGCCATGGAGCTTTGTGTGGGTGCTCAAGTCGTGGCCCAAAATCGTAAAAAGGGTGCAAGTGCGTTTCTTTTTTGCCGATCATTGGAATTTATGGAGTGTATCTCATGGATGGTCGTAAAAAAAGACTAAGACATCAGAGGTGGGCAGAAGAACTGATGGTGGAAGCGAGCAGATGCTAATTAGGTGAATAATTGGATTCCAGCGTTCTGTCCAAGTGGCGGTGCAAGGCTGAAGAAGCTGAGGCCTCGGTTGCCGTTTAAAAAAAAGGAGAGCCCCATCTGGACTTGATAGCCTATTCCCAAGTGGGGCATACGAACTTCTGCTACAAATATTGTGCACTGATGATAGACATAGCCCGCGGCAAGGGGACTGATCAAGCAAAGCAAATGGACTTCCAATTGTGGAGCCAGAAGGCATGAGGGAAGGTGGAGAGGAGGGAGGGACGCTGTCTGGTCTTGAGTGAGTGAAATAACCGGAGCAGGACAGGGGGAGGGAGAGAAAACACGGCCCCCGGGGGAGCCAAGACCCGTCGTTCTCCCCCTGCTATAACCTGCACCACCACTCCCCAACAGCACGGGCTCATTCTCACTCGGCTAGCAGGGGTCCCCTCGGCTTTTATGTGGCTCCTTGTTCTCCTCGGAGCTTTTATGACCGTTTGAACTGTGCATTAGGCTAATTTGTTGTCCTTCACAGCATTACTGCTCCTTCTCTCTGTCTTTTTGTTCTGTTCTGGACTTTTACTTGATGTTGAACTTTTCTGCGGAGAATGCAGAAGTAAAAAGAAAATACTTAAAAAAAAGCAGTTCCCCCGCAGGCCGTGAAATATCAAACAAAACAACAAAGGGAGAGAAGGTTTCTGAGTCCGGGGTGAAAAGCATGGTGAAAATCTGCTGTGTGTTTGTGATTGCTGGAAGCAGAGATTGAGGAACTGCACAAATAATTAGTGGATCCTGATAATCCTGGGAGCTCGGGAGGTGTTTGTTTCTCATTATTAGCCACAGTCCTGGGTGCCTAGCTGACTGACAGGGCAAAACACTGCACTACATCTTATTTTTTCTGTGCTTTCATCCATACGTTACCCTTCTAGTCCCCCCTGCACCGCCAGCCCCATTTCCCTGATCTGTTCCCCCCCGCCCTGAAAGCTGCTTCACGTTTGTCACGGTGTGGGAGGGCTCTCCTGATGGGGCCAATGACCAGAGGATGAAAGGAACTCCCTGTGTTTGTCTCTGGGAACAAAGGTGTAATTACGCCCCCATTTAGGAACAGTAAATTTATCTCTCCCCTTCGTTTTCACTGAATCCGAGGGGATCGTTTTCTGGCTGCAGGAGGATCACTGTGGTGATAAGTGAAGAAGCTGTTTAAAGCAGTGGTGGCAACAGATGAATGTCCCAGGCAGCGTTTGGAGAGACTGTGTATGGACAGAAGGAGTTATAAAGCCCAGGGGTCGTATTTATAAAGGATGTTAGAGCTGTTATGACACAGATGTTTCTTTAATACACTATTTGTAATAAAACCTGTAAAACTCCAGCACCTAAGTCCACAACTCCCCAGAACATCTGGTTAGAAACACATGATTCTATATTACATTATTAACATACACAATAAAATGGATATACTAAACTCCTCAAGTAATCGCATACTAATTGCAATCAGGATTTTGGCTTTCACAATTAATTCGTTTTAAGTTGATAATGTTTATATGTGTCAATTCTCTGAGTTATCAAAGGCAATTGCTCAGAAAACGTCCTGATTACCTGTTCAGGTTCTTTACAAACTGGTTGTGGCTGAGCAGGCAAAACAGATCCTACTTCAATGGCAACCTGCATTTTATTTTCATTTCGATATTTGCAATTTTAAAGCAACTTTTAGGTCAAGATTTAAAGAGTTTAAAGTTTAACTTAATTATTCTCAGAGATTGTTCAGATGGGATTTGTGCAGGGTTTTAAAAAGTCTGAAATTGTATCATCTGAATCTTAAGCCTTAAACAATATTAAATACATTAGAATAGAAAGGACAACATCTTAAATCAATAAGAGTAGGTCTTAAGTCTGTGGAGGGTTTTTTGTGGCATGTATACCTTTATCTTAAGTTAAGGGGAATTGTGATTTTTCTGCATAGGTCTCTCATTTCATTCATTACAGTCTTAAAAACATATTTAAATTAAATTCAACTTAACTTGCAGAAACCCTGTGAATGATTATAATAGTTATTTCTCTGTAAGCTGCTCCTCCTGCTGTTCCCTGGCCTGACATGACGGTGCAGGTGGATGGTCACTCATGAAGTCATGCCCCTCATGTTATGTGTATCATTAAGCCATTAGATGCTATGATCTCCTGTGAAAGAGTTCCTTTCCCTGGTGGACCGTCATTAGACCAAGTGTAAAGAGGGACATACATATTTATTGAGGCCGAGGTGACTCACTGTGACCTCAACAGTCCTTTCCCGAATGTATTTCTGTCTCACTGTATTTCCCTTCGCCCTTCAGTAGCTCGCGCACAACAGCCGCTTGTCTTCCCCACGCTGTGCGAGCTCGGGCGCCTTTGGAAGCAGGTTCTGTCCGTCCCTCGCCCTTTTCCGCCCTCCCCCACGTCATTCATCGTGGCCTGATCCAATCACTGATAACAAAGGAAGAGGAGAAAGATAAGGTCACTGCTGGGAGCTCCCTCAGGCTGTTTCACAAAAGACTAATCTTTGTTTTGCCCCTAACAATGTGTTGTTTCATGTCCGTCACTGCGCCGCGCTCTAATGAGCTTTTAATAATACATGTTGATGACTCACACTTCCATTATGTTTGTCTTTTTAAAGGTGGTACTTTTACAACAACTTCGGGATTGTATCCAGGAAACAACTCCCTGACAAACTCCACCGGCTTCAACAGCACACAACAGGTAGCTGTGAACTTCTCCCCCTCTGTTCCACTTCTCTGATCTGGCAGATCAGTTTATATAAGTTTGAATTGCAGACTCCTCTCTTCCCCGGCCTGGAAGCCTTTATGAAACATGCACACTCAATATGTTACATTTCATCCGTGACACATTCGAATCATAAATCACTCGGGATGTCCGAGGCTTTATATGCAGAATCACCTATTGTGCCTTCTTCCCACACATATGTATTATGCCACAGAGGAAAAGAGTAGAGAAAAAAGAAAAAGATAGATCATGGTCCAGATGTAGGACAGAACAGACATGTGTTTGCATTTACGTTTTGGAATCTGCCCTGTAAAGTAGCAACACCGGCGCAGGGCATATCTCACATTACTCTGCCAAAACTCCTGCTTCTGCACCTCAACTCAGCTACCCTTTGTCTCCCTTTGCCTAAAATCTTCCATCACCAACACTGTGTGCCTATCTTTGCTCTCATCTCTCTGCACCAGTGACAGCCACAACAAGAGGGTTGTCCATATGTCTGCCTGTTCTCGTGAATGTGATATCTCAGCAACACGCGGAGGAATTTCCTCCAAGTTGGCACAAAACCTAGACTTAAAGTTGAATTGAATAGGTTTTGGGGGTTAAAGGTCAAGGTCGCTGTGACCTGACGTCTGCCCCATTCCCTGTGAACGCGAATTATCAATTACATCTGGAGGGAATTTAATTATGTCTGGAACAAATGTCTGCTTGGACTCCAAGATAAACTGATTAGAATTTCTTGGTCAAAGGTCAAGTTCACTCTGACTTAGAAAAATACATGATTTTGGCCATAACCCAATTATTAATATTCTAATTATTTAAAAGAAATACAACTAAAACCTTTTTAATGAATTCCTTCAAGGTCTTAACTACAGATCGTCTGTCTATTTGTCCCATTGATGATTAAAATATACTGGTCAAATCTCAGTTAATACACTTAATCATTTATTTAATTTTGTAAAGGTCTTCAGTATATTATAGTCTGAATAGACATGCATGTAAAATGAAGCTTGACTGGTTAGCGGAGGGGTACAAGAGCAAGGTAGTGATTCTATTTCTCCTCTTACCTTATCTTTGTCCTAATGTAACCCACCACTTCCCTTTCCCCTCTTTCTCCTCAGGAATACTCGAGTTATCCAGCCTTTGGCCAGGGCCAGTATGCTCAGTATTACAACAGTTCCCCCTACACTTCACCCTACATGACAAGTAACAACACCAGTCCCAGCACCCCCTCCACCACCACCACCTATACCCTCCAGGAGCCGCCCACTGGCATCACTAGCCAGGCGCTCACGGACAACTCTGTTGGTATCACCGACAACTCTGCAGGTAAGGATCAAACCAGGTCTTCACTAAAATATCAGAGGCAGAGATGATCCATAAAGAAGAAATAGTTTCATCATATCAAAGTCTGACTGAAAGCAGATGAAGAATTTAGAATAATGCATCATCTAGCTCTATAGTACGGATTGTTTCTTTACAAGTCGCTCAAACATTCATCATTGATTTAAAAATTGTCATTAATCAACATCAACTGCACAGCACTTTAACTGAGCAGAGTTCAGACACACACATCCAATTTAAATGCATTACATCTTTGCTTTTTCCAGTTGACAGGTAACACTCTGTTACCTCTGGTTTCTTCAATCATTACAGAGCACAATGGGTTTTATAATATGCTCTGCGACTGATTTATGATGCATGTTACCTGTCAATCCCTAAATAATGTCCCAGGAAGCTGTCCGTCCTGCATCAAGACAAATAGTCACTCAAACATTTTATACTAAAAGCAAAACAATCGCTCATCTTTGATTCGCTCTTTTCATGCTCTCCTCCTTCCTTCTTTCCTTCCTTCCAGGAGAGTACAGTACCATCCACAGTCCATCAACCCCCATTAAAGATTCAGATTCGGATCGATTGCGCCGGGCCTCGGATGGAAAGTCACGTGGCCGGGGGAGAAGGAACAACAACCCATCACCGCCGCCCGACTCCGACCTTGAGGTAGAGTGAGGCCGCTACCTCGGCGACAGACTGCCTCGCCCTGTCTGAGGCACGCGGACACTAATCCACTTACTATATGGCTACCACACCAGCTTTAACACTTGATGGGCATTAGTACTTAAATATTTGATTCCTTAACAATCTCTGCATTACTAATGCATTGTGGAATATACGACATCGCTAAATCTTATATAAAGTTCTCACGTATACCTCATGATTACATAATGAAGCATGTGAATAATTGAGTCATCATTGAAGTGAATCATATATATTTTATAGTCATCAAAGATCGGACTCTAGCTGAGCCTAACAATGGTTACGTCTGCACCATTAAACACTTTGATAGCAACCATATGTCAAAATAAACTGGTAATTCAGGAGGCTCTTCATTAATATGATATGAATTTGAACAAGGTTAATAGCGCCCATTACAGCGCTGACATCATGGCATGTTAACATATCTAGTTAATTAGTTTGTCACTATTGATTACTCTAATGTAAAGGGCAGAGGCTGGAAAGCGTGCGGTGGGCCGAGGGGAGGAGTGTTGTGGTGACCGACCCAAGCAAATGGATCCCGGTCCCAGTGGCACACGAATACACGCTCCTGGCCTATTGACCAGGAGGATCACCTTGCAGTCCTACAGAGTGCACCATTGATTTTGCCTCTTTTCTCTCTGTTTTCCTTTGTTTCTTTTCCTCCACCTCCATCCCTCCAGCGAGTTTTCATCTGGGACCTGGATGAAACAATCATCGTTTTCCATTCCTTGCTCACGGGTTCTTACGCCAACAGATATGGACGGGTGAGTGACATCAGACTGTGGCAGTAGCGGTTCATGTTATCAGCAAAATACATAAATATTAAAAGGAAGAGAAAATAAGAGGATCAGAACTGGGGGGGGGGGGGGAATGGCCATTTGGAGGAGGATAGATTTCACTGTGCCAGTGTACAGATAATTATTTCTTTTTTTTAAACGGGTCCAATAAGGCTTGGCAAGTATTTGACTGCTCTCTGCAGCTGTTGGAGCTATGCGTGGCTGGTCAGGGCTCGGCTGGAGGGGCTCACAACAGTTGCACCCAGGATGTCTATTGACACATCTTAAGTGTTCCTTTCTCCTTCAGAAATGCCACATTGTTAGTTTAATTAAGTGCTTCTCAATCCATCGCTTTCAGGAAGGGGTCTCCCCTGAGACCCTGGCAGGAGAGGGGAGCCCACCAAATGTAATTTAGACAAACTCCCTATACACACACACACACACACACACACACACACACACACACACACACACACACACACACACACACACACACACATATATATACATATATATTGTGTGTGTTTAATTGGAGGGTCCTTCTCTGTCCCATGTCACTGTGTATGCTCATTAAACAAAGTTTGCTTCTCCAGGCTTTGCTATTTGTTGTTACATGTAAATTGCTTCTCTAAATTTAAACTTTCAAAACAAACAATTCGGGAAATACAGCAGAATCTTATTCTCATGGTTTTGTTGAGGTCATAAGATCTATACAGCTCACTAAGTGCTCAGATTTTCCCATTTTGATTTAGCCAACGACAAAAAAAACAAAACGCTGTAGATTCAAGTAGAACAAACTCTGGTTTAAAAATGATAAATTAAACTAGATAATATTCGATTTTTGCCTAAATGTAGCATTTCTAATCAGCACCAGTTGTTTTGTCTGTGCCTGTGTCTGGTTTTGAAGCTGAAAATGATATATTGCTCCTCATATGTCAGACAGCTTAGTGTCTGCGGCCCATGCTCTGCGCCTTTGTTCTGGTATGAGGGGGTGTTTGATGGGGGCAGTGTTTTGTTTTTGGGGTGAAAGAGGGCTGCCCCGCGACCCTCCACTGTTTATTTACTTTATTCTCAGCCCTGCATGCTGGGTAAAGAGAGAGCTCAGGCTTAGGGGGCTGCGGCCCGGTGACGAGGGACTCTTCAACCACACACACATGCATACAAACACACACACACACACACACACTTGCATACACAGGGTCTCCAGTGTGCTCCTCTGAAACAGGAAACACTCCTGACTCCATAAGGGCTCATTCCATCAGAGCTCAGCTATAGGATGTGACAGCCGCTGGAGTCCCTCTCACTTCGCTTTCTCTTTTGTTCCCTGTTTTTCCTCCTCTGCTCCAGATTTCAGTCGCTTTTTTAGCCAAAGTTTTCCCCCCTCTCCTGCCGCCACTATCCCAACAAAGCGATATAAGACATGCTTACTCACAGAGACCACAGAGCGCGCCACCTCAAAGCCTATCAGAAACCCAGATCTGTAAACTACCAATGCGTAAAGACCAACTTTCCCCCCACTTCCACCCGTTCAGCGCCACCCCCCACCACCTCTCCCTCTTCCCCTCCCTCCTGTCTGTCAGTCATGCCATCCCTATCTCAGCGGCATAAACAAAAAAGTTACTAAATATTTTTCCCTCCTTGCTGCTCCCGAGCTCACTATAAATAGACGTGTATCTGAGTGAGTGCACATCAACACTTTCTCTCTCTCACTGTGACCTCCCGCCCTCCCTCCCTCCCTCGCTCTCTCTCTCTCTCTCTCTCTTTCCGTCATACACACATAAACACACTGCTGTTCTTATCAGCCCTTTTAATTGGCATCAAGGCAGCTCACCCCCATAAAGCTGATGGCTGAGGCCAGCTGTACCGATATTGGGCTGGACAGAGCAGGAGCTTAAAATGGGGTCGGGCGGTGGGGGTGTTATTGGTAGGGAGGTACTTGGCGCCCCTGCGGATGGCACTGACGTCTCGGGACAGGTGGTGCCGGAGCAATGACAGCAGCAGCACTTTGGCCTTCTGGCCTGCTTGTATTCTTAACTCCCTCACTGACTGATTGTTTAGATTTAATTGGAAAGGATTCACTGTGGCGGGAGAAGGCCGCCTTTTTCCCACCAAAGCTTCCCGAGAGCTTCCAAAAGAGTTTGAGCGGAGGGAGCCGGCAGCCCCTGGATGTGGGCGGCTAATTATTTGTTATGAATTCTGACTGAAAGTTTGATTCGATCCGGGAGTTTAAGAGGCGCAAGGAAGCCTCCACAAGTGGGGGATTGTGCTCTACTTGTGTGGTTTGCCCTCTGTCATTTTAGTGAAAACATAAGCATTGTGGGGTGTGACAGCTAATCAGCAGAGAGCTCAGGTGAGTCTTCAGGTGGTTTAGCTCTCTAATCCCTGCTCCTGGTGCTGCCGGGCCCGTCTTTCAAAGTCTAGCCTCGCGCAGCTGCAGAAAATCCTCCTCCACAGGCCGCCTATTGTCTGTCTTCATCCTTTGCTGAAGACAATTTGCTGATAAGAGATTTAAGATAAAAAATCTATTTGCATTTCTCTTCTGTTAAGTAATACATTTTCATATGTTCTGTGTTGTGTTGTCCCCAAACTGAAACCTAATAACTGTGAGATTACTAAGGAAATGTGTGAATTTCCATCAAAGACGTTTTGCCTGTTCATTATGTTTTTAAAGGGAAAAATCGCGCACACACATTGTCACAGGCTCATTAACTATTTACAGTGTAGTTCACTCCTCTCTGGGTGTCATTTTACAGACAGTGCAACCAAATATCAGCATCACAGCACGTGTCGCGTTACTGACAGAGACCAGGATTTAAGAAAACTAATTCCAGTTGTGCAAAATCAAAGGAAATATTCCAGTGTTTATTTTATATTTCAATTGTTTAAAATAGTCCTAAATTCTGTGTAGCTGTTGATAATGTAAATACATGAGAAAGAAGCTACAGAGCAATCAAATGATGCATCAGCGCAAGAATGTGGAGAATGGGATATTTATGACAGGGCTTTGACCCCAACTCTTCCCACTTGACCACCACTCCTGACAAGAGACATGTTTTTTACTGTTTTTTACATTCAAGTCTGCAGCCTTTCTGATGACTATTTCGGTCCCTTTCAGAGAGTCGTAAACAGGGGTTCGAACTTTCAAGTCGCAGCTAACGTCTTGTTAAATATAAATAGTCTGTAGAGGAATATTGAGGGGAAAAAAACTGAATTTATTTCAATTTATTTTCTCTTTTTCTATTTTTCAGGACCCACCGACCTCTGTATCGTTAGGCCTGAGGATGGAAGAAATGATCTTCAACTTGGCTGACACACACTTATTCTTTAACGACTTAGAGGTGGGTCTATGTGTGTTTTGTGTTGTGTGTTTTTTTTTTTTTGATTCTGCACAAATGCCGTCTTGTCACCCTTTGTGAATTGTGGTGGTTGAATGAGTTATACATCCAAACAGGAGGGTTCATTAAGATTTCAGTCAAATCAGCAACAGTTGTTTCATGCTGTGGAGCCTATCTCTCAGTTATCAGTCCCATGGTGGTGAACTATTACCTCGGAGCCCAAGGGATACCATGAATTTTACATGTGCTGTCAGTCTCTGTCATTCCTGGGTGACCAGCCCTGCCCTCGCCTCCACCTCCTTCCCACTCCCATAGCGGCTAGCGCAATTTGTCAAGCTCTAGTGTTTCTGTGGCCACGCTGTCTGTGTGTCATGCTGTGTGCTTGGTGTCGCTGTCCACCTACACCACAGACCCAGTCGCACACAGCATGAAATCCCCTGCCGTCTACCCTCCCACGCCTCTTTACCCCCCTGATTCATGTACGCCTAGTGTAAAATCTGCCCCTGGGGCACAGGAATAGAGGGATCAAGGGTAGGGAGATGTGGGTGTGTGTCTGTGTGTGTGCATGTGATGGGGTGTCTGGGGAGCAGAGGGTCAGGGATGTCTATAGGCTCTGTCTGTACAGAGAAGTGGGAGCCCCATTTGTTCGTATAATACACCCACCACCCTCTGTCCAGATCTAGACGTAAAGCCCAGCTAGCTCTCCCTGCTCATCACAATATAGCAATAAACAGAGCAATTCATCTTCATGATATTTCTTTGTCAACACTTGCTCTGTCCAATTCTCTGTCTTATGATTTTCTAAAGTTTTTATTTCCTTGATTTTTGTCCCTGCTTCTTCGTCCCGGTCTCTTCTCTCCCAGTGAATCTGATCCCGCTGACCCAGCGCTTTTCCTCAGTGTCCTGTTTTGGGTTGACCTCACAGTAGAGGAAATGTTTTGTTTGATACTTAAGTGTGAAGAGATCTGTGGCCGGTCTGCCAAGTCTCATTACTCACCACCATGTTCGGCTTTGTTACATGAAGCAAACCCCGAGGAGGAGGAGGAGGAGGAAAAAACCCGGGAGAGACACACAGAGAGAAAAGTTTCATACTCCCCAGACAGACGTGTGACTGAGATTCCAAACGCAGTCATCGTGATCAAAGTTAATTGTCTGCAATTGGCTGGTTAAATATTTCCTTATGCCCTCGCCATGTAGAATCCAGTCCTAGCTGCACTTTATTTAATAGACGTGCCCCAATCATTTGAAAAGAGAAATGGCAGTTTGAGACAACACTTAAATGTGGTTTTGCTCAACATCTGTCCTGTGTTTTGATTTCTTTTCAAGTGTGATGAAACCGTTCACAGATGAATTGGCAGCTCGGACTGCTTGCAAAATTATATAAAAAAAAAAAGTAGCACATCTATTTTCTTCTGCTCTATCTCAGACACCAAATTATTGCAGTTTGTTATGACACCTAAAAGCCTTCCTGCATTATAGTTTTCAGACATGAAAACCAGAGAATGTCCACAAAATTGGGTCTGGACATTCTTCGGAATTTGTCTTCCACACATGAAAAACGCAGCAGGAGATGATTCACAACGTCGGGGAAATGTCCGCAGCCTCCAGGTGAAGTGTAGAACCTGCAGGAGGCACGACATGACGTCTGGTATGGAAATCGGGTGTTTTTCATTAATCAGGAAAAAGCTCTAAAATCTTGTTGTCTTTCCAAGTAGACATTTCTGTCTGCGTCTTCTACGTGTACATGTCCTCTTGCTCGCTTTGAATATTCCAGCTAGTTTCCTGCTTTACTCTCACCCGGGTTCACTCGGACACTTTACCAGGAGGCTGGCAGGAAAAGTTTAGGAAAATGTCGAGAGCAACTGACTCAGACATTTGCGTTCTCACGAACAACCCTTCAGGAAAGTTTCAGGAAGGTTTCTGAAGTTCAGTGCATGTCTGAAAGCAGCTTATGACCCAAGTGTCTCTGAACAGTGCGATGTAAAGACTCAACTCTCTGCAGACACCGCGGTGATCGTCATTTACAGTGACACCAGGAGGGGGGTGACACCTTCTTGCAGGCGCACAGATCTCTCCTCTCGGCCCCGGTGCGAGCGTTAAGTGCCAGTTCGCAGCAACGCCTAACCAGTTGTGTTTCCTCTCGGCTGATTTACAGTCGTCCATCTACGATAGGGCTAAATAGAGTCCAGCTATAAATACCGCAGCCAGCAGCAGTTATGTATTTAAGCATGTGCAGAAATGCATATGGTCCATCTAATTTAGTCAAAGCCATAAAGGGAGACCCCAGAGGCGGTGCAGAAACACAGGTGCAGAGTTAGTGGCCCAACAGTGTGTGTGTTTGTGTGAGTGGTCCATCTGAGTCTTAACACTGCTGTCCTGCCAAGCCCTGCACAGGAACATTAAATGTGGACTCTGCTTCCTTAAATTGTTGCAGTATGTGCAGTTCAGCGTTTGCTTGTATTAATTAAAATGTTTGTTTTTATGAGCCGTTGTGTCGGTTTTAACTCATAAGAGTTGTTTACAGCCGCATAAACAGCACAATTAAGCATAATATTGAGCTCCGTCAGCCGAAGCTGCAGCAAACACTCTAATGTCCTGTATTGTGTGTGTGTGTGTGTGTGTGTGTGTGTGTGTGTGTGTGTGTGTGTGTGTGTGTGTGTGTGTGTGTGTGTGTGTGTGTGTGTGTGTGTGTGTGTGTGTGTGTGTGTGTGTGTGTGTGTGTGTGTGTGTGTGTGCGCGTGTGTGTCTGAGAGTGTGTGTGTGAATGGAGGCTGGGTCGTGTTGATAGAGCTGGTGAGTGACGATTCAGAGGAAAGTCATAAAAAGAAAGAGGGCATGCCGAAGGGGTCAACAGGGATCAGTTTCACCCTTACGTCTCCCTCTTTCTCTCTCTCTTTTTCTCTCTCTCTCCATCTCTCCATCTCTCCGTCTCACTCCTCTAACCTTTTCCTGGATCAGTGCTCTCTCTCTTTTTTTCATTTTTTTTTTCACTCTTAGATAGTGGCTCTCAGAAATACTGCACCTCTCCCAAAAGATTTCCCCTCCCAGCACACACACAGACACACACAAATCTCTCCATCGATCGTCCCAGCACAAACCATTTGCCGCTCAGCTCCTTAAAGGAAGGGGGGGTGTAGGATTGTATGAAACACACAATCTGTTTTTATCATCAAAAAACTCTCACACTGAAGGAAGTATTAGCAAAGTAATTCATAGCAATGTGATCCCCACTGATCTGATCTCCACTGTATTCATTTTCCTTGTAGAAGAAGCTGTATTTCAACAGCTACAGAGATAAACACATAATCTGAATAAATCTGATACAAAATCAATTTCTTATGTTGGTTAAATTAAAAGCAACATCACATTGGTTAATTTATATCAGTCATTTAATAATTAACTGTTTTATTTTTGTAAATTACACCTTGTCAAACGAAATAACCCAAATAATGTAATTATATGAGCATTTGCTGTTCATATATCTCATTTTTGAAATATAGTCGGTTTGCTTTATTGGATGTCGTTTTTATGGGACAGCTGAAGGGTGGGGGTGGAGATAATTGATGGTCTAAAGTGATGTGTGTAATGAAGCCCACTGAGGCTGAGCTCACTGGGAAGACTGACAGCTCTGCTGAGACTCGGGGTGTGAGTTTACTGTAGGTGCGCCGCTGCGGCCCGAACCCTAACACGGAGCAGTATGTGGGAACCAGAGGCCTCTGTCTGGTCGGCCCGAGCCCCCTGTGTTCCCCTGCTCAGTGGGGTACGAGGGCTGCCGTCTCCCCCCTCCCTGGGTGAGAAAACAACCCTCCCTGTCTGGAGGATAAAGGGCATGGGGGCAAACCACTCACAGGGAGAGTGAGGGGGAGAGGTCTCTAAAGGTGGGAACATTTTAAATTAGTCCACCGATGCCTCCACGCTGTGTGCAACACTCTCTCACACACACTCTGTGTAGCAAAGTCTTCATTTACACATGTACCGGCCAACGCAGACCCACTTGTATGAAACTCACACACACACACACACACACACACACACACACACACACACACATACACACACACACACACACATACCTGCGGAACAACCCTGTGACACGGTGAGCCCACTGCCTTTTATAGCTCCCACCCGGCACTCGCTGGTTTAAAACCTCCTCTGTCACTCTCACCCAGGGGCTGCTTGTTAATGAGAGATGCTGTGAAACGCACAGTTACCTTTTCCTAGTGGCTGAAATGGCCCTCCAGAGCCTCTTAGTGCCGAGCGGTTCTGTTGGTTTTATGTCCCACAGTAGAGGGTCAGATCCTGTACTCGCCATTCCATGTGATTGGTGGGTTTATGGTGCGTTCCATGATAGTTGACATTTTGGGTGATTTTATTCCCAGTTAGAAGGAACTTAACGCTGACTGTATGTGCCAGTCATATATGGAAAGAAAATCTTCCACCATTATAACAGAACAGTAACCCGTCAAGATCTGTACTGGGGAAAGCTATAAAACCCGAGATTAAGAGTTCATGTTCCTTCAGTTTAAAATCTGCCTCGGAAACCAAATTGCAACAGGAAACTCTGCCATTTCCATACATGCTCTGTTTTGTCAGATGTTCTCCTTTAGGTCTGCACACATTGATGTGGGTATTTCCCAATTTGCCTGGCCACTGATTCAGCAGTTCTGTCATGTCCTCGACAGAACTCCATCAGGTCTCGAGGCGCGGCCGCCGCTGCGTTTTGGAAAGACTACAGAGAGAACGTGGAGGTTTTAAAAGCCACTTTGTCAATCTTTGCTCCACCTCACTCCCAGCCTCTACCCGCTATCCCAACACAGCCGCCTCGTGCGCCAGTAAGGGTTGAGGGCGCACGGAAAATATAACATTTCTGTCTGGTGACAAATGATGATATTTAAGATTTCTTGTCCCGATTTTTAAATTGGAGACACGCGGCACCTGCCCAGCGTGGTCTGTGGAAGGAGAGAAGAGAAACAGTCCACTTGGCAGGAAAGAACTGCTCCTCTATTGATTTTGATTTGCTGCAAAGGGGAAACTTCTGAGATGAGTGAGATTTTATATTATATTTAATGGTGCACTTCTTTGAGGTGTGGTTTGGAATTGCGTTTCCAAAAATAGGAAAATAATGAGAAGCGGCTCGTTTTTTTGCTGCCTACCTGTGGAGAGCTTTCCACTCGCTGTAGCGGCACTTTGCAGACATTTTGTTTATAATCCAGTTCAGTGGGTTCTCGTGCTGCCTCTGGTTGACTTCTCAGAGCTGTGTGAATTTTCTGTAAAAAAACAGCATCTCTCTACCTGCGCTTTGTTTGGCGCCGCTGTTTGAATTCCGTGACTGTTCAAGCACAGATTGTGGATTGGAATGAAGTGGGTTCGAAGAACTCTTCCTTTGTTACCCACATCCTGTGTTCAACCCCCAGGTAATCACAGCCCCTCCTCTCCCGTCCCCCCCACCCCAGACAAGGGTGCCTGTGGTGGGAACAGAGAAGGAAGTTGCTGGGGGTCACAGACCACGGAGAGGGGGGGGGGGGGGGGGATGACAGCCTTTGCTGTTGGAGTGGCAGTATTGAGAACCTGCGAACCATGGATGAGCCTTTTTCACATGGCATTAGCCTGTAGGGTCAGAAAGAATGCTGTGATGACGGCTGTTATCGCTCACGCCTGTTTTGACCACCCACCCCCACCCCAGCAGCTCACCTGAGAGAGAAGAACAGAGGGGGGGGGATCTGGGGTGCCTTGTGTCTGAAGAGAGGACTCTGTCCGTACGGCAGTGACAGAGACCTCCACGGGAAACACAGGTCTAAAGGTTAGTTCCGATAGCGCGGTCCTTCCTGTGTTTTGGTAACGTGCGTTGCTGAGTTTAGTTTTTTTTCTTCTATCTGGCTCTGAGTGCTGCAGTCACCACTCTCAGCTCTTTCCAGGGCTACAGGAAGACTCAGGCCGTCATTGCTGATTGCTTAATGACAGATGCCAGGGGAACAAAGGGGGCTCTGATAACTTCCTCCCCAGTGAGAAGTTGTCTGCAGACTAGTGGCGAGACGGCGAAAGGAAGAGTGAATGATGTGGAGATGGACTCATCCTGAGGCAGAAGTCTCCTGGCCTCACATGCGCATTTTTGTCTATTCTCGTCTTTCCTGTGCAGATATATAAATAAACTGTTTGGTTGCTGGATGAATTCAGATTGAAGAGAAAAGAATGTGTCACAGATGAATTTAACAGAGAGACAGTGTTTGCGTAAGGAGTAATTGCGATGGCTTCTGGTGGAGGGTCTTCACTCCTGAGTACAGTAGGAACATCTGGTGCGAGTTAGCGGTGATTGTAGGTTTTAGAGAGACCACTGTTTGCTCGGTGAGGGGAGAACGGGGGGGGGGGGGGGGGGATCTGATGGAAAGGAGATGTTCAAAAGGTTCTAAGAAATTCCTCGATTCTCATTGCCCTCAGTGTGTCACCATCGTGAAGGCCTGTCATTGTATTGGTAATGTTGTACAAACAAAATGAAAGCAGCCTGTTATTTGATATTTTAAGCTTTTCATTCAGTCAGTTACAGGAGCTTAAAGCACTTGTGAATAAGTTTTATTAAGTCCTGGATGCCTACAAAACAGCCGTTAGACTTAGAGCCACAAAGAAAACATATAATAATGTTTTTTGTCATTTACTTATGCAACTTTTAGAATTTCGAATGATTTTATTAGAATTCATTAGCTGATTTCGAGCATCGGCTTCTTTTCCGTCTGTAAAAAACATTAAAAACAAGAATGGCACTCGTCAAAGGGCATATCGCTGCCAAGGCCCAACAGTCCCATTAAAACCAATCAAACTACACCAATTTGCCCACACTCTGAGAGTTATCAGTTCCCGAAAGATGTCAGATTTTTTTCATTTATAAACATGAATTATTCTCTGAGAAATCAAATGTTGAAAAACTCTCAAACTCACAATTTCAAAGAAACGATGAGATGAATAAATCCTGGATCTGCCCCCTGATCCGGATCCGCAGCAGGATTTAATGGGTTTTTCCTTCCACCACATTCAATGGAAATCAATTTAGTTGTTTTTGCATAATCCTGCAAACAAACCAACCAATTTATCGTTATTTGCGGAGATAATAAAAACGTATTATGAAGTATTAGCCGACTATATTCATAGTCATATAAACAATACTATAAAAACATCTACAAATGTAGAAAATTAAGGCATGTATAATAACAATTCTACACATTTATAGTAATATGCAGGAGAGTCCTAAATCCATCTCTCTAACAATGGCGGCCTACAGTTGACACCTTCAGCGAGTCCCATCAGTTAGTAAAATCCACCTCCCCATAACGATGCCTTCCATCCACCACTTTGACTATATGGCTGTACTTAACGGACTTGAACCTGCCTGCACCGTCCGTGGCTGTGTGGTGTTTACGAGACCTTCAGAAGTGGCTCCTAATGAGTGTGTGTAAGGGTTACTGTACGACATTACCCGCTGCCACCTCCTCCATTAGTTCTCCCCCCGTCCTCCCAGGGAGCCGGTGCAGAGGTTTACGCCAGCCCCAGCTGCGACCAGTAATTGTTGGAGTCTGTGCAGTTTTTCCAAAGCCGTCCCCCCTCCATCTTTACACACACTCACACACACACACGCAAACGCAGAGACGAACCTCTGTCTGGTTTGCATTGTAACATCGACAGAATTGCACAAAATGAAAACGGGTACAAAACCCCCGAAGACCCTATTTTTTCTTGGCCTCCTGGATTTTTAATACTTTGCAATTGTTGAGGTTTCGACGTGTTTATTAGCTCAGAGGATTTGGAAAAAGTCTATGAAAAATCATTCCTAAGCAGGCGTCAGTTGTAATGGCAGCAGCGAGGCCTAATTACTGAAATGTATTTGTGTATATCAGGTCATATTTGGAGTTTTGGCCCTGGCTCATGCACCACGCCCCATAATTAACTCGCTGAGTAATATTGTTCTCAGATAGCTGGTGTGATCTATGCTGCCTGTCAGACCCGGAAAGAAACACATTACATAGGAGGAA
Organism: Pleuronectes platessa; assembly: GCF_947347685.1. Classification (NCBI taxonomy): domain Eukaryota; kingdom Metazoa; phylum Chordata; class Actinopteri; order Pleuronectiformes; family Pleuronectidae; genus Pleuronectes; species Pleuronectes platessa. The sequence continues at coordinate 9,109,289 of NC_070645.1, read as the reverse complement.
TAAAATGAGGAGCTATTGTCGTCCAATGAGGGGCCAGGACACAGTGTGTTGTCAGGCAGTGATATGGCAAAGGAGCGGGACTGAATGAAAGTGCAGGAGGTGGCAGGAGCTTTGTGCTGATTGTGTCTGACTCACCAGGAGGTAATTACTTGATAATAGGAGCATTCCAGTCACTTGCACCAGAATGGGAGGTCTTTGAAATGCGGCTTTACGTGGTGCTTAACCCAGGGTGCTGTTTTTGTTTTCCTAAACAAACAGACATGCCTGCACTACTTAAGGAATTAAGCACATCAATACTCCCGGCTTGGGCTCCGCTCCGAGGGAAAGTTCAGGGATAATTTGCGCACGTAAATTATCCACAAGCTTGTTGCCAGTGGATCATCAAGCCGGGACAAATTGCCGCTTTCTTCGACTATTAAAGATTTGCTGGTGAGTGTCTGGAAACAGATTAGGCCGTCGGAACTGAGAGAGAGAGAGCCCCCGCCTGCACCTCGGCTTCAATTGGCAGTCCATCTTCTGGAACGCGGGGCTCAGAGTTTGCTCCATGTGAGGTCACTTTGGACTCTCTCTCCCCCAGCGTTTACCCGCTGCTTTCCTCCATATCCACCGCTCTCTGCCCTCCCACCCCCTTATCGGGGTGCCGGAGCCCCGGAGAGGAGGGGAGAGGGGTCGCGGGGTCAAAGTCTTTTCCTCTTTGGATCTCGGGGCTTGCTGGGAGAGGCTTGGCGAGAGAATGGCTGCATTAGAGCTGGGGTTGGGGGTCAAGATTTTAATTCTGTTAAAGAACAGCTGGTTTGAGTTTCTCCTCACGTCGCTCTCCCCTCCCTCTCCCCACAAATCCAGGGAGATGAAAAATTTGTTCAGAGGGGAACCAGTAAAATAAAAAAGGTTTACGGTCGAAAGCCCCTACCCTTACCCTGCTCTAGCATTAGAGAGGAATGCAATAACGTCAGCATTTGGCCCCAGTTAGATTGACCTAAAACAAGGAAGTCCTTTTCTGTGTTTGGGTGTCTTAACAGCCGGATGAAACTTAATTAAAAAGCTTGCAAAATCAGGATTTTTCATACTCAAGAGTGGAGGAATTCTGTTGCTCAAGTTTCAATTATTATTTTCTCGCATAACCTTAAACAGGTGAGAGGAACCTCGTTTGCAGCGGGAAGACCAGTTTTTAAATCCTGTAGTTTTTCAGAGAAATTCTTTAGGTTACTTCATAAAGAAATCTCTCTCTTCTTCTTCTGTATTTGCGCCGACTGAAACCAACTGAAACGGTGGATGTCACATCTAGTTTGAAGCCCTTTTGCTCTGAACAGTCTTATTTCTTAACCTCCTGTCAGTAGAAATGTTTTGCAACCCTCAAGTTTAAGTTAAAAGCAGCTCATGTCGACTCTCTCAGCCCCGTCCCATGTGAAATGTGTTGATGTGAATGCCAAGGCAGGACTCCCTCACATTTCAAGCTTGCTGAGGAGGGGGGGCGGCGGAGAGCGAGAGAGGAGCGGAGAGGAAGGGGGAGGCACTAGAGTGATCCTATAAATGGAAAACTAATAACAGATTTTTTGTCTGCCTTCTCCTTGCGCTCTTTTGCCGGCTGGCTGGCTGACTGGCCCCGGGGCTGTGTTGGTGTGTGGCGCAGCAGCAATCAGAGGTCATAATTTCATTGGCGGTTAGCATCAGGTTCAATTTTTCTAGTAGGTTACATTTACCAGAAAGTCTGGATTGTGTTACTGGGCACCGGTTGGAATCAGCGCAGTGCAGAGCTGCAGAATCTCTCCACCTTTCCAAGAGGAGCCGGGCACCCCCCAGCCCGAAGGGGAAGATCTGCGTACACATGTTTGGAGATGCTCACATGCACAGGCTATTAGAGCCAGGTCTCTTTATACACAGTATTCCCCTGGCCTTCATGCATCCCTCTACTGTATGTACTGTATGTCCGATGAAGCAGTATGAATGGTACGACTGGTAAAACTTGCTGTATTGGGGATCTCATTGGTTATGTCTGTGGGTTTGCATATCTTTAGACCCCTCTAGTGGTAGAAGTCCATTCAGACTGATGATAAGATTAATTATTGTTTGAAAAGAGTCGAATATGAGGGTGTAGGGGCAGGAAAGTGTTGAGTCTCTTCCTCTATGGAATCTATTTTAGCTGTTTCTTTACCAGTGATGTTGATGCTGCCACAGCCCGCTCTGATTGGATCAGTGGGCCAATTCCCCTCGCATCATCGATTGGAGTAATATTGAAAAGTAGCTGAGGTAAAGTGCAAATAAAGGAAAAATATGCTTTAGTACAGTAAATGTACTTTGTCACGTCCCACCACTGAAAGGAAGAGAAAGTCAAGGCGAGGGAGGATTAATACTGAGGTGTCCAGTCAGAGCACAGATTCCTGTATAACGCGGAACATATGGGAAGTGTCCTTTCCCCAGAAGAATCAAATCTGTCTGAATTCTATTCCTGCACACCACTCACAGAGTATGTTTTGTGTTCCGCAGGAATGTGACCAGGTACATATTGACGATGTGTCGTCCGACGACAACGGTCAGGATCTAAGGTACAGCGTTACTCCTCATGGCTTCTCGGTTCATTTATCAACATGAAAAGTTTCATGTGCTCAACCACTACTATGACCAAACAGCTCAAACTAACAGATTCTCTCTCTTTGTTTCCCTTAACATCAGTACGTATAACTTTGGCGCGGACGGTTTCCATGCAGCGGCGACCAGTGCCAACCTGTGTCTGGCCACGGGCGTGCGCGGAGGCGTGGACTGGATGAGAAAGCTGGCCTTCCGCTACAGACGCGTAAAAGAAATCTACACCACCTACAAAAATAACGTTGGAGGTAATCCCCGACGAGCAGCGGCGCTTTGCACAGATCTGTCGAGTAGAAACGAGGTTGCAGATGTACGTGCCCCCATTGCGTGGGCGTGTGTGTGTGTGTTTGTGTGTGAGAGTGTGAGTGTGTAAGAGAGCCTTCGTGTGTGTGTTCTAAACGCTCACATGCCACACTACTTGGTCAGGGTAGTTTTTTTTTTTTTTTAAATGTCAGTGGTATTTCAGAGGGGCCAGTCCAACCCAAACAATGTTACCCTGCGTTTCAGGTCTGCTGGGCCCGGCCAAAAGGGAAGCCTGGTTGCAATTGCGAGCAGAAATTGAAGCCTTGACGGACTCCTGGTTAACACTGGCACTGAAAGCACTAACATTAATCCACTCAAGGTAGGACTCCAGCAAGGAAAATTGTACCCAGTCCCACACCGCACATATATACACTCGCATGTGGTGTAAATAAGTCAGGTCCATACTCCCAGGCTATTAAAGAAAACACCAACGCTCCAAATTTGTCTCTCCTGACAGGCCTCGGCCTTTTGATTTAGAAAAATAAGTGCGCTAAGAGCGTCGACTTGAAAAGGAGCCGAGATCTAATCCTCCTTTTGAGAAGATGTTTTACACAACTGATTCATGACTTTGTGTGTATTTCCAGCACCCTGTGTTTTTCTTTTGTCCTCCCTCTGAGTGATTTAAAACAATGTCATCCCCCTTTTTTTTCTTCTTCTCCTAATCCAGGTCAAACTGTGTGAATATCCTGGTGACCACCACGCAGCTCATCCCCGCCCTGGCTAAGGTCCTGCTCTATGGCTTGGGAATCGTCTTTCCTATCGAGAATATTTATAGCGCAACCAAAATAGGTAAAAGATCCAGAAGTGTGTGTGATTTGAGTTATCGTCCTTTCTGTAATTGTTGATGTTCCTCCTCCTGCTGCCAATCTTTCACTTTGGGGACGTGAGTGCTTATTATTTCGGCGGCGTGAGCGTAAACAGTTGAGACACCTACGCTACCTAAGTGACAGGGCTGAGGTGTGGACGGGGGCGGGACATTTAGTCATCGGAGACGGTTGATGTTCCTCTACCAAGGAATCAGCCCTAATCAGCCTGGGATTATTTTTCTGGAGCTGGGCCTGAGCCGGGCCTCCTCAGGCCTCTGCTGCTCAGTCTCTGCATATGAAACCACTTCTGCACATTTATGTCATTCCACAGCAACAGGCAATGGGACCCCCCCCCCCCCCCTCTCTCTCTCTCTCTTCCCCTTCTTCTCTTCCTCCTCCTTTCCTTCCCCCCTTTCCTCCGGTTCTTCCCCTTCTTCACTGTTTCAAATGCAAAGTAAACATCAAGCTTCACCCCCCCCACGCCATTTTCGGGCCCATCAGCACAGAGTTGGAGCAGAGTTCAGCTCAGGGTTCCTCGGAGCATTAAGCCCACTGGTCCTCCAGTAAGCAGACCCTGGAACATGCTGGTTCAGTCCATTGGTCCCATGTCTGAGCAGCAGAAGGGAGTGACTTAATGCTTTTCAAATTGTCTTTATCTGGAGCCTGATCTTATCACATCTCCTCTCTGAGCTCAAAGTGTTTACACTCGGCCCTGTTCTGTGTGTGTGGTGTTTTTAAAAGGGGGGGGCTCTTGTCGCCCTGTGCCTCTGAATCAACTTGATGGTTCTTCAGCGCAACTCTTTTTATAAATGTGTGTGTGTGTCTGTGTGTGTGTGTGTGTGTGTATACCTGTGTTTCTGTTTGCCTCCCTGCAACGCTCCGCTAACGTCCTCCTGTCTACTCCCCCGCAGGGAAGGAGAGCTGCTTCGAGAGGGTAATTCAAAGGTTCGGGAGGAAAGTTGTTTACATTGTCGTTGGAGACGGCGTGGAAGAGGAGCAAGGCTCGAAAAAGGTAAGAGCGCTCAGAAGAACAGATACTGCTGCTGTGTCATCTGGGAGAAGCATTCATCAGACGTTTGCAGGGGTCGGAGAAAAGACAACGTTTGGACTCGCGATAGCTGTTTTCCGTGAGGTCAGGAGTTCACAACAGAACACGAAACATACCTGCCACGTCTTTCCAAAGAAAGGAATCAGCGCTCCCCTCCTCCGCAGCCCTCCTTCACTTTGAATGAGTTTATCCTCTTATGGTGCATCGGAGTACAAGAGGAGAAAGCCCGTGGTGTGTAATCAGGGCTCGTCCTCCGCCATCTCAGGTTTACAAAGCAGGGGACGGGAGAGATGGCATAATTATATATGCCTGCTCGGTGCCCTGAGCAGTGTGAATGCTGAGTGTGTAATGCTAGACAGGCCCTTTCAGGCCCGATGAAGGCACATCGTAAACAGACTGCGTATAATGGAGACTTAAATCATTGTTGAGGAACACAGAATATTTACTGCAATGACAAGCCTGTTAGCACGAGACGGACGAAGAAAGGCTCCGAGCCGACATCTCCTGCCTTCTCTCAGCGAACATGACGGTTGAATCTGATGACTCGACCTTTTTTTTTTTCACTTCCACGTTTACCTGTTGGCTCTTGCTCCCCAATTTGTGTGTATTCAGCGTTCCTGCCAAGTTTTGGATGTAAACCAAAAGCCACACGCGGCAAAAAACATATTCATTAGCAAATTAATCTGCGGCCCAGGAGCATATTTCACTGACAGCTCTGGTGTCAGCGGGTGAAGAAGACGCGGCCGTTTCCCTTTGAAAAGCCTCCAGCTCCTTTTTCACCTGTTTCTCAGTAAACAGCGGAGAGGAGCGTGAGGACAGATGAAGAGTGATTAGGCGGCGATTAGGCAGAAGAAGCCACTTTTACCCTGGATGAGTGTGTAGAGCAATAAACTCTGTATTATGGAAAGCGAACGTGGCCTGGGAATATGGTCTTGAGGGATGATTGTGGATAGAGATGCAAATATTTTTACTCGGTCTTGAGTTGTTCAAGTGTGACATTGATGGAAGGCTAAGGCGGTTCCCCCCCCTCCCCTCGTCTCGGTGTGAGAGCCCCGCGACACGCCATGCGGTAAAAGGTTTCTGTGTCAACATCAGAGAGGACGTGGAATAACACAACAATTTCACCCGTCAGGAGGCGCATATCCGACGTGACACTGCGTGGAACTATAAAAGCAAACGGCTAAAAAGTTCTCTCCGGCCCTCATTCCTTCACCTCAGGAGAAAAAAGACCCCTGAAACAGTTCTCCCCTCGGTTGTTACCATCGCCCGGGAGAGGAGGGCGCAGATAACATCTCCAGCTTTTAAACTTAAAAGCAAAGACAATTTACAAAACAAAAAGCAAAGAGCTTTTTAAGGGTCAGTGCAGGCTCTCCTAAGCGGAACATATGCCTGGGAGAGGCCATACCTTTGATAAGGGGAGGGTAATGGGCTCCGCACACTGAGGAGCCGAGGACTCTACCTGACAAGCTCCTTTCATTCTGCGCGACTCGGGTTTCTCCCCCTCGTCCTCTGCCTGGGAACAACAGCTCGTTTGCAGCGTCCTGAACACACACGGCAGGCAGGAGGTGGACGGTGAAGAGACACTGGGGGGAGTTGGGTTCTGTCGAGGTGGACGACGGCTCCCGGACGAGTCAGTGGTTTGAATCTACACACGGCTGCAGCAGAGGAATTAGTTAGAGGTACAGATGTGGTCCTTGGCTGCAGAGACGCGTGCACCAGGGAGCAGGGGCAGCAGTCGGGGGAGGGGGGGTAACTCATGTGATTTCATTTCCCGGTGAATCAGCCAGTCTCACTTTATTCAGTGAATGTAGTACAACGTCTTCCCACCACTTTGCCAGTGTCCAAAAAGTCGATTACAAGTTAAGATTTGTATTTTGGGTTCGTGAAATGAAGTGAAAATTTTTTTGTTTTACATTTAAAGTGATTTGTGAAGCTGGAACCTGAGATTTTGGGGTATTTTTCTATGATTAATAACGGCAATAATTAATTAAATTGCTTCGATCTCCTTAATTAATTGCTTCTGCACTAAAAACAAGCTAATATATATTTTATTTCATGATTCCTTTTTGGATTTTTTTTTAAATTAATCCGTGTGTAACATGATGCTATCTCCTTCCACAGCACAACATGCCCTTCTGGAGGATCTCCAGCCATTCAGACCTCATGGCCCTCCACCACGCTCTCGACCTGGAGTACTTGTAGCACCACCACCACCACCACTGAACACCGTGCTCCACCTCACACCCCCGCCACCTTTCACCTTCGCCCTCCAGCCCCGTCAAACGCTTGCCGCAGACCCCACAGCCCAGAAAAACGAAAAGAAAAAAAATACCCCCCCCCCCCCCTGCGCTGCCTGGCGTCCGTCTTCCACTTCACAGGAAGAAGAGAAGAGGAGGATGGAAAAAGAAAAAAGAAGGCTGAGCACAGGGTTAATGTGCTGACACACGGTCACACTTCGTCTTAACCTGAACCTTTTTTCCTCTTTTTTTTTTTTTGATTTTGTATCTGGAAGCGAAGGCGTGAGGTGAATTTACGGCGCTGCAGCTGCTCGCCCTGGTTACTGTGAATTGGCGGCGCTCTGAAGCTGTCACAGTGTTTTACGGCGCCCTGTTTGTGCCGGGACTCTGTCAGGGTTCACACCTGTGAGGAGAGCAGAGCTACCGACGGCCCCGCCTGCCTCCCCTCACCTCGCCTCACAACTCAGCTCCAGTTCACCACAGGCCCCCGACTACTGCTGGTGACGATTCTCCGCTCCCTCTCGCCCCCTCCCTCTCTCTCCCTCTCTCCCCCTGCTCTTCTTTCTCGTCCTTATCTGTCCCCCCCCCCCCCCAGCCCCTGTCATGGGACGGACAGACAAAGGGACTGCTCCTCTGTTAACTGTCGGCCTGGGAGTCCTGTGCTTCTTATTTATGAACGGAGACTTTGTGCGTGGCGCCGCTGAGAAGGAACCTCGGCGACAAAAGACTCGTGCCTTCTGCAAAGTACTGTTGATTTCCACCGCAGCGAGAGGAAGACGTTTATGGAAGAAACACACAAAAAAAAAGGGGGGGGGTTTTCTAATAATTTAAGAAAATTACAAAAAACTTTATTTACAATGCTGAGACAATCGTGTACAGAGGAAATCTTCTTTTTTTGTGTGTGTAAGTTTGTAATCACTGGACTATTCCTTCCTATATTCATTTAGGTACGTGCTGTTGAAAGGCGGCAATGCTTCTTCATGGAAGTAAAACAAAAAAAAAGAATAAAGGCATCCCATCGCACGCGCGCTTTGTGCGACGCCTGGAAGTGTTGATGTGTTTCGAGTTTTGTTCAGTAAACAAATATGTAGATAATGGGATTTTGTGATAAATCGTTTTTGTCAAGACCAAAAGCATGGATGTCAAGTGTCAACGACCTTTCATCGGATTCTGTGATGTTTTCTCGTCCTTACAGGAAACGTCAGTCATTTCTAAAGCGTTACAGGTCTCCTCTATTGCAAAACCTTTCTAGACTCATTTCAAAGGGAAAGAAATATTTGTGTTCTTTGTTTTGTTTGTGTTTTTCGGAAAGGTAGCTCACAACTTGTTTCCTTACGGCATCTCACCAGCTTGCAGCCCTGACCCCATATATATATATATTTGAAGGCAAACTGAATTCTGATGAGGCTTTTTGGATGTTGCATAAGGCAGTGTCCTGCCTCCTATGAGCCATTTTAACAACAAATTTGAATAAATCTGATATTTAAAATAATAAAAAAGGCAGGCTTGAATAGGTTTTATTATCTTTTATACAGGCGCTATAAAAACTCTTGTACAGCGAGCGTAATTTTGTATGATGTAGTGTTTTTATTTCGACTTTGAAAATACATTCTGTGTCCCTGTTTTGAAGTAGCTGAACTACACGGAGCCCTTTCCATAGCGCTTCTACATCTGTGGACGGGGAAAACCATAATTAACGTTTAGAGAAAAGCCACTAACTTCGAGGGGTTTGTGAACATACAGGACATGTGCTATCGACTGTGAATTTCTTAAGCAGAAACTCGACTCGTGTTTCTCATTTTTTCCTCCTTTGCACATGATCACTGCTGGCCTTTACATTTCAATTAGGATCCCTCTCTCCCTCCCCCCCCCTAACGTACCCCCCCCCCCCCCCACATCTACTCGAAACAACTTCTCCCCCCGAGCTGCGGGGTATCTACATATTGCTGCTAGATCAAGGTAATGGTAGGTAAATAGAGGAAATGTTTTATAGATTCATACAGCACGCTTTTTTTATTATTATGTTGCAATCATAAATGCAAACTGGAAATACTTTACACTACATGGGCCTCATTGTGAAACGCAAAAGATTGTTGTGTCTGCAAAATATGTGTACAGATGTTTTTGACATTATTATTTGATTGTGTTTAAATTAATAAAACTGATTTGTGAACTGTTAAACTTTGTTTTCTGTTTGTTTCGTTTTTCTATTCAAAGCGACATATTATAAGATAATTTAAAACAATAAAAGATACGATGGATTAGGGCCATGTTGAGCTAAAAAGAAAATTCTGAGATTTTGAGAAGGAATTTGTAATTGAGGAGAACTCACAATGCTACAGGAATACTAGAGGAAAGTCAAAACTTTACCAGAAGAAAAATCTAAATACCAGAATAAATTCATAATCGAGAAGTAACTCACAACACTACAGGACTAAAGTTGTAATTTTATAAGAACAAAGATCGGAATATTACAACTTTATTCTCGAAATCTCTGATTATTTTTTCTTCTTCTACATGGCCCTAATCCACGTCATAAACAGTCCCTTTACTTTTGTCTGTGTCCATAGTTCTTCTCATATCTTTGTGTATTAATATGACTGGAATGACATTACAGACTGACACTGATGTCACAGGCCTCAGCCACTAATCCTACCAGGAAGCAAGTAGAAACTGGAGCTGGTGCGAGTCGAGACCAAACATCACACACCCACATGCTAATCACATCCTTTAAACCCACACAATAGCTGCTATAAAATACCTTTCCACATCAAGGCAATATATAAAGTACACGCATACTCATGTAATACTCTGAGTTTAGTTTGGAATCACTCATGCGACTTTTGGAATAACACACAGGCTCTTTATATTTTTGTGGTTTCTATCATTTTGGATATTTTTTTCCTAATTCCTGTGAGAAAAGTGCTGGATTTTTCCCGATAGCCTCAACAATGCATAACATGCGTCACACATTCCTGAGGCTGCTGAGGCCGAGCCAGTGGCCGGCCGAACGTTTCTGGCCTCCTCCTCGTGCACGTCTGCAGGAGCCGACGTGCATCATTTACACACATCAGACCACTCCGAGTCACAGAGAAGCCGGGGGTTAGTTTAAATGACACTTGAAAAATATTTATGAGGCTAATTTTACGAGGTGGTCAAAACTAAGAGAGTGCGGCCGGTAACACAAGCCCGGACGGGGAAGAGAGCGCGCGGGCTCCAAAACCACGCTGGAAGAAATCGAGCATCCGTGGAATTTTATTCAGAGTCGTTCAATATCAATTATGTTTTTTGTATGGAGTGGGAGTGATGTCCGGGGTATGTGCGTCTGCCGGGCTGGACGGGCACCGCCGGAATGCAGCAGCAACAATGACCCCAAAACTGCCCCCCCCCCCCCCCCCCCCCAAACTTCCGAACAGCTGAAAGACTGAGTAGCGTCTGAGGTCCTCGCTGGCTCTGGCAGAGCAGAGGAGGGGAGAGGTGCTCTCTCCTCAGCACAGAATGAAGGTCTGTTCTCTTTGATAAGTTTTCCTGATGCTCGGAGACCTGGCAGGGAAAAGTCAGACGCAACCAGACCAGACGCTTTTTTTTTTCGCGAGCGAGAAAAAGTGGGTGTTGTGGCATGTTGGCCAGCCACACTGGCTGCTCGAACAGGACAGATGGGAATGAAAAACTAAGAGCTAGATTGTGTCTGTTTGGCTTGTGTCGTGTACCTGACTCACACTCCAGGACTTTCACAGTCTTCTCTGTGTCGTCGCTGCTCGGGGAAAATGTCGCGTGTTTGCTATTGATGGGTCGAAGTGTCCCGGTGCCTCAATCAGGCCTACAAGTGACCGTGTTGTTCTCCAGGGTTAGGGTTAGGGTCAGGGCTCGATCTTCGCTGAACTCACAACAACCCCCTCGTGGAAATGAAGGGGGCCATTACCTCGCAGGTCCTCTGTTGGGCATTCCTCTCCGGGACGTCCCGGCAAAGCGCCCGCCCTCCATAAAACTGTACTGCAACAATAAACAACGCCGCCGGTGATTTACGACTTTGCCCAGACAGTGATTTCATGCAGATTTCCATAGAGGGGGCCTCTGACGGTGCATCACAATTGAACTAATATTGTATTACATGCATATCAAACTCCCTCCAAAAAACCTGATCTGCCACATCTCTTTTACGAGCAGGAAGCCTATTAATAGGCCTGTGTTCTCCTCTTGGTGGCTAATGTGTCTCAAGTTAGGGGAATTTGTCTCTGCAGCGAGCAGATGTCCACAGATTGAAACAATAAGAAAGCGAGGGAGGGGGAGAATTAGCCTCAAAGCCGCCGTCTGTAGCCGGGGCTGCAAGGAGTGTTCTGCTCGATCCGAGAAGCGGAGCGACATGCTGTTTGATTGTTTCAGCCTGTCTTTCCCCGACTCTCGGTTTGGCCGACGCATGTTTGTCTTGAGGCGGCGCAGACAAACCAACTGTCCCTGATTGCAGCTCCTCCTCCGGTGGTTTTGTAAAGACGGGGAGAGCCTCGGAGTGCGGCAGGGAGCAGCGAGAGTGACAAACCTGTTGTCATGCTGCGGCGGGCGGCGGCGCTAAACTAGGCCCTTTGTTTACTGCTTGTTTATTTCTCAGTTACTGGGATTTGACAGGGAGAGTGGGGCACGGACAGCTGGTGATCAGGAAGCTGCGGATGCCAGGGATCCCGGGCCAGGAGTGTCAACTCCGGAGGGGCCGGGGCGTCCGCAGCTATGCCTGTCCCACAGAGACCTGGCATTCCCGAGTGGGTCTAGACTGTGACAATGCTATTAATGCATGGTGGTGGAGGGTTTGGGTCGGAGTTCAGATAGGGATACACACACTCAGGTGCCCACAAGGTCTGACAGTATTTGCGGTGTGTATATTATATTAAGGCTCTCTGGCATCCAGAGCTGCAAATAATCTGTAATTTTACCAGATGGAGTTGTTTTGACAAAGCCCACACTGTTCCAATAAAGCGCTGACATACAGTGGAAGCCATTGTAGGAGTCTCCCATCATGCATCTATCTAGAGTTGCCAGCCCCCTGAAAAATAAATAAGGGACACCTCATTGGCAGGGCAGGCCGACCCGAGTGCCTTCACCCTTCCTGGCGTGGTGAATCTTTTTAGCCCCTTTTTGTTTGACGATTCCGTTTTTCAAGGGACGGTTGGCAACCCTACATCTATCCCACATCAGCGCCGCAGAAGCATTCTTGATAGAACATCAAGAAGCAGAAACATGTTGAAATTCAACTCTAACTTTCAGTTTTATTATCATTTTGTAAAGCAGCACGTTCACTTGCTGCTGCTGCTGCTGCCGGGTTGAAAGTGTTTCGAGCGGCGTCACCAGGGCCGGAGCTGCAGCGGCCGCTCGCCCTCTGCCCGACCACATCGCAGGGCCACCTGCATCTGTGGTCACACACACACACATTTACTGGGCCCACCGCACCACTCCATTTGATGGTGACTGGCAGAGATTTATATGTCAACTCGGGCCACCCTACCCCTGAGAGCGTGCGAGTGAGCGTGCACGTGTGAAGACTTCTCAGCTAACTCTGGGCTACCAGATCCACCGAGGGTTTCTTTGGCCGCGGCAGGCCCTCCAGACCTCCCTGTATGTTCTGTGTGACCACGCACAGGGTGTTTACGCGCGGGTGTGTGTGTAAGGACCTCCCTCCCGGGTGTTAATTGGGCCAGCTCTCTCCAGTTAGGAGTCGGACGCAGGCCAAGCTCCCGCTCGTCTGGCAGGAGAAGGAGCCTCTCGGCCAGTTTTATACACTCGATGTCATCCGGTTAATAAAACAGCCCCGCGTCCCACCTCGGCTTGTTTTCGCTCGATAAGTCATGGGTAATGTTTTCTTTCTCCTCTCGTATTTTTTCTAAAAGTAGAAATGAAGGAAGGGTGAACCCTGTTTTCTGAAGGTAGACTGTGTGTTCCCTCTCATTGGACTTTTTTTAATTTTTCTCCCACAACCGAAACCCCCCGTCCTGTTCCCGCTTTATGTCCTGAAATATACCACAGTGAAGAAAATTCATTTAATTACTTTATTTTATGACCACAGCCATGACCACATATATTGGAGTATCAGATTTTTTTTCTATATATCTGTGACCAAACTCGAGGAACGAAATGAAATCGGAGAATTTGAATTTATGTCATAATTTAAAGGAGTGGACGATGTGTGTGTTCATTAAACAGTGAACGCAACGGCCCAGAAGCAATGATTCACCGAATGTCAGCTGGATTGTTTTCTCCTTTCAGGCCATTAGGGTGTAAAGTTCACTGGTATTGATCCAGCAGTATTCTCCTCTCACTAAGGATTTCCCTTTGGCACCTCCCCCGTGATTCACTTCTTGTTTTTCAACATCAGTAGATCTTTGAATCTCTAATTTTATCTCCATGAAATGTCTTTGTCACTGGCGATGTGATATCTCTCTGTTCTCTGATGCCTGGAGGTTTGCTCATGTAATATTTTTGGTCTTTGCAAAATCTTTGTAAAGTAATGTCATCATTTTACATTTCACCCAACACTGACCTCATCACCCCCCCCCCCCCCCCCCTCAGGCTGTAACTGTATTTGCATGGGTTGTGACTTTTTGCAGTGCCTGTGTCGTCAAATTTAGGAAGACGTTTCCTTGATTTGCAAGTGTTTTTTCTATTTGCATGTGTTTTCTTAGTTTGCAGTGCGTTGAGCTCTCTCGGCCACTGTAGTAAAGTGCTTTCAGGGGTCATCAAGAAGAGAAAAGTAGTTTTACACCAGCAAAGTGTTGGTGGATGTCGAACCCTAGTTCTTCTGATTGTGATCCAGCTGTTGAAACACAAAGAAGCGGCTCCGAACCCACAGACGAAGGGGACTGAGATATCTGCTGGGATGGATGGATTTTATCGAGTTGTTAGAAACAGTCATCGGGACAACATTTTATTTCTCGTAAACAGATGATAAGTTCATAAGTGTAAATATAAACTGTCTCGTGAAGACAAAGTTAAAAAGGTTCAAATGTTGATCAACAGGGTTAAAAAATAAAAACCTGTGCAAAGTGTGTAAATCTGGGATCTACCTGTTCGGCCTGTGTTCGTGTTTGATTAGTGATGCCTGCAGGGTCCGGAAGGGGGAGCATATCCTCTTTTCCAGTCGTTGAAGCCACCACAGAAGAAGAAGGGTTTATTTCCATGTGTCCTCTCTGGGTGCGTGATCAGCACGTTAGCGGCTGAACTGTCGAACATGTCATCTGGGCTGTTTCACTGCTGTTCTCTGTACACACTGACTGAATGTTTGGAAGCAGTGTTTAGCTTTGTGATTGTGTTAACTGCCACATTGTTAACTAGCTAGCTAAGACTCAGTTTATATACAGTAGCCTCAGTAGTTAACTGCAACACAGATTGTTTATTTTGCCCAGTAACACACACATACGGTAAAATACTTTTACACTTCTGTGTGTGTGTAAGTACAGCTCACAATGACAAACAGGTTTTATGTATCAATAAATGTGTTTGTTTATTTGATACATATTAGTTTGTTGATTTAAATTTGTTTATTTATACATAAGTTTATTTAACCTGTTTTGAAATTGAGAAGTGTCGATGTTTACTTTGCTGGGAAAACAGAAGAGAATTTTGATACATAAAAAAGAAAAAGGACTATCGGATAAACTATTCATATTCATATTTTTTCGGCTTATTTCCCCCTTTTCTAGGTGTAACACCCATAAAACAATGTAGGTTAATGAAATGTTGATAGATGCTGATAGTTCGAACTGAGGTCTTTGGGTTTTCCAAACTAACCTTTACATGTTCCTGTTCAAATTGTGGAATGTATTTTTATACAGTAAATTGCACAAATGCTTTTGACCTCCATAGTATGACAGGAACAAAAATCAGGACATAACACATGAATCCAGCTGAAGAGATCACAGGTTTTCAGTTTGTTATTTTACAGCACATCACTTCAGTCGGACCTTATCATCAAAAGCTCTAATCTCCTTTTTTGCAAGTTGCAAGTTTACAAATCTTCATCTGTGTCTTCTATATGTGTGACACCTCTTTCCTCACCACTCTCTTAGATATTTGTAACATGACCACTCATCTCAATCTCCTGCTGGTTCTCACATATACTCAACTGGACATTATCTGGACATTTTACGAAAGGCCTGGCAGGAGATACTCCGGAGCACGTCTGAGGCAACAAATTGGGCGAGTTGCATTCGGACACACAGCAACTCTGGATAATTTCAGGAGATTATCCGGATCTCAGTGCGTGTCTGAAAGCAGCTTTGATCTACTGGTACCCCCTCTTTGGTCTATCTGTCTCTCTCAACCTCATACTGTCCAAGTAGGAATGTTAATGTCTCGTTCCAGTTGGCTGAAATGGTTTCTGTGCTCGGCCTCTCACCGGGCAGGGGACACCGAGGCGTCGGAGGGGGCAGGACGGGGCCAAGGAGCCACTGGTATCGCAGAAAATATTCTATATCCTGGGTGACTCCGCTCTTCTGGGGGATTACAGAGGGTTTAACTGGCGGATGAAGGAGAGCAAAGTGGTAAGTGACATTTCTGGTCTGGGAATATGGCAATCAGCAGGATGGAGCCATGGCAAGTCTCCCGGCCTGGGCCAGAAAACGCTAAAATGGGCTTGGGAGAGTGTAAACAAACGCGGCCCTGGCTAGCAGTGAGGGGAGGGGGGGAGGGAGTGGGGAAGGGAGGGCGGTTGGGACGGAGGGGGGTTCGTCCAGGGGGACAGATCTGTTAACCATCAGTAGCTGCGTTTCATCCTGCCGCCCCTCTCCAAAACCTTCAAGGGAGGCTTTGTGTACCTGTTCCACAGACAGGAGCTGGGAATTTGGGGAACAGGAAACCAAGCCCCCACCCCACATCCCTACACCTCACCCTTTCCTCTTCCCCTGTGCCCCCAGCTGCCCCCCAACACACACACACACACACACACACACACACACACAAACCCTACATTCCCTGCTATGCCCTCAATCCAGCACCACCTCCCTGTTCACTCGAATCGCTCATACCAAGCATGTTGTACACAGGTATGTCGTACAGTACACCATTTGTAACACAAACTCACACCCCACACAGCTACTGAAGTTGATAAAGGACACAGGTTCAGTCCCACAGCTCGTCTCCCTCCATAAGAGGTTGACATCTGTGCAGTTCTACAATCCCTCTTTCAAATCGAAGACAACACTTGGAGGTTCTTCTCGGCCAGTTCTTGCTATGAATAATCTGCAGACCTGTATCCTGAAATCAAACAGAGACGAGGATGTTTAAACCGCAATCCATAATTCATGATCCTCCCTCTGAACCTCCAGCCCAGAGAAATTAGAGCATTGACAGAGTTCACTGTGTTAATTGTTTCAGTGGGCTCGAGAGCTGCTCGGGACTGTTCACCACGTAGAAGGATATTGTTCCTGACAAAAAGCTGCTAGGCCTATTACTGTTACTCTGTGAATTATACCATGGGAGAATGAGTTCAGAGCAGCAGTGCATGTATGGATGATAAACAGTGAGGGGCTAATATCCAGGACTGTCCTGTTCATATGTATTTTATAGTTCTGTTTTGGTTCATGGATATTTTATCAGGTTATAATAATAATAATTTTATTTTTAAGCAGGCAAAATAAAAGAATATAACTTAAACACAAGCAAATCGGCGTAGCAGCAGGAGTCACATGCCCCAGATAATCAACAAGTTCAAATGTTACTTCTACAAGAATCTTCTCTACAATGTGTATTATCACAAGCACTGCAAATTTCCGCTGTGTTAAATCATCACCCGCTGACACGTCCTCACCACAAATGTAATGTTATAAGCTTCAAATATCATCTTTTGCAATGTTTCTTTAATGTTCTCATTAGTCAGAGCTGAAGGAGTTGGACGGCTGTCTGTTCATTACAATGAAGTCTTTGGCACCGAGATGACACGCATCATAAAGGCCTCATTGTGAATGCGGACTTGTCTCCCAGTATGTTAAATTAAAAAATAGATGTAACCTAATATGGGATGGTAGACGAGATAAGATCTGCAGTCGGCCCGTGTCCCTGCAGGCCCTTCTCCTCCTCCTCCTCCTCCTCCTCCTCCTCCTCCTCCTCACTCCTCCTCCTCCTCTTCCTCCTCCTCCTCCTCCTCCTCCTCGCTGCACCACGATGGGAGGCAGCGCGGTGACAAGAGGAAGCAGCGAACACCCCTGCAGATCAACAGATAATATTTTTTTGGCAAATAAATTCATTCCAGAACCTTAAATTACATTTTCACCTCCCTCAAAAAATGTCTGCCATCGAAGCCCGAGGCAGTGTTTGTCTGAGTCGGAGGAGGAGGAGGGTGGGGGGGTATCGTGCAGGGGGAGAGGAAGTGCAAGGTGTTAACTGACGGCGGGCCCGGGCAGTAGGCTGTGTTTATGAAAGTGTGTTTACGTGTGTACGCGTGTGTGTTTACAGTTGCATACATGGATGTCGGTGTTTTCTATATGATTAAAGAACACGCGAGGGAATGTCTCTACTTGTTTTGTGGAGCAGGGAACTTATTTGTGTGCAATTGTGAGGTTGTGAGTGTGTGAGTGTGTGTGTGTGTGTGTCTCTGTGTAGAGAGAGAGAGTCACTCCGCAGCACCATGACAACAGTGGGGCTGTCTGATCCTCTCTCTCTAATTGTCTGTGACCTCGTAACTGGAGACGCGCTCTCAAGGCAGGAGGAGGGCCTTTCACACGGCAATCACTTTTGGATTTGTCCTCTATGCAACTCCTGAATACCACTGCCAAAAAGGTGTGTGTGTGTTTGTGTGTGTGTGTGTGTGTGTGTGTGTGCGCTTATATACAGGTGTGACCGCTTCTTTAAATCCAACCCCCCCCCTCCCACTGACTGGCAGAGGTGGACGGTTCACGATGTGTGGTCACAGGATTAGTTTCCTTTTGATGTTCTGGAGGAAGAAGAAAAAAAGACCATCCACAGAAATCATAAAGACTTGATTTATGATCTCAACCTAGTGTGTGTACCATCATAAAGGATCCATGACAATATGAAAGAGAATATGGACTAACAACAAAAGTATGTTGTTCTAGGTCGTCTTTTAATATAGTTTGTCTATTTAGGAGTGAAGCTCTGTCTGTTTGTGAAGTATCCAGGGAAAAATTATAAAATATGAAAAAGTGAACTCTATGCAGTATTGTGAGCTTTTGATTTACTAATTTGGGATGTTTAAAGGGCCTTGTGCCGGTTGTGTTCATTAAGATTCAAGAGAGAGTTCACTTTTTGCTGCAGTGTTCGCAGAATCTTCTCGAAAAACCTCATCTTCCTGATCTCTGCACGTGAACACCAGCATCCCAAACAAGCCGGCTTCCTTTGCACGACTCCAGTGTTGAGTACACATAGATAAAATAAAGTAATTGATTCCGACAATCCACTCTCCTCTATCTCTTCCCCCTCCGTCTGTGTGCAGAGGCCGGGCTGTTCTGATGTCTCTGCTGTGCTCCGGCATAAAGGGGCCTCAGTAATGGCCCCTGTCACACACACAAAGGTATTAAGGCCTAAAGCCTCTCTCTCTCCGACGCCAGTGGCAGCTGGGCCGGGGGAATAATTTGATTTGGTATTTTATGCTGGAAAAGAGCCTTTCTTCCCGAGCCACATTTGCGCTTGGCTTCTCCTCGGCTCCGCAGCCCCCTGAAAGACTTTACATGACATTAACACATTTCAGAGAGCATTACGGCTTGAAAAGAGATTTGTCTAGACAAAGACATGGTTTATTTGTAGTTAAAGCTTCATTTCCTGCCCCGTTCCTTCTCCTGCACTCTCTCGCTGCACCTTCACTCACCCCGGGCCGCTCGCCCCTCCTCCCTGCCGGGGCGCACAATGGCTGGCGTCCTGACAGGTAAGAGGATTTCAATTAGTTTACCTCGGAATGGGCCCTGCAAAACGTGATTAATGAAAGCAATTAGTCTCTGTCATGTCTTCAGCACACTCCTGCTAAATCACCGGACTGCTCCTCACTGACGCTAAGAGCAAATTACATCACCCGGATCCTGTCTCTCTCTCAGCCTCTTTATGAGCTCCCCACGTCTCAATGAAGAGAGCAGCGGAAAAAAAAGGAGGAAAAGAAAGAGAGGAATGAAACCCAGCTGATACCCATGTGCGAGTTCTTCCTCTTTACCCCTTTTTACGAGGGTATCCCATAAACATCCACAGTTTACAAAGACCTGTAATAAAAAAGAATAATACCCATCTTTTGCAATCACTATTCAAAGAGTTTCGGGACACCGCTGCAGAGAAATGAATGGAAATGTTATAGTGAGAAATGAAACGCGTGTTAATCATGATAAATATACTGTGTGCGTGTGTGTGTGTGTGTGTGTGTGAGTGTGTGTGTCTGTGTGTGGTGTTAACCAGCAGTAAATGAATCAGGGGCCTGGGTTTTGCTCCCCTGATTGTAGCGCAGATGAGCTCCACTTCGACACACATGTTTACACTCCACGATTGTACTTTCCCCTCCATAACATCACACAATAAACACAACCTCTAAAATAAAACTGGGATTTATGAAGGCATGCGTCAAACTGTTGAGGCTTCAAAGTGTGTGCATGCGTTCACGGAACCACAGAAACTCTCACCCAGACAAAAAAAGGGGATCAAATCAAATAAAAGGGAATTTAGTGAGCCATAGATAATGTTTATCTAGCTGCAGGCAGGGTGGAGCTCAGCCAACAGTAATCACTGCCCAGTAGGAGGGAAACAGCCTTACCTGCTCCTAAACCATCGCATGCAAGCTTCCTCTTCTCACAGCTTTTGCTCGGGTTATATATTTATGCCACCATCCCACCGCAGCCGCCCACCCACCATCACTCTTTAGCACTCTCTCTCTCTCTTTCTCTCTCCCAGTGCTCACTGACTTCTCTGCTCCGACTGTGGCACACAGTCCCCGGCCCTTACATTCCTACTCAAGTTATAAACAGGGCACACATCTATAGTTCTTTGTTTTCCCCTCTGTAACATCCCAAAAACAGCTGGGCACTGTATGTTTTTGTAAACTTTGCAAAAGCAGGATTTCATTTATATTTCCTGGTGACCATGGAATGGGCTGGGCAATAAAACAAACACTGAGTGACACTCGGTAGAGCGCACACCTCCACCAAGGCCCAACCGTCCCTGCTGGAAACCACATTTACATTCATTACATCTGGATTTTTATCAGAATTTTACACACACATGATGAGGAGGTAGAACATACCATGATTGGTTGTAATGTTCTTCTGCAGATTTGAGGGTTTGTCATTCTCTGCCCACAGGAGGAAAAAACAATCCCTATAGAATCTGTCTTTCTTCAGTGGAACCTCTGTGTGTGGCCTCGTCTGCACAGCTCTGTTCACTTCAACAGAGCTAGTGACGCACAAACAGTGATGTGTTTGTCGTTCTTCACTTTGATTGTTTAATTATCATTTCGAAATCTCTTTTTAATGAAGTTTCCTATAGGTCGCCAAGTCTCTCAGGCCGCTACAGCCGTTTGGCTTATTTTACTGTAGACGTCATCATCACACATTTTTTTGCTCATCGTTAAAACACATTTCTCAGCAAACTCCATAGAATTGTTTCATCTGGCAAAAGGTTAATCTCTTTAATCCTACACCGGTTTGTCTGTGGCCTTTGGAAAGGTGTGCCGGGGATGATAGGGCTTGCATATTTTGATGTTATCCTATTTCTTCATTTCCTGCGCTGGCTGGGAACGAGGCAGCAGCACAGGCTGCAGCTCGACCAGACGTTCTCTCTTTTCCTCTCTCCTCCTCTGCCGTTCCTTCTCTTCCTGACCTGCTCTGTCTGTCAGATGGAGGATGATAATTTGACAGGCTCATTCCTATTTCAAATGAGGATGGTCGGGGGTGTTTGGCATCCACCCGGGCCTGGTCTCCCTCTTTTGTTCAATGCAAAGAGGCAGAGTCCACCTCGGAGCAGAGTTTGTCAGATTGAAACACATTCCTGAGCGTATCCATAAGCGCGGAGATGTGTGTGTTTCTTTAACGCTTCCTTGTCAAGCTGTCATGCTTCAGCACGAGAACATCTGAGGTGCCCCCCCCCCCCCCCCCCCCCCTCTGCGAGCCTCGCCCCCATCACTCAGAAATTGGGAAAGCCAAAATCACTGCACACACACACACACACACACACACACACACATTCAGTACTTTCTCCCACTATCTGTCAGCCTTTTTTTCTTTTTCACCCCTCCATCTCTCTCTCTTGTTGTCTCAGTTTTTTCCTGACACTGAGCCAGAGTCTAATTGTTCAAAGCTCTGTCAGCCTCCGACACTTTGATATTTTTACGAGGCTTCAAAAGAGCCAGGCAACAATGGGCTTACATGACTGCAGGGCACACAGAGGAAGCCAAGTCTATATTAGCTATCGTGTCTTTTTGTCTTAATTTTCGCTGGCAGAGCTCTGAGACTTTCACTGTGCGGGGGGGGGGGGGGGGGGGGGGGGGGGTGTTTCGGAAGGAAGCAGCATTGTTGGTGGTTTCTCAGGCGGCTTGTTCGGTGCCCCGGGTTATTTTTTGGTGCAGGTGAATATACAGTGTCTAAGCTCCAAATGGTGGCGTGTCTATTCTATGTTAATAGCAGTGTTGAGGTCTGTGTAATTGACACTGGCTTAATGCATGTCACTTTTACACGTTGTTATTCACCTCACCACAAGGCCCAACCTGTATTTAATGGTCGGGGATGATCGAGCCTGGAGAGGACAGATGGGATCGGATAATTTGTAACAGATTTTTGGCAGCACTTAAGTAAAAAAGGAAAAGTTAGTAACAGAGAGATTTAATAAAAAACCAAACTGCTCCAGTCTCTCTTTAAAATGAGACTGTTTAGACAAATAACAAATATCCTTCCTCTTAAAAACACAATTTGTTTAATTCAAATGACTACAATTTAAAATGGGGTTTTACTTATATGTCTGGTGACCAGTATATTTTTTGTTGTCCACGATTTGTCCTATTGTTTGGATTTTTTAGCTCTATGATTATCAAAATGCTATGCTACTGTTTGGTAAATGCTTTAGCAGCATTTCTCAATATCTGCAGCATTTAAGCTAGCTTTAAACAGCATCTTGCATTAGTTGAATAGTAAGTTACTTAGTTCATTTCTGTGTAGTGAGAGGAAGTGCAGATGCGTCGTCCATCTTTATATCAAATCTATGGTTGTAACTAACTTGAATGTTGTGTCAAGTTTGCATCTTTCCAGCCACACTGAAATCGATCTTCCATCTGTCTTTGGTAACTCTCCCGAACTGTTCAAAATGAAAAAAGGACACACTCTTATTTACGATTCTTTCAGCTTTTAAATTCAATTTTAACATTGTTCATGTTGAAGATGTTACCTATGTTGAATCGGGCATAACACACAACACAACCTAAAGACATCCTTGTTGTTACTCAATTACTTGTAATGTAATTCTGTCAAGGGAACCAGCACTTGACAACAATACACATTAGATTGTGTTACACTTTCTTGTCTTTAACTCCACATAACATTTGTTCACTTTTCACACAACACTGATCCGATTTCTGTGTTTCTCTGTAACAAGTATTGTTTAGTGTGAAGGTTGCCAGCAGCAGGTTAGCACCTCCTCAGCCCTGCTAACATGATAGGCATTCACCTCCATGGGGGATACGCTCCACACGTTCTATTTATGGATGCTGAGTAAAATGACACTTCACCCTCAAACCCCTCTGTCTGAAAAGGAAAAAAAAAGACGGACCACTTTCATGATTATCAGACGGCACAGATGGACAAGCTACATTTTCATTTTCACATTTCAGATTATGTACAGATTAAACCATATACCGGAGATGGACGCCACGACAGCTTCCAAAAAGTGAAAACCAAAGCGTCCTGATCACCACCTAGTGGCTGGCTGCAGTATAGGTCCTAAACCCTACCTCCTCCATGTCAGCAGATGGGACATGCTACAAACTAAAAATTAAATCTTATAAATTATGCTTTGAGGGGGGTGGAGTCTCTGGTTCTTGTGGATAACCTGTATGATAAACACCTGCGGGGAATTTCATTCTTCTAACCCTAATCCCTCATCAAATTTGATATAAATATTTATTGTGACCTCATATAAAACTTAAAGAAATGTATGTAAACTTTGGTTTTGTCATGTCTATGGAAATATTGGTACCGAAGATACTGTTGTGATGTAAATTTCTAGATCCTCTATACTCTTCATAGGTTTCCTTCTATTATCCTCATGGCTGGATTAATGATGTGACCAAGCAGAGAAGGGATCAGGAATGTAAAACTTTTAATTCAAGAATGTTTTTTTACAAGATACTTGAATAAGCTGATCAACGGAGACGCCTCCGGAGGCAGAGGGCGGATCACCTTAATGTGGTACAGCCAGATGGTGGGCATCTCTTCATCAATGTCAACAGCTGATCTATGACGTCTTCCAGGACTTTAACTACCTGCTCTGCTGTTCAACATTTAACGCAGCAACAGGCCCATCCAGCAATCCAGCTCCATGTCAGGCCCATCTTTAAACTGACAAAAACCTGGCGCACAGTCTGCCACAGTACTCTTGGTGGCCTCCAAGCTGCCATGGTTGAGAAAGCTGTCAAAAATTTTCAAAAATGATCTTGGAAAGCGTCTCCATCCACCTGTGGCTTGGTTTGAACCGGTCTGTGCTTCTTCCTCTTTTTTAGCTTGATCTTGATCCGGCTCCTTTCCACCAAAACCCTGGGAGATTTTTCTAATTTCAGACTCCTGCAGGAGAACGATGGTGGAGTCAGACTGTTCGCTGCTTTGCTGCATCTCCTCCTCAGTGTTCTGGGTGGATGCAACATCAACAGTGTCCTCAGACAGCTTCTCCTCCTCCTCCTCTGTGACTGAGGTCTTCACATGAGGAGTGAGATGAGGTCAGTCTGGCTGCTGATTGGCTGCGTCTCCCTCTCAGTGTTCTGTGTGGATGAAACATCAACCTCCACCTGTGGCTGCTCTTCAGAAGAGGCAGCACCTGCGACCGGCTCAGTTTGAATAGGTCTGCGCTTCCTCTTCCTTTTGCGCTTGATCTTGGAAACGATTGGCTCCTTTCCACCATAACCCTGGAAGATTACACTCCTTTTCTCCTCCTGCAGGAGATCCCCCCCCCCCCAATTTCAAACTGCATGTTTCTCTGTAATTCTTTTGTCGAGGTCAGTGAATTTAAAAAGCAAATTGCGTCCAGAAAGCAAAGTAAACCAAGCGAATCGGTAGCAGAGAGCTAAGTTATCACCAGGTGAACTTATTGAACCAAGTAAACCAAGTGAGGATTTACTTCACCACCTTCAAATTTTCTGCCAATTTTGGTAAGAATTTGAGCATGTTCGAATGTTCGAAAGCCTTCAAAAAGCCAATTAATTTGCCTGAAAAATAATAATAATAATAAATAATCTTTACAATTTCAAAAGGGCCTCACTGTCTGTTAGTGCCTGTCAGTGCTCTGGCCGTAATAATGTTTTTTTTGTGATTTTAGTTAGTTCCTATTATACCGATTTTTGGGTTATTTGTTCCAGCAAGTTTGGTTATAATTAGTTATTTGATGGGGTGAAACGTCATGATTGACAGTTGAGAATGTTTCGCGATTGGTTGAGCACATGTACCAGCCATAGACTGTTTATGGTATCAGCAGGACTTTGATGCCGAAGCACCAGCCCACGATCGCTACAGCACAGAATCTGGCTCCCATCGGCAAGATGGAAGCGTTGTATCCGGAATATTTTGGCTTCATTTCTGGATGGCAGGAGGAAGCGGAGACACGTCATCCATCTTTATATATAGTGTATGGATTAAACAAATGTGATTTAATTGATCTCATTGAAATTATTGAATTTTAAGGGTTTTGGTTGGTGTTCATTTTTACTTTGGAGAGAGCCAGGCTAACTATTTCTCCCTGCTTCCAATTTACCCCTAACTAAACTCACTCTGTGGTTTCGTGGTTAGTGCTCACATATGAGAATGTTATCAATTGACCAAAACTACTGAAATTAGGCCCAAATTGTTGAATCCGGAATCTTGCTTTAAACGTAAAGTACATTACGTCATACCAACTTTGATCCCTCTCCACCATAGTGACTGCAAACACCTTTACCAGGTAGAACAATGTGTGAAAACGGCTGTGGTCTCGGGCCCTGACAGGCTCCTCTGTTTTGACTGAGTCTCTTTTCAGCTCTGTGGGATTTCCTCCAATATCCCACAGCTCCCTTTGAACGGGGAGCGGGTGAGGAGAGAACAGCCTAACAAGCTGCCTTCTCGTCTGAACACCAGGCTTTCACTCACTCTCGCAGAAAATGGCACTTTCCGCTGGGACGGGCCAGGTTTGGCTCGGGCTTCAGAAGCAGATCGCGGTGAGGCCCGCTGGCAGTCGCAGCCGCTCGGTCCACCGGCTCCTCTTCTCCCGGCAGCTGGGAACAGTGGGAGTTACGGGCTGTGATTGCTGGCCAGGACAAGAGCCGAGGTGGAGATCGTTTTGACTCACTCACCAGGAGCTCTGTTATTACAAGCCTCCAAACGTGAAGGGAAACGGGCAGCAAATGAGCTATGATGCCCTTCATCAAAACACACATTCTGATTCTGTTTTTCCCCCGCACGACTAAATATATCATACAATTACACCTATCCTGGACTTTCAAACAACTATAAAGCAGACACAAAATAAAGATGTATAAATCAACCAATGAGGGAAGTATGTCTGTATTTATCAGGTATCAAATTTCAAATTTACATTTATGCTCTGGAAACTGATCAGACAGTATTTACACAACAGCCGACCTACGCACACATTAGCATAACAATAGGGGTACAGGCTACAGCAAGACAACTGTCTCTTGGCCTTTGTGTGTTTTTGTGTTATCAACCAACAAACCATCCTTTTTTTTCCATATTGCCTCCCCGCCTGTGGAGCATCTCTGCTTCCCATCACACTCGTATTTCAAGCAAGCTCAAACAATACAGGAGGAACACATGCGAAATTGAACATGCAATATCCTTCGATAAGCAATCACTCTCTGGTAAATGTATTATGGAATCAGACGTACAGCTCCAGAGCGGATTGGCCCCAAAAT
Organism: Pleuronectes platessa; assembly: GCF_947347685.1. Lineage (NCBI taxonomy): Eukaryota > Metazoa > Chordata > Actinopteri > Pleuronectiformes > Pleuronectidae > Pleuronectes > Pleuronectes platessa. Next base: position 9,083,240 of record NC_070645.1, on the reverse strand, counting down.
GCAAAGTGATCTTTTCATGGTGTCGGTGAAAACACAGAGGAAAACAGAGAGAGAGAGAGAGAGAGAGAGAGAGAGAGAGAGAGAGAGAGAGATGACCCGCTTCTCACTTACACGCATCTCACAGCATTCCGATTTCCCCGAAACGGAGGAAAAAAAGAATGTGGTGTCAATTAACTGTTTTGACACACGTACATACCAGTCCCTGTAAAACAAAGTCGAGATTAAGACAGGAAGAAATTAATTGTGATTCCAGAGGCTTCTCATTTCACCGTGTATATTATTGCAGTAGCTGCTGTAGATATTAAGCCTTGTGCAAAAAAAAGAAGAAGAAAAGCCACTTCCCTAAAAAAGAAAAAAGTTGAAATGATGTGCATCACCTGGCGATTCATGTGGTTTCGGCTGCCTCCACAGAACTAGATGCTATAAATTGTGCGTGGTGTGTGAAGGAACGTGTGTAAAAATTTATGATTTTCATGCTTTTGTTTATGATGTTCACCAAAGGCCTTTATGGCGTCAAAAATCCATTGCTGTCACTATAAAGAAAGAATGTGTTTCCTTTAAGAGCTACATTCTTTTTGGAGTAGTGGCGAGGTCCTTATGCCACTCTCTCACCGCCGCCATTTCCTCTCTGCCTCTTCCTTTTGTGACAGCGAGTGGATTTATGTGTATGTGGTTGCCCAGAAGACCCTCTACTGTACCCTCCCTGCAGAGCCTGTCACACAAGCTGATGTATTCCCCCCCAACCGCTCTCCCTCGCCAAGCTTTATGATGGAAACTGATACAAACCCTGTGATAGGGTTTCGGGATAAATTATTCACGCTTCCAATGCTCTCTGCTGCTGTTTCCCTTCTTAGAGGACGTCCATTTCACAAATGGCCCTTTTTTTAGACCCCATCCTTTTAATTGATCCGTGGCAAAGACAATACGTGTGTGATTGAGGAGGGAGCGGAAGATCACCCGGTGAAAGTTCAGAGCAACACTCTGGCCGGGCCGGTGCACATCGTCGGGCGCTGGCGGCCTCGGCTGTGGGGGCTTTAGGTGCCTTGAGATTTACTGCCTGGTAAATGGAATGGCTGTCCATCGGTTGCAGGGGCAAGCACATCAACGGAGCGCTGCCCTAATGTCTCCACCATCTGGGAGGATAGGCCTTTAATTGAAAAGAATTTCTGGACTGAAGGGGAAGAGCTGGACCAAGTCTCCCGGTTCCCCAAGAGAGAGAAGTAATGAAAAGAAAATAACTTCTCTCCTCTTTAGTGCCTATGGAAGCCATAAAGAATAACAGGACATGGTGATATAACAGACGCGCTGCCGTAGTGAGTGGGTGAATAACTTTCATATTACAGCCGACCATCTGCTAAGACGGTTTCGGAGTGAGGAAGCCAATTGGATTAAGCGTTATGGCCACTTTGCTCACTGCGGCTTTTAGGGCTACCTTCAGGTGGCAGTTCATAAAGCATTTTTTGTCAGATTTATTTAGACATGAAAGATGTGTTTTTACTTTTGTGTCAGACGCACCCACTCCATACTCCCACTTTGAGAGTGGGATTTTTCTTAAAACAAACAGGAGGGAGGAGAGGGCAGACATCCTGGAGGCCATAGAGGATAACTGATGAGTCTAGCAGGACTGAAAGGCAGAATAACAACACTCACCTTTAATGTGGCTTTCACCGTTCGGGATTCATCGAGTCCCAGACACAGCCGGTGTGTGTGTGTGTGAGCCCACCAGTGTGTTTGTAGGAATCACACAGAATCATCTCATGCATTATGCTCATCGTGAACCTAATTGTGTGACGTGTTTGGATTCGGTGTCAACGGCAGGTAAAGTGCACGTCACGGCTTTGCTATTCTCACGTGGCAGTGATTCAACCTTCCACTCGACAGCGCTGCCGTCTGTGATGAGCACGCGCTGCCAACACGCTGGCTGCCTCGGTGACAACCCTCCCGACTCCCAGACTATTCAAGTGTGTGAGAAAATATATCGTTTACATCCAGAACACACCAGAAAAGTGCTGTATGAACCAATTCCACACTTACTTGACAAGTGTGTACACTGGATGAGATCATCGGCTTAATCACTTCAAGCACCCAAAGGAATCCCCCACCCCCCCACGCCCAAGGTAAACAGATATAGATACGTAAGGTAAACAATAAAGTGAGTTTAAAGGAGGCATCATCAATGGTCAATACTGTACTGAGGCAGATGAAATGAAAACAAGAGGTAATAATGATTTTCAACATCTATTTTTCCACGTCTCTGTGTGAATGTCTGCATGACAGGCTCTCTCTGAGCACAAGTCCAATGTCTCTTGTGTGTTTTGGCATTTGTTGTGTTTTACGGGCATCACACTGGCGTCTATACAACCACACACACACACACACATTTTGATTGTTCCAAGACCCTTCGTTTCATGGCATGTCGCTCAGAGCCCGGGCGTGGGATAGACTGCGCTGCACTCGACTGTCTGGCCTCGATGTTGAGTTGACAGGAATGGAGCGTTGTCACAGAATCTGCAAATACGAATAAAAAACGCTCATGTCAACAATGTCTTGGGCGTAATCAGATATATGTCCAGTCACAGATACAACACTGAACAAATTGCACATGGGTAAACCATAATGTGGCAACAATGGCCAGGAATAGGCAGGGTGACACAGACTCTGTCCCAGTGTGCGTGTGTGTGTATGTGTGTACTTGTGTGTGCTTGCAGGCATGGGTCACAGCTTGTCCACTGACATGAAACCCCATTAGATCAGATGACAGCACTTCATAATATTGACACATTCACAGCAGGAGGTGTGCTATTCCAGAGGTCGCCGCCCTCATGATATACTGTACGCACCTGACGTGTCACGGGCTAATTCTGAATCGGCAAACAGCCGCGGTCACCAGACAAAATGAAGGAAAGCTGAGACTTATGGAAATAAAAGGTTTGAATGTAACTCTGAGGGATGAGACACATGCAGGCCGGTGTGTGTTACACACTGTATATATAGTTCATGAATGTGAAAACATGGGTTAGATATATACATTTGTGTATATATGAATTTGTAAAATCAATTTATATCATGATTTAATACTTGATTAGATATCTATATTGATATGAATGTGTGTGTGTGTGTGTGTGTGTGTGTGTGTGTGTGTGTGTGTATGTGTGTTTGTGTGTGTGTGTGTTTGTTTGCAAGTGCAAAACATAATTTCTGAGGCCCTGGTTAAGTTTAGGGACAAAGTTTTGCTTTGTCTGTCCACAATGAATTGAAGTCAATGCAAAGTCTTTATAAGGCTACACAAACCTATGTTAGTGTGTGTGTGTGTGTGCGTGTGTGTGTGTGTGTGTGTGTGTGTGTGTGTGCGCGTGTGCGTGCGTGCATTAAACTCTCGTCCAAATAAAATTAATGGAAACAAATGTATCCCCTATAATTTATATGAATTTAAAAATTCATACACTTTAAAATCATATGAACAGTCATGCTACCATATAATAATTTTGAAAAATGTGAAGGATTCCAGCTAACTTTCTATACTTCTTTGCAATTATTGTTTTATGTCAGGGTAAGTATTTGAAATCACAGCATTTGCCCTTTTCAGAGGAGGTCAGATTACCTCAGAATAATTTGTCAGTGTTCAGAGGGCCAATGGGGTAATTGTGATGTTGACGGCCCAGAGATGATTCAAACTCGTCCTGAAGCCTCCCCAATTATGTGTGTGAGGTAAAGAGGCCTCAGCCAAAGCCGATGAGAGCAGCCGTGGCTCTCCTCGCCTCCTCGCCCTTGGACAAACACGCCAGTCAGACATCAATAGGAAGCGTTTCTGTTTTACCACACCTGACCTTTAGCCGCTGCCCCAGCTTGTGCCCACCAAGACCAGGCCTGCACGTCCCAGACATTCTGCAGTAATCACTAACACCCACGTAGCTCGGTATACACCACGCAAAAAATACATCGTAAACCTGGTGTGACCCCCCCCCCCCCCCCCCCCCCCCCCTCTCTCCTCCACCGGTGGCCGTACCCAGATGATCTGCAAAGTATGACGGACAGATGCATCGCTTCAGAGAACGACAGGAGACCAAAATAAATAAAACAATGCTGCCGGATGACAGTGTGAGGCTTTAAACGGTGGGTGATGGCGGGTGGTGGGAAAGGGGGGGAGAAGAGAAAGAGAAGGCATGACTGAGAATGCGTGAGTGTGAGAGAGAGAGGATCGCAGAGGAAAGGGGCCCTTGTGGGGCTAACATGGTCTGTGTTATGCCGTGCCATGGGGCCAGCTGGCAGGGCCCGAAGCTGGCATGACAGAATGTGACAGAGGATCCGGAGAGCGGGGACTCGGGGAATCCCGACACAATAATGCTGATGGCAGGGCTAAAGCCCAGATTTAATCACAGCCATCACCCACCTGCCAATAGAAAATTACACAACGGATATCGATGGCACCCTCCCAGTAGTGTTGAGCCCCCAGCAGAGTTTCCCGGCATGGCCCTGTTGCCAATCACTGGGCTGTAATGGGGGAGCTCGCAGACACACAAACACAATGAGATGCTATGCAGCGAGCAACAGAACAATGTAACCTCGACAGAACATATGGGAAATTCCCTGATAAACTTTGACAGAGTAGGGGAGAGCGGGGTAATGTGGGACATTTTTTACATTTGCTCCCCTCTAGGCGAGCTAAAATGATATATCAGTAAAAATTTACACATTTCCCATTAATTCAGGATGTTTTCTAGAAACGGAAATGGTCAGAATGTCTTCAGGACAAAGAGCAGTGAAAATATGATTGTTTTAAAAAAAGTGGTCTTGTGTCCCACTTTACCCCGGCTACGGGGTAAAGTGGGACTTTACCCCGTGGGACTTACTTTTTCCACTTTAAAACTACCATAACAACACATGTTGTAATAGTTAAAATCCTGACAGCTAGATTGACAACCACTAATATCGGACTAGTAACAGAATCATGGGGATTGGTCAATTAAGCACATTTATGATTATTATGATTCACGTGATCTCTTGCACACCCTAGCTTACCGGCACAATGTTTCTCTGTCCAATTGGCAGGGACAGGGATATTGTCTTTCTCTGCGTATTCAAATGCCAGTTCACGGCACTTAACTGGAGCAAGACCATGGAACTGGTCAGCTAGTTGATTCAAGTGTTTGGCAAGCTCCTCCTCCATCTCATCTGTGAATATTCTCTTTACCTCAGCTACTGCACCCCAGGCTACTGATTTTACTTTCTCTTTCTCTTTTTTCTTTATGAATCTTTTGAGGGTTGTCTTATCAATATTTTTATCCCTTCCAGCTTTTCTTAAGAACTTCTTTCCTTGCATGACCTCAGCGGCTGCACTCTCCATCTCTGTGAGGGGTGTTTGGCCCCAGGTTGTCTTCCTGGTTTATAGTTTCTTGGCATGATGGCTTTTCTACAATGTTTATGACATTAAAAATAAAACATATATAATGTAATATAACACTAAAATATGTTTAAGACTAAACTTAACTTGTGCTTCATGGTGGAGTAAAGTGAGACAGTGTCCCACTTTACCCCACAGCACCGTTTTAGAAAAAACAACATCTCTTATCAATTCAGGCTAATCTTCAGCTAGTATCAATCACATGGTTTTATATGTTGGAAGTTCACCAACATGTATGATATAAGTTTGTCTACCTGAAAATTTACTTTTACATGCAAAAAAATAAAAATTGTTAAAAAACATACTTTCCACAGCACCAGCACCAACTTCTCCTTCATGGCAAGGGGGGGCTGGGAGGGGCTTGAAAACATGATGGTCAAATTACCACAAATGTGTCTCACATTACCCGATGTCCCACATTACCCCGCTCTCCCCTACAACTTCAATATTTAAAATCTGTATATTTGCAATAAAATCCTCAATTCAATTCTAAAATCAGTTAAGGTTTAACTGTTGGTTCTCTCTGTAATGCTAATTGTATAACATGTACCTTTACAGACCTGCACAATTTATATTATAGACGATACAGAGAGTGGGGCGGAAAAGAAGCTTTTTAACATTGTGACATAAGATGTTTTTCAACGTTTTGGATGATTTCTCAGAGAATAACTCAGTGTGTGTAATTTGGTGCAGCCCAAAGCAAAATTTTGGTCTAGTGAATTTAAATGTGAATTCTGTGAACTGGTGGACTTTGGCAGAGATGTGTGCCCCTCGACTTGATTGATTGTTTCAGAGGTTAAACACGTATATACTGTAAATACATATATGTATTTAGAAGAGATTAATCAACTTCCAGGGGTGTGTTCATCCACATGTTTTTCTTGTTGTTCAAGCTGAGTCAGGTTACTGTTTCAGTTTCACGTGGCAGCTGCCAGGTTCTGACCATCACATCAGCTTGAAAAAACATTGGTCTGGTTCATCAAGGCTGATTTTCTGTGCGAACGTACTTTCTTTTTGGTTTTTCCCTCGGTGTGCCGTCAGAAATCCAATGACCATGATTTAGATTGTCTGATGGCGTTGTCAGCGTGGAGCCGAGCAGACCCTCTGATTTTAACCAGAGATTTTTTTCTCTGTGCGTCTTGAGCAGGCCTCTGGTTCAATCATACCTAATCATGTACGTACACACACATTTACACGTACACACACACGCACAGACATCTCATCAAGTTAGTAAGTGCTGCTCCGACTTGACAGGTAACGGTCCTGTGGTTTGGATACCAATCAGTCTCTGAAAATGTTTACATTTGGACTGTGCTGCGTGCCTCGACTCTCAGGTGCCCCTGTATAGATTGCGCTACCACAATTAAGATCTCTGAGAATGAGAGCGATTTTACATACAGGACACACACATGCAGACAGAGTCATACATATGTTCTTTGTGTTACCTTTGGCCTTATCTTTTTATTTTTTGCTTCAATCTTAAACATAAAGTAAATGATTTTTCTAAATTCTGCTTCATTAAAGCATTTAATCGCACAGATTGGATTCAAAAGGTTTCATCCTCATGTTTCCTCCATCACATGATATTGACCAAAACCCCAAAAGCCCGAATCCCTCAAGTACCCTGTGTTTCAGTGTTTCTTTCTCTGTCAGTTTGCTTGGCCCTGCTTGTGTTTATGTGGCCATGTGCGTGTTTATGCTTCTGTGTGTTGGATCCTGACAGCTATCACTTCTGACACAAAGTGGTTGTTTTCTGAAAGGCTTTGCTCCGTTTCATGCTGTAATAGCTTCCCTGCGATGGCGGAGCGGCCCTCTGCTCCACGCGGCTCTCAGCCATGACTCCTGCAATATTTACATGTTTACGCTCCACAATTTCCATCTGTTGTTTCTGGAACAATCAGCGGCGCGGGGGCCCCGGAGAGAAACGCGGGGGGGGGGGGGGGGGGGAAACAACGGCTGTAAGTTGCGCTCAACTTGGGTTTCATGATTGGGAGGCTGGGCCTGATTATGCTCGACTCAGCGATGGGGTGGTGGAGGTGGTTGGGGGTGGGGGGGGGGAGTTTTCTTTTCTTCAAGGCCCTCTCAAGGTTTCTGACGGAGGGCTGGAAGAAAAAAAAAAGCGAGGGCTCTTGGGATCTGTCCGAGCTCGCCCTGGGAGAGAAGCTTCACCAGGGTGAGATCAGTCACTGCTGGCCAGTAACCCCGCTCACCCCGATCCAACCGGCCAGGGCCAAGCTCGCTAATGGATTTCAGATCCATTACTAAATCAATGGCAAGGTTCAAATGTGGTCAAAAACATTTGAACGTGGCCGATTATGATTTATGATTAACATGCTTATGTGTTTACCTGACTTTAAAACGAGCAAGTTATTTTGGTCTGAATAAATACATATTACTTACTTAAAATATTACTTTTTATATATATGCAATATTTTAAAATGCATTAATCGTTTTTTTTTTTTTATCTTGACTCAAAAACACCAGTCAGAATTTACACAATAAAAACTGACTGTTCTCTCTTGTTTTCTAACCACACTACACCCCTTCATGTAAAATTATTTGTAGGGAGTAATTAGACCCTATCATAGTATCAGTGACACTGGTATGTGTTACAAAATGGCACGCTAAATAATCATTTGGCGTCAAAAGAAAACTATTACTACTGAGAAGTAAAGTTAAAACCCCCGAGGACAAGTGGGAGCTCTACAAGAAAGGGGCGATACTGATGACTGTGTGGATACAGGGAGAAAGAAAGCAAAGAAACACAAGTAGGATGAAAGGGTGTGTTGGTCCCTTGTGATGTGGCTGCAGACGTAGCGGGTCCCAGCGTCGGCCCGGCCCAGCGTCGGGTTTCCCCTTACCGGAAGTGGCGCATTTCCCCTGGCGACAAGCTCTTCCTGCAAAATAAAGAAATCATTAGAAAGATGACAGCTGGGCCAGCTAGCAGAAAGCCCAGGGGTCCCAGCCTCAGAGAGCTGCCACCCAGCATTAGCCCGGTGCTTTCGGCTTCGCCATCACCTTCTCCAGAGGGTAAACAACGGCACAGCCCTCTGCAAGATCACCGCTCCCTATGTCACACTCCATCGCTTTTCTAATTTGTCTTCTCTATCTCTGATCTGGATGTGCTTATCTGGCACTTGGCCTTTGTCTTGCACACATCCCTCAGCTCTCTGCGCTCCCGGAGGAGGACGGGTGGCGAAAACAATGCGGGGGCCGGTCAGCGAGCTGAGAAATATTCTGACACGTGAACCCCAAATCACGCGCAGGGAGTTCTGAAGGATGAAGGGTCCAGGCTTGGGCAGTGACCCCTGGCAATCACGGCGTGTGGCAGCCACACTGGGGCCCACTGCAGCACGGCCTTCGGGGAGCGAACCACGCCACATTCCAGCCAGAAGTCTCCCAGAGCATTTCCTCCCCAAGCCATCGCTTACTTCTGTCTGCCAGACGAACGTAGCCAAAGAGCCGCAGGACTTAAGGGTGCATTAAGAGGGCTCTCCCCAAAAACCATCAGTACTTGACCTCAGCTGAAATGATTACACTGTAAGGAAGATATTCTGCAGTTGATCCCAAAAGATAGTCTCATCATGTGCTTAAAGGCCTACATGGCATGAATTGAAGCTGCCCTCGGAGAAAATGATTGCATTGAGTTATTATTTCAGGAAATGCCTGTTTGATTCAGAAATACTTCATTACTTTGTAATCAGTCAACAAAGCTAAACTCAAATATCATCATTAAATGTTGAAGGAAAAGTTGCAGATTTCCAGATTGATGCCACTTTACATAGTTGTGCAATGGAGAGCAGAAGTCAGGAGACCACTAGCTTGTCATAAGAGCGGCTGTGGCTCAGGAGATAGAGCTCTTTGTCCACTAACTAGAAGGTTGGTGGTTCGATCACTGGCTCCTCTAGTCTGCATGTTGTAGTGTCCTTGGGCAACCTAGAACAGTTCCTGATGGCTGTGAAGCATGGATGGCTGAATGTGACTTCATGAGTGAGCACCGACCATTTACTTTAAAGGGGACATATTATGAAAATTCCACTTTTGTAGTGCTTCCTACGGTGGCCCTGAGAGCTCAACGAACAGCAACTTAAGAAAATACATGCAAGTTAAGAAAACACATGCAAGTTGACAAAACACAAGCAAAGTCAGAAAACATTTTCATCAAGTTCACAACACAATACAACACATTACAGAAACGCGCAGCAAATAGAAAAACGCGCTGCAGATAGTGAAACGCGCTGCAAATAGCGAAGAAACGAAAACGGAAGTGTTTTCAGAGGACAGCTAAAAGTGATGGACACTGCTGCCACAGCAGACACAAAAACGTCCAATACACCATACAAATTCGGTTCCACACAGGGGTCGGCCAGCCGCATCTCTGGAGCCGCATGCGGTTCATATGCACAACACTGTTCTGTACAGCCCCTCTGCAGTGGCTGTACAGAACAGTGTTGTGCATATGTTTCGCGAACGCTGAACTTAACGAATCAGTTTTCATATTATTAACGTGAACCTAACAATTTGTGTGTGTGTGTATGTGCGCATGTGTGTGTCCCGGCGCTCCGATCCCGCCCACTCGCTCGGAGAGACCCCCAGTGAGCTCTGAGCACGGAAGATGGTCCGATCTAGAGACATGCCGTCTTCTCCTGTTAAACTGAATAAACAGCGCTAACAAGCAAGCCCCTGTTTGTGAGGCAATGTATTGTCCATAGTTTGCAGGGGTACGAAACCTTTACTATCAAAAGAGACATTTTGCGCACGGCCGGTGCGCTCGCAAACATACAAACACACACACACACACACAGAGGGGCTGAAAAGCCGCATTCGGCTCCAGAGCCGCGGGTGGCCGACCCTTGTGTGGAACCGAATTTGTATGGTGTATGGGACGTTTTTGTGTCTGCTGTGGCAGCAGTGTCCATCACGTTTAGCTGTCCTCTGAAAACACTTCCGTTGTCGTTCCTTCTCTATTTGCAGCGCATTCACTATTTGCAGCGCGTTTGTCTATTTGCAGCGCTTGTGTCTATTTGCTGCGCTTTTCTGTAATGTGTTGTGTTGTGTTGTGAACTTGATGAAGATGTTTTCTTACTTTGCTTGTGTTTTCTTAACTTGCATGTGTTTTCTTAAGTTGCTGTTTGTTGAGCTCTCAGGGCCTTCTTGTTTACAATACAGACATGAGTGGCACCAAATTTCTCATAACATTTGGAAAAAGAGTGACTAAGCATATATAGAATATACACAAGTACAGGGTGTGTGTGTGTGTGTGTGTGTTTGTGTGTGGAGATGCTCAAAACATTACCACACCCTCACACCTCCAGGTGCCATGACTCTGTTGCCATGGCGATTAGATGTGACATAGGTTAACACCTGCTAGCGCTCACTCATGGAGATTAATGTGCCGGCTCAGCAAGGCACACATATGGAGACACACACACACACACACACACACACACACACACTAGACCCCTGTCCCCTCTAATGGCGACTGATAAAAGACAGGCTCCATCTCTCACAAACAGGACCGACTGGGCAGCTCGGGGTCAGTCCCACTGCAGCCGGTTCCATGTGCTGCTGCATTTACACATACAGGCCCATGACTAGGAAGCAGCGCACACTTTCTCTGGACTCACTCGGCGTCACCGCACTCCCCGCAGGAGCATGACACAGGGCTGGTGGCTGTATGTGGTCGCTACGTTACATTTTCTCTGTGATATTTTAATCATGTGAACATGTGTCGGCAGGTCGCCGGGGCTGACAGGTAGACAGAGGTTGGCTGCTTTTCACTGTCTCTCCAACAGATGTTTTCGGCAGGAAGAACAAGCCACAGATACACAAAAATGAAATCATCTGTCCGTAAAAAAACAACAAGCTGATAGACATGTTACAACAGCAGCCGTCACATCGGGCAGTCAGCACTGTCACATGCTAAATGAAGCAGGATGAGCAAGCAGATCTGAGCTGCTCTGAGGCTGTTGACACACTGTGGCTCATTTCCATCGCTGCTGCCTGAGCCAGAGGCCAGTGTCGTTCAGGCTCAGGCTTATTTACACACACAAATCAGCCTGACAGAAGAGTCACATGTTGCACTGGCGGGGGGGTTGTCAGGATCTGCATTCGACAGCACAATTATTCTGTTGGATTCCCTGTCTTCTCTGAACATCAGTCGAATTTGATAAAATGTCACCAACCACGCTGAGTGCATATATATTCAGATTGGGTTTTATTACCTGTGCCAAGGAGGTTATGTTTTCATCTGTATTTGTTTGTCTGTCTGTCACGGAACTTGTTGGAAGGATATGGTGTTGTGTAGCAAAGAAGCGATTACATTTCGGTGCAGATCCACAGCAGGGGCTTATCAAGGAAATTCGTTTTTTTAAACATTCAGAGAATAATTCATGGATCTTGATGAAAACAATCAGGTGTGATTAGGGGACTGATATTAATGAATGTGCCAAATTTGGTTTAGATCCAAATAAAAATCAGCATGAAGTGAATTTAAATGTCAGAAGGGGATTTTGGGTCCTTGGAGGAGGAGGTAAGCTCTCTTCACTCTCCTCCATTGAAAAGCTTCCCTTCATTCAGAAGTGTATCAGCGACTCCACAAGTGGTTTTCATTGGGCTCAACAGCCTCAGGCGACTCCCAGCCCCCGTGCCGATGTGGGTCCCAGAGCAGTGACTGTAAAATCCATTTGGGACCCTGTAAGCCCTTAATGATGAAGGGATGCTTCGGTAAGGCAGGTACCCTGACGTCCCTCCTCAACTCTGATGGTTTTTTGGACAACTCTAACTCCCCTGGACTTGGCTGTCCATCTGGGCCAAATCACTCACATGGTACTATTTATTTGGCCTGTTAGAGACTCGGGGATAATCGGACCCCCCTGTTTTTGTCTGTCTTTTTTCTCCTCTATTTCCCCTTGTTCCTAATAGCAATTGATATGCCCTATTAGAGGGTATTCGCTGTGTAGTTTGTGCTCACATGAAAGCAGTGGTCTGTTTACAGGATCGTAAATGATTGGGATTTGGAACGCATTGTCATCACGGTTAAGACTCGGCAAAGGATACGAGGCACTTAATAACAATGAAGGGAAAGATCCATGGGCACGCTTCACTGGCCGGGCAGAATGTTGGAGGGATTGATCGCCAAACCTATACACCAGTCAACTGTGGACTGGCATGTTTATCTGTAGCATTTATTATGTTCACTGAAGATCTTAAGGACGCACATTATTTGCTCATGACTTGAGGTCCATAATCAAACAGGATTCTTGGTTTACTGTGACACGGTTGTGTGTTTTTTTAAGAAAACAGATTTCAACTCAACGCAGTGTAAAAGTCCTTCCAAACCGCTCCTGCCATGGTTATGAAAACAAACTCATTCTCTTTCACATGGACAGCAATACTTCATTTTCGAGGAGGGTGCTTCCCGTCAACTAAGTCAAACACTGTCGAAACAATAGTCATAACAGCAGCGTTTTTTTCCCTCGTGATCGATGCCAACTGCAGCAAATGCAACTTAGAGGATCTCAATCTGGTCATGATTATCAAAAATACGTCACTCAGCATTAAATCTGATAGGAGCTGTTGTCAAAGCGCTGTCACGCTATGGGCTGCCAACATAATGACACACAACAACAATAAGGCCCCATTGTGGAGCAGCCCTGTGGGCCACATTCGCTTCTTCCAAAGTTCCCAAAATATGTTTTTTGCAATTGATCGGCCCTGTTGTGCATTTTCGCGTGAGGAGGGAGCACAACAAAGCCAGGAGGTGTAAAAATAGCCCAGAGGCTTCGGGAGCCATTGTTCGGTCCCTCAATGCAGAAGGGAGGAGTGAGAGGAGCCGAGGCTGGGAATCCCCCCGAGGGCCGAGGGTGGGGAGGTGGAGGCACGCTAAGAAACAAAGTCCAGGTGACATCCCAGTGTCAGTGTCACCCATTTAGGGGACGATACAGCCGTATCGGTGACAAGAGACGCTGCGGGCTGTAGGGCTCCGTCAGTGCTGGCGTGATTCTGACAGGGAGGAAAGGAGTCAAGGTTTTCAACGCAGACCTTAAGCAGACAATGTGTCTTATATAAGGCCTCAATCATTGTACAAGCTAAACGTTGCCCTCTTTCAGCGGGTGTGTGCTTTTTTTTCCTGCATGGTTGTTCCTTAAAATGATCTATGGTTGAGACGACTGAAATATGCTGGTCCACCTCCCAAGAAGCCAACTTAGTTCTGTGGGAAGCACATGATTTACATATCATGGAGGGGCCCAGTGTCAGAGCGGCTAAACTATCTTTAGATGAAGTATGCACAAGGCAGAATTTTAAATACACATGTAAAACTTTGGATCATTGTATCATGATGTAATTATTTTGGTCACTATTCACTATATGAAAAATGTATAGTTTGCACCGGAAGTTTGGCGAAGGACACAATCTGGGATTTTCTGGATTTGTACATTGTTTGAAATATTTTGGATTATATAAGAACCCAAGTCAACAAAATATATAACATAGGTCTAGTTACTTTTAGACATTTACATCCTTACATCTTATATCTGTAATGTCCCAGGGTCCAGTTGGAGGATACAAGTAGGAAGTATGACATTGCACCTGCTTTGTTTACCCTGAAGCCACTTCAAACTAGAGCTATAGCTAAGCAGCAGAAAATGAATTCAGACCACGATGTGGAACTCTGGTTTTGCCTCTGTCTCCCTCAGGTGTGAGTGGTTTCTGTTTTGAGATCTGAGCTGGGCCTCCTTCCAATCACTGAGGTGGTCAGGCATTTTCCTATGACGAAGCAGGGCCTAGAGTAATGGATCCATTTAGCAGTAATATTCCTTAATGGAAACAGCCTAATTGCAACCACAAATAACCACAGGCCTTCACAAAGGATTAAATATACAAAAGCAGAAAAAGGGCAGGTATACATTTTCCAAATGATGAAAAAGTGAAACATCTGCAGTTCTTAGCAGGTTAAAAAAGTCTGGGCTGGGGCTCGGAGGGAGAGAGAAAAATGCTTTGTCACTTTAGATTTCACAGCGGCAGTTTGAGCGACGAAGGCGGCCGGTGTGGATTTCAAAGCCCCCGTACTTCCAGAGAGAAAACAAAAACAAATATTTGTTTTGTGGTTTATTGTGTTTTAATGTGGCAGCCAGACGAGACGCAAATTGAACGCAGGGGGAGAAAAAAGCGAGATGCAGCTGCTGGAATCAACGAAAGGGATCTGTCTCTGTGACGATCGGGAATAACCCGTGACTTAATCTCCCTTTGAGGAAGATTTGTGATTTTGATTACTGCCCACTTTGAGTTTTTAAAGCTTTAATCTTTTGTATATGTGACTCAGATACAGATTTCATAGGGTACATGAGTTTTTTTCACTTTCTCAGAGGGTATTCTTAATTTAACTGGTTCTGTCCTTTCTGCTTTATTCAAATTTCCCTTGTTTTTTAAAAACTTTAAAAAAAAACTCTTTTAAAACCTAAAAGAAAACCCTCAATGTACGCTGGTATATCAGAGAAAGTGCCTCTTTTGAACAAAACACAATTTAATCTCTGTACTGTAAATAGTTACAAATAAGGCGTGAGTGGAAACCCAGTACCCGCGGTTATTAATAGTGGATGGCAGGCTACAGTAAGTGGCAGGTATAAAGAAATGAGGCCACTGGGGACTGCTGATTGTGAGTGAGGGCCGGTGATCGTCACTCATCACCAGTCATTACAGCCCTGTCGCTGCCGTCGGCTGGTCCCACTGGCTGCTAAAATTGAATCTCAAGTTGTGTCCTATTTTGGTTTGAGGAACAGGTGATGCACTTGGCCCGACATGTTCCCCTGCCTCCACACCACCCCCTTGGGGGCTGCTGGTGAATGCAGTGACAACATAGTTTTCCAAGAAAAGGAGCAGCGGCAAAAGAAAAAGGGCACGGATCAATACTTGATTAACATATATAGCCCGGGAGCTGCAGGGCTGTGGCCCGCATGGTTGTGTTTAGCATGGGAAAAAAACTGGTTTCCCACAGAGCAACTCAATAAAAGGCAGTTGTCTCCGCTGTTTGGTGAAATAAATCCAAGCTGTAATCAGCCCGGCGCTGTTTTATTTGCTGTCAGCTTGCGTAGAGTGCAGAGCCGTCTCGCTTTGTTGTGCTGTGTTGACAAATGCTTGACTGACTTGAAAATAACCACTCAAATTAGGCAAATCCTTCCTTCCTCGTGTGCCCTGACGGAGTTACACAGTGTAAGAACGTGAAAATATCAAGGTACATGAGACGTCATTTAACCAAATGATTTTCTACTGGAGTAAATCATATGTTCATCTGGTTTCTAGCTGGAAGACAAACAGCAAACACAGAGGACCTGTGTCATTGTCAGCAGCAGGAGCACCTGGACGTCCCTGTGCCCTGCACCTGCCCGGCCTGCTCACAGTGTAAACTTCTCCCAACCCACCATTTACATGCAGGTCAAATCCTATTCAAATGTCTCCATCTAAGCAGCAGAGCGTTTCAAAACAGACCTCCTCAACTGATTTGGGATTATGCATTCATTTGTTTAAGGCCCTACAGACAAAAATAATCAAAAATAATGCTGCAGACATCAATCTGTAATTGTTTTAATGCCAATAGAGGCCTAGAAATTCTAATGAAATACATATTTTCTTAAAATTAATTCACTAGGGAGTATTTCTTGATCATCCTAAATCTATATCTGGCAACAGTAAACAAAAATATCTTCCCTATTACTCACAGCGGGGTGGGATTGAGAGGAATAAAGCTGCACTGCTGTGACAAAATACTTGTTATTTGTCTGGCACGCGACCTAAAACTTTCCTACAATCTTACAATTATTTGTACCATGGGGATGATTACGGGCAGAGCAACAGATATGCACAGGCAAATTATAGTCCAATCTGGGATGCTTAGATTTGAATACCAGCATGCTTAACTGCAAAGACCGAGCTACAGAGGAGCATGATTCATATTAAAGGGGGGAAATAAGAGGAAGAGAGCGTTCAGCCAAAAGTTCCACATCCTTGGTTTCAGGGGGACGGCGTGGTTCATGGATGGTGTATCAGTCTAGTTGGACATTATGTGCAATTATGAGGCTGAATTTAAATGGTTAGCGGGTAAAAACTCTGCAGGATTTATACATCCTGCAGGAATAAATGCCCTGACGCTGTAACTTCATTTACAGAAATGACCCGTTTATATTAACCACAATGAAGACAAACCGGCGGAGTGGCTGCTCTTTCCTGTGAAAGTGATCACATCTTTATGGCTCCCGTCACTGCTCTTTACAGATCTGTTTCCCAGAGGTATTTGATGGGAGAGCCAAAGAGGGAGGAAGTGTGGGTCTGCAGCCCCCGTGTTAACAATGGCTCTCCTCAGACCCCCCGGCCCAGGCCCAGCCAGTCATGAAACACCATGGAGATGTTATTGACCTCAAGGTTAACTCTCCTCAGGTAAGCCTGGGAGATAATGGACAAAGAGCAGTTCTTTTACAGGTGGAGTGACACGGCATATCCGCACAGTGCAGCTCCTCTCGCATTGACAGATTTTCTAATTCATTGCAGATTCCCATAAAACTGGGTGGCCAGGGCCAGCTCTGCCCCGACAGAGGGCCCATTCATGCTGGGTGGGATCGGGGGCCCGGCCAAATTAACCTGGATTAATTTAAAAGAGCAAAGGGCCCTTACATCCGAATAAAATGAAGATCAATAAATTAAACACGCGGGTCAGGATGTCAAGTTGCGGCGATGATCGACTGACATCCAGAAAGCTACGTTCTTTGGCTGTGAGCGGGAGAAGAAAAAAAGAGGGAGGGAGATCCTTAATTACTTTATTCCAAGGAAGAGAAGTGCTTCCATGCATCTCTCTTTACATGCTAGAGTTGCACTCTTATAAACACACTCACGTCAGAAAAGAATGCTCATTACTTCTCTCATTTGGCCACAGGATTAGTTACTGCAATAGAAAAGTCATCAAAGAAACCACACTGAGATTCCTTAAACCTGTTTGTATTACACAGTTAGAATTATTATGTAAATGTGTGATTTATGTCTCTCAGAATTTTCCACGAACTTCTGTTTCCCTGTTTTTTCCCTCTTTTGGCTCGACCCCTCTCCTCACGCTCTGTTCTGTACATTGGGTGTAAACGTGATTCCCCTTGAATTTTTATCAAACCTCGTAAAATGTTTTATCCGTCCACCTGACACCATGAAGTTGTCGCCTCGAAGAATAAGGTTTGCGCAAAAGGAAAAATGTTGATGGCGTCTCCCCGGCGAAGCAGCTAGACCTAAACCTGAACCACATCATGTCATTCACTGCATGATCAATTATCCAGGAAGGGCAGCCTTGTAAGGAGGCCATCTCATCATGCAGCCATTAATATCTAAACAGTGTCTGCCTGGAGATGACATATAGGACAATGGAAAGAGGGCCAAAGAAATGAGCGAGTGGCCCAAGTCCAGGCTGTTAGCAGATTAAAGTGACTTAAAGATGCAGGGGCCTGAATTCTGCATGACAAAGGTAAAGCAGGTGATAGAGATTTTGTTGAGGTCGTCTGAAGGGTGGTGAGTCATTTATGCCACAGACGTACAAACACTATGGATATAAATTTCCGGCGATGACATTCATCCACTCAATTTAGTGATTCCTTCCCGAACCAAACCATATATGAAAAAGGGTTTTAAAGCCTATTTTAAGTAGCTTTTTATTAGTTTTATCAGATTTCAGTCCGGATTTGAAAAATTTTCAGGAGTGAAAAGCTATTTATCCACCTTTACAATATCTCCACTAGAAATCCGATGAGATTTCATTGTGGAGAGTTAAAGTCATGTGCGAATGTGGAACTAAAATGTCTCAATCCTCCGCCAAGGCCCAACAGTCCATTTAGGAAACCACATTAAAACGCACTAGATCCAGATCCTTATTTGGATCTGTACCAAATTGCAACCACTCATAAATATCAGCCTCCTAAAAAAATTTTGATCAAGATCCTCGACGAAATCAATATAAATGATGGGGGGAAAAAAGCCCTTTCCCATAATGAGTGGGAAAAGAGTCTTGGATCTTACCCCGATGCAAATCCGCACCACGATTGAATTGCTTCTTTCCTGACCGATGCCACATCCTTCCACCAAGTTTCATCCAGTAGTTTTTGCATAATCCAGCGAACTAACAGATAAATAAACAAACGCAGACATACAACCTCTTTGAAGGAGGTAATGAAAACGAGAAGATCTTAGTTTTTTTCTCATGTGACATTTATGTCAACTTTTCTATATCCAAAGGATATTAAAAAATTAGAATTAAGATGTACATATTGAATCCTTCCTCCACTGTCAGTCTTATGGTTGCTCTCCAAATGAAATACCAAACCTGTCGCTGGGGCAGCCTTCAGAAATATGCCAACAGGATACTTCCTCAGATTAGCAGGGCTGTTTACACAGTCCCCTGGTAATCTGGGCCACAGGGGACATACCTGTACTGTGTCAGGGGCCAAGCTAGAGTTACACAGTGGGACCAACCAGCCACAACGGCCCAGACCAGAATACGATCCAGAGGGTCCAGCGGGACTGGCCTGGCTCCAGAGGGGTTGGCACTGGGTACAACTGGCCTTGTCTCCTCCTGCCAGACATGGGGAGGAGTGTATGTGTGTGTGTGTGCACGCTGGCGTATAAGAATGGCAGTGGTAGGAGTATACCAGCTGCCACCTCTACATCCTTCCTTCCTGTTCTGTGTTTCTTTTGGGGGGGACATACTTAGGTAATTAGTTTGTCTACAAGTCCAGAAGCAAGACTGTTGAAATACACTGGCACACGCATATGCAGCCACATGTAGAGGAAGCTTTCTGACAGGTAAGGAAGAAAAAAAAGGGCAACCATGCCTTATGGGCCTGGGCAATGACAGCACACAGATAAATATAATACTAGTGTTATTGTGCAGAAAGGAGGACAGGTTTAAAGGAGCCTAAAGCTCATGGAAAGATAATTTGCCATGTTTTAACTGCCTGCATTATAACCATATATCCACACAGATAGAGACAAATACAAGCTGTGTTTACATGCATGCTGGGTATGTGTGTGATTCTCTCCTGGCAGCACTGTTCCTCACAGGTGCTCCTCGCCATTTAACCAGCAGCTGCTTCTCTCTACAAACACACGTCTGAGGACAAAGGGCGGGGATGCTCACCAGGGAAAGAGACAGTATAACCCACACCTCTCCTCGACCAATCACAGCAACACCTCAGTTTGCTCTGCCCAAATAAGTTGCTGCCTGTTCACCAAACTCTATTCACCTGCAAGGGACAGCAGGAACAGGTCTGGTGAGCTTGGCAGGTTCTACATTGATTTACCTGTTTTCCCACTATACCCATCGGTCCCTAACAGAGGGATGGAGGGATTGTGTACCGTAGGGCAGGACTGCACCACACAAAGAGTTTCTTTATAACAACAGGGCTTCAGACCCAGCAGAGTTCAGTTTTCACAAGCTTATCAAGATCTTCTGCAGGCATGCTGAAAAGCAATGGGAAAAACACATTTACTTATGAGGTTGACTGTGTGGATTTCCCAAACCACCCACACACATGTGTTACATTTGAGGTAGAAGGGATGTGTAAATAATAGACAGAAAAGTGATCGGCCAAAAGACGCAGCACATCAAGGTCATGTCTCTGTAATGTATCATGTATTTCAGGGGCATAGGCTACATCCATACTACTGCGTTTTCATCTGAAAAACAAAAACATATTTTCAAGGGGCCACTCACATCCACTGGGCATGTGCATGCCAGTGTAAACAGGAAGGCATACACATGCTTGAATAATGGCTTGGTATAGAACAAGTTATTAGTTGTATCATCAGCAGCGACAACAGGGTCAGCAACGCAGAGGTAACCTCAGCTCCCGCCGGTTTTCTTCCCAGAACGAGGTTGTGTGCCTGAGGAATCAGCAAAGATTACGTTGTGACTGAAAAAAAACAATCAGCAAGTGGTTGTGAGTCTACATCTTCATTTCCAAATATATTTGTTTCTGCCTGTCAGAATAAAATGCAGCACCAGGTCTTTCAAACTAATTAAATGGGGCCAGCAGCGTTTCCAAACCTCTCCATTGTAGCACCTCTAAAACACTTGAGTAGTGTGGACGACAGGTTTATCTGTTGAAGAGTTGATGCATTTTCAAACGGAAACGCACTACTGCAGCAGCTACACAGTAAAAGAAGAGATGAGAGACGTATAGCAATGCTGCTAATGACGGTGAGAATGATAATGGTGCCATTACCCTGTCCGCCCTCCCTCCTTCCTACCCACCCTCCTCCTAATGGGAGAGCAGCTACAGGGCGTGTTCGACAAGCGAGCGAGTCGGGAGGATGATTCCGGAGTAAATCGCTTGTGGAAAGGTGAAATGTGGCCAGCATGAGTCGGCCCTAATCCATGCCAGACATGTGCAGAGCACCAGAGGAGCAGGTGCAAACAATTGACGCAGCTGTCAGTGAGCTGCCGTGATCTCTTCTGATATCTTAATTGTTAGTCAATCCGAGAGCAATTCTGGCAACATTGCTGTCAGCCCCAGGACTTGCCCTGCGCCGCTCCCATCTGTCATGGGGCTCACAGGGCCCTGGTGCTGCTCTCCCTCCCAGAAACCAGGGCCCATGTCTCTGGGATGTGTGTGTCCAGCCCATCCAGCATCTCCGAGGGAAATCGGGCCTGATTGCTGCCATTTCCGCTCACTTTGGCTGTTTGGGTCGGGAGTGCAGGCTAATACTGATAATTGCCACGTTTCAAAACTACTGGAATTTGTCGGGCCTCCCACCCAACTCCGTCTGGCCCTGTCCCGACCCCCTTGTCGGTTCAATGCTCCGAAAGATTGTGATTAGCATAAGAGCAGAGTGTGTGTCAGTATAGATTCAGGCCTGTGTTCTGAGACTCTCCAGATACCCCTGTTATGGAGTCGTTAGGACAGGGTTGATCAGGCGCTACAAGGCCTGAGCTCCACATGTTGAGGCCGAGCAATCAGACAGTAAACAGCACCACAAGGAGCATGGTGAGCTAATGCAGAGCTCAGCCAAGAGTAGCTGAAACAGTTGTGCTGATGTGACTCAGTGGCCAAATTAAAGTGGAGAAGTGCTTTCCAAAAAAAAAACGTTTTCCCACACACACATACACACGTGCTCACACACATTCAGAGACAGCCGAAAGGCGTCATTATATAGAGATAAGTCAAAGTGCAGTGACAGTGAGTGACCCGCTCCTGTCCATTCAACATGAGGTGAGTGCCTGACTCTAGGCCCAGCCTGACCCTCCCATTGATTTATGTGGCCCCAGTAAGCCGGGGTCTGTTTGAGTGCCCAGTGAGGAATGAAAGTGTTAACAGTGGGTGTTGGGGAAGGTTGGGCGCTGAGGGGAGAGTTATGAGTTTTCTCAGCTGAGCGCCAAGCTTTAAGTTTCTGACATTGTTTTCATCTGAGAGGGAGGGGAGAGCAGGAGTAGTAAAAGGTGGAAGGGGTGGGGTTGGGGGGGCTCCGTGGAGCCTGCAGGCTTGAACTCCACAGCTGAACCACTGACCCCGACCATCCATCAGTGCAGGGGTGTGACAAGGCAGGGGCAGGGGTATGTGACAGGAGGGGGGGCAGGAGCGAGGACTATAGGGATGGGGGGGTGGGGGGGTAAAGGGACTGAGGGCCTGTAATGGGCTTTGGGACATGGGAGGGGCCAGGGTGGGGTGGCAATAGGGGAAGGAAAGGCCGGTGTACTGTAGAAGGATGGAGAGGCGTAATGGGCTGGGAGTGAGGGAGGGGTGTCTGGCTGCTGGATGAAACAATGAAATAGGTTTTGTGGGTGGGTGTGTGTGTTTGGGGGGGGGGGGGGGGGGGGGGGTTAAACCTCTTCTTGGAGGTTAAAGTTTTAGTTTGAAACTGCTCTAACTTTTTCATGTTCGCGATGCAACTCAGATCGGAAGAAGACGTTGCTCATTAGGAAGCAACAGCTGGTAAAATGGGACAGATTTCTCTGAATAATGTATCGTAAATTATTAATTTTCATCACCATTAGTCATTTGCGCCATCAGAAATGTATTGGTTATATAACTGAGTCAAAACACCTTGGTGAATAAAAGCATATATTTATATGAAAGAGAACAACCTGAGTTTAGTGTCAACATTTACTTTTGCTGAGAAAACTGGAAAAACCTAAAAGATTTGATTAAAACGTTTAATTAAACTTGTAGAAAAAACGAATCCAAATATTTTGTAGGCAAGGATCTACAAATTCCTAAAATAAAAATCATTCTGTGGACGGCAACTCTATTTTTCTGTTGTACTCTTTCCATTTTTGTGAGATTTAGGCCGAGCTCACACCAGACTGAACCCTCCCCCATATAGATTCAAACTGCCAGCGCCTTTCAGCTGTTGCCAAAGACTCACTGTCACTTGGATCCACACACACACATCCACACACACACAAAATGCATGGCCAATGGGTAGACAGGATCTCAGCATCCGTCCTCGGAGGGGCACTGGCCCTCAGCCAGACAGGCCAGGGCCGAGGCCCCTGTCGCACTGAAAGACTGGAGTAGCACTAATGGTTAACTCTGAATGGGGGAGAGGGACGAGAGGATCACTTTAATATGATCCAGTTTGGAACTCCATAACACATATTCCGGTTTCATTAGAGGCTAAAGATGGAGCCTTATGTCGGCAGCATTAGCAGTTATGGGGGTGACTGTGTTCATCTGCTTGACACTGTGTAAAAGAGGGTTAAGGCGCCGAGACCATGAAGATATGAAAGGGGGAGGAGGGCGTAGAGAGAAAGGGAGATAGAGGAAGAGAGAGTTCACGGCCCTCCCAGTTAGGTTATGGCACTGCAGCATGGACAAATCCATGAGCAAGCGAAACCACTGTTTTAAATAGCAGGTATCTGGTGTCAGCGTGCCCTGAGAGAGGCCCTCTCCATCAATATGTTCCTTTGCCCTTGTCTGCTCCTGATATCTTTATCTTGTCAGGACCTCTCCTGGATGTTCCACCTCAATGGCTTCCGTCTGTGCTCCGCCTGTCCTGTGCAGATGGGCCGCCGCTGGTCCGTCCGATGCAGGCCCTCGAGGCTGGATGCACGGCGGAGGTTGGGCGAGAGCACGGGGGGGGGGGGGGGGTCCAGGCGCAGCGGAGGCGAGCTGAAGTCAGTCTCATGTCAACCTGTATTCTACGGGGGCCTCATTACACAGACGCCAGCGGAGAAGCTTTTAGAGGGTAATTAGACCATTACAGATAGCCGAGGGAATAAATGAGCGCTCCCTGTGTCTTCTGAATGAATGAGATGTTTAAATGTGCAGCCACTTTTTTTTTTTCAATTAGTATTGCATGGAGGAATGTTTCCTTTTCTTCCCAGAAAATATGTAACGTAAAAAGTACTGCACAAATGCACAAAATGCGAAACTGAGCAAAAAGTTGTTTTTTTCAAAACATGTTTGTTTACAATAATCTTTAAAAATGTACAACCTACAAACATACAAACTGGTATGCCTGCATTTATCAAGAAAAGACTGTTGAAATTGACTTGGTGCCAAAGTCAGGGGGAAGTGTCCACTGTTCTTTTCCTGTAATTTCCGGCTTACCCTGAAATGAAAATGGGGAGCAGGATTGTGGGAAATGACAGATGCGGCTCGGGAGGGCCATTGAAGAGGTCATATGTCATCACGGGGTCGCACACGCCCTTTGAGCAGGGGCGGCCGAGGGGCGGTGGAGGGCGGGGGGGTTCGCCTTCCCACACTATACCTGGGGCGACGGTGGCGGCGGGGGGGGGGCCTGGGAATGCAGCCATAACCTGGACCTGACTGACTCCGCTCACCTGTCGTTCCGGTCATAAGCAGCAGCCTCGTGGATTTATGTTGTCATGCCAGTCTGGCTGACTCTTTGTCTGTTCTGAAAGTGAAGCATTTGGCTTTCTTCTTTCTATTTCTTTCTATTATCACTAAATAAATAAAGGTCAATACAATTTGGCCTTAATTTCTGCTTCTATGATTCTGCTCTGAAGGTT
This sequence comes from Pleuronectes platessa, assembly GCF_947347685.1. Taxonomy (NCBI): domain Eukaryota; kingdom Metazoa; phylum Chordata; class Actinopteri; order Pleuronectiformes; family Pleuronectidae; genus Pleuronectes; species Pleuronectes platessa. The sequence continues at coordinate 9,058,839 of NC_070645.1, read as the reverse complement.
TTATCAAAAGCCCTGCTGCACCTATAAATCCTCCTCCTCATCAACGCCATGCTCCTTGGCCTGGTATGTCCTGCCAGTGTCAGAGTCTCACACAGACCGGCGCCTGAACTATATTTCATCTGTCTCTCTTCCTCTCACCCCTTCTCCTTTAGTGTCTTTAAGCAACTCGTCGTGTGTGTGTGTGTGTGTGTGTGTGTGTGTGTGTGTGTGTGTGTGTGTGTTTGTGTGTGTGTGTGCGTGTGTGTGTTAGTGTGTGTGTGTGTGTGTGTGAGTGAGAGAGAGAGGGGAAGAAAGTGAGAGGAGTCACGGACCAAGTGTGTGTGTGATTTTAATAGCCATCAGTTACCTGCTCACACATGATACCCCTCCAGCCTGCTTGGGCAGATGGCTATTACTTTCCAGTTGTGAAAATCAAGCTTATACAAACACAGGCAGGACTGAGACCTGCTGGTCCAAGGGTAGTGTCCCTCCAATAGATATTGCTGTGTGTCAGTGTATGGTTGTGTGTGTCTGTGTGTGTCGAGGGCCTGATTCTCTGGCGTCTGTCATGCACAACCTATCCTGTGGAAATCATTAAGTAGGAGCACTAGGCCGTCACTTCCTGGCAAAGCATGCGAGCGAGATGAAGAGCTTTATCACTTTCCAGGACAGGTGGGAACATTATTGAAGGCCGGGCAGCAGCCCGTTGGTGTCAGACCTGAATGAAAAGTGAAAAGTCATTTTCAGTCCGTCACGGTTTTGCATTTCATTCAAGCTTTGTGGAGCTTTCGGTTTCAACTGAGAACATCTTTTTTACCCCTTGCTTCATTATGACTGCGAATTGTTTTTCAATGACAGCTGGTGCAAAAATAACTTTACAATTAAAAGAACACAGGGGCCAGCTTTGATTAGATATCGTGTACCAACGGTGATTTTCCGGTTTCATTAAGTGTGGCCACTTCATTTTAGGTATGAAACCTGAACTTCTCGCTGTCTTGAAACTCAATAGTCCTTTTAGTGTCAAGGTTGGCCCTGTCCTGCTGCCTCTCTCATGGAATCCGCCGTCACGTGACGTGCCCTCGCTGTCCCAAACCGCCGGGGTTATTGATCACTGGCTGCTGTGAGTGAGACATTTACTGTGGCCCATAACGCTGCACACCGGAGAGCCTCTTTTCTCTTCACTCGATCGATGGGTAACATTGTGGTAAATTATTAAACCACTTCAACAGGCCGACAATGTAATATCTAAATAACAATTATCATAATAATAATAATCTATTCTCCAATTTACAATTTAATAGTAATATTGTGAGAGCGTTAATTACCGATTTGTATTCAATTTTTTTTGGAGGATTGATCTGTTCAAAAACTGTTGAACAAGAATAAAAACGCTAATAATAATAATAAAAAAACCAAATTATTTAAGTACAATGTTAAATAGCAATTTGTGTAAATCACACTTATATAGATGGATGCTAGATGCTTTTAAAATTTTACCTGATTATGCTTCCAGGTTGTTATAACAGCAACACATTATTTTATAACTCTAATTATGATGTAATTTTTAATCACTCTAATTCAGATTTAATGAATTATTATACTATTATATAGGCCTTTCTATTTTGAAGCTTCAGATATTGCAAGTAAGGATTGCAAATTACCTTTAAAGGCTATCTTAATTAAACTATATATTTAACTACATATTTATTATTATCAAATTTGTTTTAATATTATTATTATTATTATTCATCTTTTTAATTTTCAATGTTTCAAATTGTTATTCAAGTTTTATTTATAATTTTTTTATGTAGCCGATTGAAATGTTTATACAATTAATAATCAATAAATTTTATTTTGAACATCACCATAAAAAAGGGAAGAATTAGAAGGATATTTTAAAGAGTGACTGTCCTTTGCAGTAACGGAGGAGTTGGAGGTTTATTGTCTTAGAGCAGAACACTCAAAGGTTTCCATTAAAAACTTCCTCAAGCAGAGGACAGTCTGCTTTAACCCAACTGAAGCGTTGTTCTCTCGGCTAATTAAGGGCGCTGATGAGGGGAATGAGGCCGGATCAGGTGTCTGTCTCTGACCGCTGGCCTCTGCTCGGGGAGCGGCAGCCGAGCCGCTGGAAGGCCGGAGGCCCGCTCCTGGATGACGGAGCACTTCCGTGTACTTATAGCGCCATCTACTGGGCCCAGATGAGGCATAAGCAAGCAGGTGACAGCAGTCTCATGTTTTATAAAAATGTAAAATGACACATGGCTACTGTGCCTGGGAACATGTTCAGGATTGTCTGTATTTATACAGTCAATACTTTATGGTGGCCTCAAATATATTTGTGTTAATACTGACAACGATGATGATGATTATGATGAAAGACTGAGCGTACATTTAATACTTATACATATACTCGTATACATTTTTTATATATATAGAATCAGAGATACTTCCCTGGAGGAAATTGGGTTTCACATCATTCGCCAGCCAAGAATAGAGATACATGCCAAGACAATAACAGAAGATAGGAAAACAAAAACAGGTAACAGAATAAGAGAAAGCGTTTTAAAAAGAGGAAAAATGTCATTATAGTAATATATCTACAAAGATGCTGAAGTATATATGCATAGTAGAAGATAAGTTAAGATATAATAAGGTGAAATGTGTTGACCGGGTAAAATAAATCCAGCTCACATATACATACACATATACTGTACATGTATGAGCTCTAGAACAATCACCTCTAGTTTGTTGCCAAGGAGATTGAGCGGATCGTCCACTAACCAGAAGCATGGTGGTTCGATCCCCGGCTCCTCCACTCCACACGGGCGAGATACTGAACCTCAGTTTGCCCCTGACGGACGTGCCAGCAGAGTGTGAATGGTGTGTGATCGAAAAAGTGCAGCACATAGTAGCACTTTATGAATGTGTGTGTGAATGTGACTTTGAGTAGTTGATAAGACCAGAAGAGCACTACATTAAATACAGCCCATTTAACATTTTATGGTTTCTGGCTGGGTGTTCAGTTGCACTTTCCAGCTCCTCCAGCACTCAGCTTTTTTCCACTTGTACACAGTGAGGTTTTCCAACTGTTTCAAATGGAGATAATTTTTCTTTTTTATAACATAATGTGGAGACTTTGGGACAAGATGTTAATGTTTTTGTTTTGGGCGGATACTTAATGGGAAGTAATTCCAATTATTTTGTCTATCTCAGGGGTGGCTCCTGGTACAGGCGACATAGGCGGTTGCCTAGAGCGCAAAATGCCGAGAGAGCGTCACAAGAGACTGATTTATCATAACGTGACACATGCAATGTAAAACAATACAGTAACGTCACACCATCATCCTCTAACCCCGGGACGCACTGGAGGTAGAAGCGCTGTGAAAAGCGGTCCGCCTCTTTTCCTCGCCCATGTTAAATACATGTGCGCAGAACCGAACTGCGCACATCCTGCGCAGAAGGCCTGCAGGATTTTTAATTTGTATTAAAATTTTATTTATTTAAGTTTTTTCTGTTTTCATATTTAATTAACTTACATTTACATAATGTACGATAATTTGCAATCAATAGGAGAAATCCTGGTAATTTTAAGAGTACAGATTATTGACAGCCTGAAGACAGGAAAGAGTGGGGTTTGAACCCAGCTCCTTCTTGTTGGAGAACAAACGCTCTTCCAACTAGGCCACACCTCGTGATGATGGCTGTGAGGAACTAAGCAGTATAAGAAGATGGACAAATTGTCGTGTGTGTGTGTGTTCGTGTATTTCTATGCTGCTTTTGATATAGAGAAAATATTTTCTACTTTACTACATATATTTGACAGCCTTACTTAAAAGTTACTTTCATAACTTTACAACCAGCAATCAGTGCACGAAAAAAATAAACCAATATATACAATGTAAATAAAACACAATACAAAAACCCTATAGACTAAGTAGCAGGGGGAAATTAGCTTTAAATAAATGAATTGATAAGTCGAGCAACAGAAAATTACCCATCAACTATTTAGATATTCTAGAAATATTTCTTTCTACTTTTAATTTCCTGTTGTGTTTTTAATTATTAGTAATGTTGGTGACATTTCCTTGATAAATGTGTGGAGGTTTTATTACCTCTGCTAAGGAGGTTATGTTTTCACCTCTGATTTGTCAGTCAACAGGTTTATGTAATAAACTACTGGACCAATAACCACACAACTTGGTAGAAGGAAGCTGCATGGATCAGAGATGAACCTATACAGCTCTATTGAGCTCTACTGAGTGCCAGTCTATTGAATGATTCTGGAATCTTCTCTCAAAAAACATTTCCCCCCATAGGGTTTGTAGTGTGAAGCTAATGAGGTGTTTTATAAAGATGTGATCGAAAACGTCAGACCAAGTGAATCCACTTTATTTCTGCATGAAAAGAAAAAAAAGAAGAGAGTTTCATTTCGTCTTAAAACAGTTCCTCACAGCCGTATGATGCATACAAAGAGAATTATAAAAACCTACTGATTTTGGCAGCATAGTAGAGACATTTGCTCACCCGTGTCTCCGTGGACAGGCAAGCCAGCATCTAAAACATCCTCCTGGATGGCTCCCTGTGTGAACAGTCAGGCGGCGGCTCGCACAGAATTTGCACTTCCGCCTCAGGTGTGTCCCTGACGTACACGCTGCGGTGATGGACTGCGGTTAGAGTCAAAGATGAATAAAAAAAAGATTAAATTATCAGGTGCGCATTCAGAAAGCCCCAAAGTAGAGGAGGAGAAGAAAGAACAATATAGAGGTAAGAATCACCCCGATTGTGGACATCATTAATGTTTATTTGTGTCGACATGACATGATATGATATGCTATCAGTACAGGACTCTTTTTATATTTTTTATTATATATTTTTATTGTTTTTTATAGCTTACAAATTTGTCTGCCTGTGTGGGCATCTATATACAGTCCAAAAGTTCTTGGGGATGCATGAAAGTTTGCGTGTGTATGTTGGGGGGCGCCAATTTGAAATCTCGCCTAGGTCGCCCCCCTGGTCTATCTGTTGTACATATATGTACAACAGTCTATCCCTGTGTCCACTGAATCATTTCTCCAACTGAATAATAGAAGATTTAACACTTCTCCAACTTGATCTTCGATCACTGTTCACATAAAAAAAAAGAGTAAAGTGTGTTAATACATGTATGTGCTGTTTCTGACCGGAGGGGGGAAAAAATGCAGAATGTATGTTTTGAATTCTTCCACCGTGAATCTGAGGGGTCCGTTTGGAACTGTCTGCTCGACCAGAATCTCAGCAAATCAAACTTTTACTTCTGCGTCTGTAATCTGCACCGACTCACCCAGTGCGAGTCACAGAACGCAGCAGTGGTCCTCACAGGCAACATATTGCACAGAGGCCAAAAAAACCAACATAGCATTTATAATAATGCTGAAACTGTCTGGGGGGAGGGGGGGGGGGATCCCACATGTGCCTGACTGAACTCAGAGCCCTCTCTGGCTGTATATGGTCGAGCCGGGCCTGGACAGGACCCTTGTGTGGCATAAACTTGACTTTTTCCCGACGCGGTTCATAAACTGATCAATAATAATCATAAGTCAAAGTTACAGCTCCAATTGCGGAATAATTGTTAATATTGGGACGGGGGGGGGGGGGGGGTGGGGGGGGGCGTCTGAGGTCCCTGCTGCCCTTTTTAAGAACAAGGCACTTCATTCATTCTTGCTCGGTTGTATGTTCCTTGAACTTTGCACAAACTCGTCTGAATCGCGTCCAGCTCGAGTTGATGTTTCCACCAAAACAGAGCTGGTATCATTTCCACGTTACTGGTCAGCTCTCCCTCAGCATCACCTCTGACCGCCTTCCTCTATCTCAAGCCCTCACAAACTTTCCGCAGATTCCTCCATCAGCGTAAACTCTCCAACATCTTTGGCGCAAATTATAGTCTGCCGTCCCTCTGGCATACGCAGAATACAAAATAAACTGCCTGTAATTGTGATGCTTTGACCATCTTCCCCCTCGCTGTTATTTAGCTTGGCTGCTGCCGAGGCCTCTGTGGTCACAGCCTGAATAGTTCTGCCGGCGTGATAGGGCGAACGCCTTATTATTCCTGCTGCCTGCTACACTGCACATGCTAATAAGGGAGGACCGGCGGGATGGGGGGAGACGGTGAGGTCATCAGCGCTTTATCAGGGTTGGGATCTTAGAGGGGGGGTTGTAGTTGGGGCCCGGGAGTGAATCTATGGCTTTGCCAGGAAGCCTGTTTGAGGAGATTACTCAGTCACCACACCTTTGTTACATCAGGGGAAAAGCCACAAGCTGTGGATGTCTCAATCAGACGCAATGATGAAGACCTTTTGACACCTAGATAAAAGTCATCGCTTATCTGTATTCGTTGTAATTTCAGGCACTTTAAAATTTTACTCCACTACATAAATCAGCAAATAGCTGCACTTTCTACTCCTGACTTTTGACAGTCTAGTTGCTGATGCTGCACTTTCCCTGTGTGACGTTATCCTGCGCACTGACCTTCCATGTGTTTGTGCGTAAATAACCTTGAACATTTATGAACATATTGTTTTTTACATCTTGGGAACAACATGCAACAGCAATTTTTTCTTTGTGCAAAATGCAACACAGGCAAGACAGTGAGGAGGGAGAGCTGAAAACAACTGAAAAGCAAACTCCTCCACTGGCAGTTGGAGAAAGGTCAATCGCCCTTTTTTAGCAGGTTTACCTACATTTAAAAAAACCTGTGTAAACCTGCTTATTTTGATGTAAATCCCTGATGATGTAGTGGACCTAGAGAATAGGCTACACTCGGCAGGTACTTTTAATAAGTACTTACTGACTTTTACTCAAATAGAAAAACTTAATGTGGTCCTTTTACTTTAACTTGAGTATATCTGTGTCTATTTATTTAAAGTTTACTTGCAGAGTACTTCTTCCCCCACTGCCTGAGTGCCAGGTTTGCCTTTCTGTCTTCAAGGACAGAGGAGAATCAGTTACGTTTTGAAAAGTGCTGATCTGAAATCCGGTTAATCCTAAATAAATCATCAGATGTTTGATCACAGACAACGCGACATTGTTAGTGCAACATTATAGCCAGTTACACCGCATTAACTGCTCATGGCAGACTCACTTAATCAGATAAAGCCAAACACTACCTCATACAGAGCCTTTGTGGTGGTTTCATGCAGTATACGTTAACAGATCCAATGTACTGGACAAATTGTGATTACAAAAATGAGAAAGACACACTTTGTAAAATAAAAAGTAGGATACCCCCGTAGAAATTATTGCTAAGCCACAATTGAATTAAGTCATTTCCTCGTGGTCTGGTAAAGAGATGGAAGTTGAAGTCGTCAGTTACGCGCTCCGTCCTCAAAAGTGATGACTTTAGCGCACAATCGCTTTGCTGCCATGGATCCGAGGGTACAAGACCCACAAAATGCTTCTTGGTCAAAGTTGAGTGAAGAACAGAATCAGATTTGTATCTTGTTGCAGTTACTAGATTTTCCCTAATAGCAGAGTTATCGGACTGAGGAGGCATAAAATCAAATATGCTGTCTAAAACTTAAAACGCTCCCTTCACTGCTTCACTGCTCTTTGCATTTGTAGGCCATACTCCGGGTAAATCTTTATCCTGATTGTCCACGGTGGAGGAGGAGTGAGGTGACAGGCTGGGACTCCTTGAAGGCGGGTGAGTTCCACGGTGTAATCGAGCCACAAAGAGCCTGATTTTATTGCCCTGATAAAACGTCCCTCGGGGTAATCATGGCAGGCAGTTGCCCCCTTCCCATGCCCACGCTCTGACGGCACCACGAGAGGCTGGGGAGAAAAATTACACATCTCATTTCTCTCGTTCCGACCCAAAATGCGTTTTATGGACACCCCTCCCTGCTTTGCTGCAGATGGGTTAAATAGTACATCAAAGCGTCTTTAATGTTTCTCAGTACTTCTCACGTTTCTGCTCAGTATCGAGTTCAAAACTGATGCGGGCTGCATTTTACAGTAGATTTAATGGATCAGTGTCCATAATCACATTGGCACTGGCTTAACGTATAACAAATTTCCCCGTACCAGCATCAAAGACATGACCTCCTGTTAAAATCAAGCATGGCATCTTTTCCTTGAAATTGATGTGTGGGCCGTGTGATGCTCAGAGAAACAAAAAAGTTGTCAAGGCCGTGATCAGCTGTAGCCCCGAGAATATCTGTATGATAGGAAATCGATTTCCCCTCCCTCATGGTCCTCACTTGTTTTTCACGGATCATGCTGATAATCCTTGTCTTCTTCTCATGGAAAAAAAAAAAACTGCAACTTCAAAATACCAGAAACCTTCATTTCTCAGGGGCGCAGGGCAAGCGGAAGGTGGTCCGGCTGAGTGATGCAATTTTTCGTAAAAGAAAAAGAAAGCATGATGTACGATGTCCCGAGTTGGGAAGAAAAAAAACAACACCGCCACAGTCTTCACTCAGCACTTCCTGCGCAGGGCCAACAGGACATCAATGAATAATACAGATTAGCCAAAAATTCAAACAGACAAACTGCAGACAAACTAGAATTGATGGCTTCCACTGAGCCACTCAGGGAACAGACCATGACGTAAAAGGAAAAACATGTCGGGTTCCCCCGGCCAGGTTAATCAAGACAAGCTTCCCTCGCAAAGAGACGTGTGTGTGTGTATGTGTGTGTTTTGGCGGCGTGGGGGGGTTGATTGCAGTCAAGCCCTTTTCATGTATGTGTGCGGACGCATTGCTCATTCATAATATGCAATCTTATTTTACGGCTGATTGTATTTGCCATACACGGGCTGTATGCATGAGGTCCTTGCCCGTATTCCTCTACCCATGCAGCATAGCATAAATAAACAGCACCCCAGTATAATCCATCATCCTGTGTGCTGTGGGAGTGTGCCCAACACAAACATGGCTCCTGTTTTCTATCTGTGTGAGGGAGACTGTGTGAGGGCTAGGATGGGTAGCGCTATTATGTTAGTGCTCACTGATTGTCCATGACTGTGAAACATAAACCGCCGGCACTAAATGAGGATTATACAAATGAGCTTCCTCTGTGCTGGGCTTCTTTTTTTTCTCTCTCTCCAAGTCCAACTGCCGGAAGAAGACGCAGCAAAGGGAGAGCGCACTTTGTTTCATGTACCCCCATAATTCTTTGAAGTCCTCATGTGCGTTTGAGAAATGCTCGTGATATTTAAAACGGCCATCTTGGCGGATACAGTTGGTTTCCATTCTGTTTTAGCATTTAGCCTTTGCAAATTAATATGGACACTGAACAAAAAATATTGAAATTGACCTGTAAGTTTTAAACTGTGTCCCAGGACGTGGGGAATCTGGAAGCAGCAGGTGATTAGCTACCAGACTTTTTCCTTCCTCAACAAGCAGCATTGAATTCCCAAACAGCGCTGGAACCGACTGCTGCGATGGAGCTGCTCCGTGATGGTTTCAGGCAGGTGTGAAATTCTCGGTTAATTCAGTTTAAGGGTGATAAATATTCACGTTAAAAAGAACTGTGTACATGTGGTGCATCACAGTAAAATGTGTATTTATCACTTTTTAACCACTCCTAATATGGCTCTGGGGACGACTCCCTCTTGTTCAGTCAGTCCAGAAAACAATGTGGATCAATTATAAGATAAATATTCCTACTTTTGCAAACTGCAACTTACTTTGTCTTAAGTGTCTAGGCCTGTTAACACAAAAAAAAACAAGATGGTGGCCTGTATAAAACGTTCGATGAGATGACGCCTGCAGTTTAGGCCATCCAACCCACCTCCACCATGTTAGTGGATGGGACTTGGACCAGATGGTGTCTATCATTCTGTATTTTTTCATCACATAGTTGTGTCAAAGTGCTCATTTTCTGATAAGTTTGGTTTGAATTACTTACTTGATGTTATAAGAAGGCTGGAGATGATTGACAGCTGAGACTGACAAATGACTGTACAACAATCTCAGCTCCCCTGTGTTGATCAGGCACTTCATTAACCCGAATGTTGTAAAATCACCGAGAATTTTTGTACTCAAGTATTATTTAAAAGCGAAACTTTTAAATAAAGGTAAAAAACATATATTCCCTCACATGGCCCTCAGGGAGCAGCGATGTATTCTACTAAAGTTAATTATTTACTCTTTATGACTAGATACTGCAGGTAATGGTGCGGTTACATCAGATTTATGGTAACAACTGACCTCATCTACAGTCGCGTAGATTGACTTCCTTGTTACAGTAACAATGGTATGGCTATTGTGCCCATAATGCACTTTGTCCACAATATCCTCATTCATTGCATGTGGACTCTATTTACAGAACCCTATGGGTAACGCAATGCCACGCTCTGATCACACACACACCAGCCCACTGCATGTAATTATCCTCGGCCTGCTCGCCAATCTGTCACTGCCCAGACTCATTTGTACGTGTGCATGTACGCGGTGATTAAAGAAACTTCTGCGCCACTGCAAAGAGGGGGCTTCTATCACTCCCTCGCCCCGCCCTCCTCCACATTGGGGGAATTCTCCAGGAATGAGGCGAAGCTGCCATGTCAGAACGAGCCAGGCAGACGTGTACAGATCGCCAACATTGCTAATGCATCTGCGGCGCTGGTGCAGCAGTCAAGTCATAATAATTAAAGACATACAGCATCTCAGGGCTTCATTAATCATGGTTTATATGGACTTTGAAGCCCTAATGAAAAACAGCCTGCCTCTCCGGGTTTATTGTGTCTGTACAAATTGTGGGGACGGCGTACGCCAGGACTGCAGCCCCCACCCCCCACACACACACAACCCCAATGACTATAGCTGTTACAGGAAGTCTTGATGGAAAACAAAAAGATAAGATTTGGTGAAAGGTCTAGTGCTGGTTACAGAGAGGTCAGCGGTCAGGGTTGTTTACGTAGACGCAGAACGCCATTCAATCAGACACGAGCAAGCTGCTGACAGTGATGGCAGGTCGAGTGTACGTGGCTTTGTGCTTGCACATTTGTCCTCTCTGGTGTGGGTGTGTGATACGATTTTCATGGCCCCTTGTGCTCCAGAGATTCCTCTTGCAGTGTCACACATCATCGTCTTTGATTTACTATTTGTTTCTCAGATTCTCACCGTGCTCCCCGGCCCTTCTGGAGGTGCATTGCAGTAAGATCAGAGACAGAGATTACTGGGTATTATAAGCTCTCAGTGCCAGAAGTGGAAATTACAGAGAGCCTGTCAACGCCAGAGTTCTCCCTCTGCTTGTTTTCTCCTATAGAGAGAGAGAGAGAGGTAATGCTTAACTCAAAACATTTCATCCCAATGGCTTGTGACATGGGCCCTGGCAGCTCTGTCGGAGGTGAGTCACAGCGTGAGGTATGTGTAGCTCCACAAAAGCATGAAGAAGACCGAGGGGGAGAGACGCTGCCCAGGACACATGCATCTTCTCCCAATAAAAAGTGTCTTTGGCAGGTTTACACCACATTAGTCCACTGAGCTGAAGGAAATGTACAGTAGAGGGGATGACGTCATTAAATGTCATCCTTAAAGACAAGTCCCAATTACAGGTGCAATATCCTCCAGTCAAGGGGAACTATCAGCATCACTGTGGGATTGAGTCCAAGTTGTGTGTCTATTTATAGCCATTTATATGGAACAACTATCTGCCTACTTTAAATACACAAAGAGCTGGAGTCCGTCCACATTAAAACTGAATTCAGTGATTCATTTCCTGTCCGACACAAGCTCCCCACTTACATTTGTCACGTTATGGGGTGCCTGTGACGGAGCACAACTGACAGATGAGAGTTAAAGTGGCCCCATAGGAGTAAACAAGTCAGAAAGCTCCAGAATGAAAGGAAGGGAGGTTGGGGAAATGGCTGGGATTTATTTGGGAGCCGAGAAGCATCGTTGCTCTGTGGATCCTGCGGTTTCTCAGCGTTCCTCCCAGGTGAGCTCACATTGGGCCATGGCGACCGTGTCCAAAGCCTCCCACCCACACAACTGACGTCCCAGGATGGAACAGCGTCCTCAGCTCGAGGGGTTGACTCACACAATATTTAGCTGGTAGTCAAAACAAAATTCGCACTGGTTTGTTGTTACTAGTTAGCTCAGCCGTGGCCCCTGTGTTTATCATTTCTGAGGTGAGCGGGAAATGTTTAGTTGCCACCTTGGAGTTTCTAGGTATAGAAGCAGGATTTATGATTCAGGATCAGTGGTGATAAGACATCCACTTTGAATAGGAGATATGCTGGGACATTAGGATAAAGAGACATAGAAACAATAGGGGAAAGGAAGCAGAAAAAAAGCAAGAACTTATATTGTTTTGGGTCAAAAACAATGAACGTGCATCCCAACTTCAAACAGTAGATTGAAAATTAAAGTACCACATCAATCGTACAATTACAGCTAGAATTTAAAGATTAAAGTGCAAATTGTGATGGGATTATATCAAAATATCATATATAAAAATAATATATATTAATATAACGCAATAAAAGAGAGAACATGTTTATACATCTTTATAACTATATACTCTCCATGTTTTGTTCATGTCGGCCCAGAGCAGTGCTGGACCTCACTAAGAGAAGTCAAACTAGACAATGACGCCACCCTGTGTTTAACACTGTGCTTAACACTGTGTTGCAGGAGCATTTTAGTCCTTACCCACAAAATAACTTTCAGCTGAGACATGAAATCAGAGAACAAGTGCTGCATCAATGAGTTGTAAAAGGTGTGTCAAATCAGAAAGATAGAAAAATATGACCAACACATAAGAATACAAAATAATTTATCTTTATCATTTTTTGTACATCACAAATAATTTATATAACACAAAAATGTGAAAACAAATTTTAGCCATTTTGTAAATTTTCTCTTCCAATGTTATATCAATGAAATGTTTGTGTCACATTGACACGTGATATATTTAAGAATAATATAAGGTCTGTAATATAAGGTGACTATTCTAGTCGCCCCCAACAAATGTTGTTGACATATATTTCATGCAAGCAGGACTAAATAAAACTCTCTCTATATAAATTAGAACAACTGACTATTAAATACTAATAACTTAAATAAATTGCTAGCTTTTTGTACTGGTAATAAAAACGCTAACTAAATCCCAGAGTGGATAATGGTGGGTGAGGATAAGTGTTGACTATGTGAATATCTAATAAATTATAAGCACCATATGGAGATGATATTCTAGTTCCTTTCTGTCAAAGGTTCACATTTACAGTAAGTGCATCTCTATCTTCTGTACAACTTTGAATGAAAGTACTTTTTCAGGGTTGTAAAAAGATCCTCATTCTTCTAATGCTCTTTGTTTCCTTCCCCAGACCGTCCACCTCATCTGCCTCGCTAGACTTCTCCCTGGGATGCAGGTAGAGGTAGTACAGGATGAGGCTGCCCAGGCCCAGCACTGACCCTCCACCAATCAAACAACCAACTACCAGCAGTAATGTCTGCTGTTCTGGCTTCAACAGAGCCAGCAAGACCGGAGCCGTAACGTTTATGAGAAAGTTGAAAATGTAGTAGATGGTCATGAGCACTTTCGTGTCCTGTCCTTTAACATTGAAAAAAGTGAAGGTGAGGATGACTCCCACGACGGTCTGGTAGAGGAGCTCGAGGCCTTTGGATGAGCAGAAGTTGGTGTGAAGCAGGTGTGTGAAGGTTGTCATGAGCAGCCAGAGGAGGACGAGGGCCACGGTGCTGTAAGAGCTCAGTATGAGGAGGAGGCTGTAGCTGAGGATGTGGCTGGTGATGGTGCAAAGTTTGTACAAGAGGTAGATCGCTGTGGGGAGGCCTGAGGGCATCTCCTTAATAAGAGGGAGGGATCTGCGCAGGCAGCGGCGATAGTCCACCAGGGCCCAGGCGATATTGAAGAAGGAAAAGACCATAGATAAATCTGAAAGTAAGGGACATGTGGTGTGAATAACGACAATGTAAATTCATGAATATGCAAAGACTTGATTGTAACTCACTTACACTGCATTAGAGAGGCTTCTTTGTGATCCAGCACTATGTAAAGCTGTAGAAGGAGCTGGGGGGCACTCTCCAGGAAAGCCTCAAACAGTTTGAGCATGCTCAGATCAGCAGCCAGGCAAAACAGAAAGTAGTGCTCCTCCCTCCTCTCCTCCGCCGTGCTGCACTTTGGCGTCATACTAGTTACTTTAAAGCCCCTTTTCAGCAGGTGGTAATACCTAGCAACACAGACACAGTGAAAACACAGACAAACAAGTTTCTGCATAACTACACATTGTATTTGTCACTCGTTCATCATTTGCCCTGTGCAACTAGGATGTATTTGCAAGGCTTTCTCCTGATGTGATCCAACGCAGCTTAAATGTGGTTATTCCAGTTTCCACATACTGCAATACCAAGCCATTGGGCAGGAGTGGCATGCCGAAACTTTTGAGTCACCACGTGCAGACATTCCTTCTTCCAGCCTAAAGGATCAGTTCGTGGTACTATGTAGATATAACAGGGGGGATCAGGGCCTTCTGAGGCTGCAGCGCTCTTATCACAGTCAGTGTCATCATTTCATACCTGGAGACAACTCCCATGCCAAATACGTGCAGGACAACAAGTAGACCAGTTGACATGCCGGCCACGGTTCCTCTGCCGCCTGGGTTTGTCAGCCCATCCTTCATGTCGTCCCTGTACCAGGCAAAGCTGAAGATCTGGCTCACCAGCAATCCAGCCAGAACAAACAGGAGAGTCAGTCCAGCCCCGACATATTGTTTCTCACCAACATATCTCAGAGCCAGTGCAACGTCTGTCCCAATGTCCACCACATAGAGGAAAAGTCCAGCAATGGTTAGTAGCCATCGCAGTTGTGTGTACTGACTGTTAGAGTCAAGCATTTCGATGGCACTATGCAAGATCAACCAGAGATTTAACTCTGAGGTCTCGTGAGAAAAGCTGCTGTGGACTGTTTCTTGCTAGAATCTGGGAGTTCAGGTGCCATTTCAGTCGATCTGAAGAAGCAACACACAGGATAAAAATCTGTAAGTACTACTCACAAACCTCTCATGCAGATTTACAACAAGGTGAAGCAAAAGTTTGCGGAAAGACAGTTGACGTTTTAAAATGTAGCGTGACTGCAGTCAGCTGCTGCTGTGTCATATTCTACTGCCCTTTGACCTAATGTAATAAACACTTTATTATACGGAGTCCTGATATTTGACACACTTACTGTTCGTGTGCAATAGAAAAATAATCAATGTTAATTGCTCTGCCCTAAATCTTGCCCTGCCCATTCTGAACCCTTACATAACTTATTTAGTATTTGCCCTGTAACTTCTTACACTACATGTGAGGTCTCCTGAGCATATCTGGCTGCAATATAAGTGTTAGGTTAAAGAGAGTTACTAAGAGACATATTTTAAGGCAAATTCAAGATATGACACTTTCAAAATTACATTCATATTTTACCCAATTTTTTTAAATAAGCATGTTTCATGTCCAATCATTGTATTTTTATAACGTTTCTTTATAAATGAATCAGAACTAGAACCTAGACACCTACTACTTTGAATTACACACAAAAATGCTGTCCTACAAAGATATTCACATCTATACACATACACACTTACCATAATCTTTTCCCCGTGGTAGACAGCTGAGTAGAGTCACACAGGGAAACTCGTCTGCAATCAGCTGTTTGCTTTCTATTTGCTTGAAACTTGTGACAGGCTCCACCTCAGTGACTCTGAGCCAAGATAGTCATACCGGATAGACGCTATTACACAATCTACCTTGTAGGTATGAATGTACAAATGCGTTCTTTTGTTGCTTCATTCCGTGAAACGAAACATGAATACACGCTTGCTATTTACACAGAGGGTGGGAGGCATCCCGTGACACCTTGCACAGGTTTCCCTGTAATTAAAGTATTTACAGTAAGTGTTGGAACAGATTTATCTCAGATCAGGAGACCTTGACTGCACCTGATTATTATCAAATGACAAATTTGGGCCACTGGTGATCACGTGTGGAAAATGTGGAATATGTCCAAAATGCCCACTAAATGCAAAAAAGCAGGCTTCCTGATGCGTTTTTCAAATTGCACCTATAGACTTTTTTGTTTGCCTGGTCAATCGATTTTTGCAAGAATTAGAGCATGTTAAAGCCCTCAAAAAGCCAATTCATTAGCCTGAATAATAATAATATCCCTTACAATTTTAATAGGGCCTCACTTTCTGTCAGTGCCTGTCAGTGCTCGGGCCCTAATAATCTATCTAACATGTTGTCGTGTTTTATTTTTATTCACATGTTTTTATTTGTATCTACTGTACAGTGTATGTAAAGCACTTTGAGCTTCATTTCTAGTATCACAGGCTCCTCCGGGCCTATAGGGGGCGACCGAGGGTAGCAGCTGCACCCGTCCTGTGCATAAAGCAGCGTCGTTGGGTCGAGTCTCCCTCTCCTTGGACCCTCCCACTCGCGAAGAGTGACACGCCATTCAATCGCTCGCCTGGCCCTACGCTCGACGGACTCGGGAGGGAGCTCTGAGCGATCTCGAACGCGCGGATAACAATAAACACCAATCTGACAGAAAGCGACCACCTCGGCGCGGCTGCTGCGTTAAACCCCGCAAGACAGAAAAGTTGAGCCGCATCGTGCGCGTCATGGCGATCCGAAAGAAGGCGAACAAGAGCCCGCCGGTGCTGAGCCATGAGTTTGTCATCCAGAACCACGCAGACATTGTTTCCTGCGTTGCTATGGTGTTCCTCCTCGGGCTCATGTTTGAGGTAAGTCCCCCGGACACATGTGAATCAAGGGACGGGGGGTTTGAACCGTGTACGGTGGCGGAGGGGTTGGGGGCTTGGCTGCTGGAGCTCGGCTGGCTCCCGGTCACAAACCCATATGGTGGCTGACATGGCTGTCTGGTCTATTCCGCACTACTTCCTCCCGGGCATCGAAAGTTTGTCTGTCTCCCCCTGTCTCCCCCTCATCCCCCCCCGGGTCCCTGCAGCCTGTAGTGGAGCCCGGGGTGTCTGAGCTGGGACCGGAGCATTGTGGGAAGTTGGGTCCTCTCTCCACCTGACTGCAGCCCGCGCTGATTTCGGTATTTCTCCGCTCCGCCGGCTTCGATCAAACCCGCAAAAAGTTGCTTCTGTGCAACAGGGTCACTATTTGGCAGGTCGGCGAGTCGGTGTCGATCCCGCTGGGTTCCAGTATTGTGCAACAAACAGCCTGCACTTGGTTTTAGTTTTCGCGTCGATGGGTTACGTGGCAATCACACAACGAGTGAGCGAGCGAGAGAGGAGAGAGAGAGAGAGAGAGTGGGGGCTGTCATCATCTTCCTCATCCTCATCTCAAAGTTGTCCCCGGGGACCGAGAGCGGCTTCAACACATCTCTATCCCCCGGTTCGACACCTTCCACCCGGCCGGACCGGTCTCTGCGCTCCGGTCCACTTTCTCTCGGGAGTTGTTCCATGTTTGGTCCCTGGTGTCGTCACTGGAAAGCAGCGCCATTAGTGTCAAGGCGCACGTAGCTGCAACTGCTTCCTGTTTTTCTTTTCCACATTAAAACTCCCGTTGTTTCGTTTCTCATCGCAAAAGAGCCATTTATTTACTCAACCAGCTGTTTCTGCGTTGATTTAAAGACCGTGTATCTGAGCCACGTGGCCCTATTGTTGTCTCTTCTCCACGCACCTCTATTATAATACTCCCTACATAATTATGTTGATTAGTTAAAATCCAAAATGCAATTTCTTTAGAAAAGCAGTTCCGCATTTTATGCACCAAACCCGAAATAAAAAGTGAGTTTGTGCTAGTTTATCACCTAATTGCAGTTCTATGCCAGTTTTTGGATGTTTAAAGTGCATTTCCAGCACAAAAAAAAGATAAGGTATTGCTGAAATAAAGCATACCATCACTTTAACACTGATTCATTGTCAAAGTTAAATAAAATAGTGTTACGCCATTTTGGGTCCCTTTATATGCAAATTAAAACAATGCCCCTTGTTTGAGTGCATTTTAATCAAAGTAACGCTCGAAACCTGTTTGTGCATTTGGTCAGTACAGTACTAATTAATTGATCACAAATGTCCTTATAATGAATTCTAGTAGCTTTTCTTTTAAAATTAAAAGTTTATTCTGATTTTAAAGCATTTTCTGTTATTATATTCCCACAAGGTCTCGGTTTTGGGTGATTTTTGTTCAATACCAGCCAATTATTAAAGATGCTAAAAGAGAATGGTCTGTGACTTTAAAACCAATTAGAAGTTTAAATTCAATATGTTGCCTTAGTGCATGTAAATAAAATTAACCTGTATGTTGAATGTTAAACTTTTTTTTTTTTTTTACATCCACAGGTCACCTCGAAGTTTGCCGTGCTGTTCATAACTGTCCAGTACAATGTCACCATATCAACAACCGGTAAGTTAAAGGTTAAATGGAGACTTGGATGTTGTTGGATTGGGTTCAAGGTTTTGGCTTCAACACGTACTGCAGCGTTTCGTCAGCGTCGTCCTGCTGGCAGCCTCTCATTTGGATTCTAGAGCGGTACTTGCGTGGCCTTACACAAACCCATTTGAGAGCTCCTTTTTTTCCCTCCGGAGCTAAATTTAGTACGCCTGATTTACAAAGTTCTCTTGTGGCAAGGTTGCGCCGGGCAAATTTGGGTGTAATATAGGCCTCTTGATTCAAGTCCTTTGGAGGCTGGAGCGCTGAGAGCTGCAAGCTGGTGATTCGGTTTTTATCTGAGGGACCTTGCCACTTACCTGGCTCTGTAATTTATTTACAACCTGTATCTAATAGAACAAATAACACACAGCAGCTAAATATCTCCTCTGTGAAAAAAATCCACTGCTGCGTCTTTTTCTTTATCTGTGCCGACTTTTTCAAATTGATTGAATTGATTTCGTTAGGCGGTTTTATAAACCTTTAGCCTCCAACCTTCGCTCAAACTATTTGCTCACGTATCGTCTACGTCTGTGCCACAAATAATCGCATCATTCAGGGTTTCACTAATATGAAATTGCAGGTTTGCGACAGAGGACGTTTCTGTTTGTTGGTTGGATGCTGCACAGTCAAGACTTTTTGTCCAAACACAGACCATCTCAGGGTTCCAGATGATTAAACTTGTGAATCACTTGATTCAGTTGCATTAAAGTGGCAAGACAGATGGTCTGTCAGGAATTTGCATGGAATGGATAAATTAGATGTTATGATGTGAAAGGAACACATCTCCAAACTATCTCCACCCTGGTCCAACAGTCCCCTTTCATCAAGATCCAAAAGCATTCCTGGATCCACCCCCGATTTTGATCTGCACCTAAATGTAATGTCTCCTTCCACCAAGTTTCGTGGTTATCTGTCTAAAGGTTTTTGCGTAATCCTGCCAACTGATAATTGCCCAATATGCAGACTAAAACCCAGCGGCAGTATTGTTTATCATGATGACTTTGCATTACTTATGTACTTTGTGTGTCTCTTCAGAGGGCCTAGAGGAGACGGCCGTGAACCACTTCCACCATGGCATCAAGGACTTGGCCACCATCTTCTTCTACATGCTTGTGGCCATCATTATGCACGCCATCATCCAGGAGTATGTGCTGGATGTGAGTCCGGACACACACACACTTTAATGCACTGCTTTTTAATCTCATGGAACTGTTTATGCATTGTTTCATTTCGTTCATCTTTGCAGAAACTCAACAGGAAGAAGCACTTCTCCAAAACCAAGCACAGCAAGTTCAATGAGTCGGGCCAGCTCAGCGCTTTCTACTTAGTCTCCTTCGGCTGGGGCCTGAGCATCCTCCTCTCTGTAAGTACAGTAGCTTCGTGGGGTTTGCTTTTATATGCAAATGAATGGGGCCCTGAAACTGTGGATGAATTGAAAATAAAATGCCTGTTTGTTCTCAGGAAAACTTCCTGTCCAGTCCAGTCACCCTGTGGGAGGGATATCCCCACACACTGATGCCGTAAGGAGGAATATTCTCTGAGACCGGCCGTGTTGTAGCTTGTTATGTTGTTGATCATTTTTCAAGAACTTCATGTTTGACTGTTTAACTTATTTACTTTTGATTTGATTTATTCAGATTCCAGATGAAATTCTACTTTATCTGTCAGCTGGGTTACTGGCTACACTCTCTGCCTGAACTGTACTTCCAAAAGACAAAGAAGGTAAGTGTCTGTTTGTTTGTGTGTGTGTCTGCGTGTGTGTATGTATCATTTTTGAATAGCCTGACATTACTGCAGCTTCTATGTGGGCCCTGAGGGGACTTCCCGTTGGACTTCCTTGATTATGTTGTATTGTTTCAGTGACTCAAACTCCTTTCGCCTAATTCTACGTGTCGAGCCGCGCTGCTGTAAATATTTAGCCCGGACTTCCTCTGTGTTTATCGTTTAGGAGGATATTCCGCGCCAGCTTGTGTACATCTTCCTGTACCTGGTCCACATTGCAGTCGCCTACATTCTGAAGTAAGAGCTGCTGTTACAGAAAGCCTGACATTACGTGTGTGATTGTGTGTAACATGTGTAATTTTTGCCCTTCAGGGGAAAGTAGCTCTCAAGCCATGTCTCCCTGTCTGTTGTAAAAAAGTGTCTTCTCGCGTCTTTCAGTCTGAACCGCCTGTGCCTCGTCCTGCTGGTGTTGCACTACTGTGTGGAGCTGCTCTTCCACATCTCCCGCTTGATCTACTTCAGCAACGAGAACAGACAGCTGGGGTGAGTCCACAGTTTGTTTGTTTTTATAACTGTTAAGGTTTACCAATAGTTAGAAGTCATGATTGCATCACCTCTCATCTTCCAGTTTCACCATGTGGGCCGTGCTGTTTGTCCTTGCGCGGCTGCTCACCCTGACCCTGTCCGTCCTCACCGTGGGCTTCGGCCTCACCAACGCCGAGAATCAGGGCTTCGATTTCGCAACGGGAAACTTCAATGTTGTCTTTGTGCGGTGAGTGTGTATGAGAAAAGAATATGAAAAAAAAATTGAGAAAAAAAAACTTATGTGGATGTTTGTAGACTGAAAAATTGCTCCATTGCTGTTATAGCATTATCAAGATTATCTGGTTTGCAGCTTACTGTAGAATAATGGAACAGCTTATCTCAACACTTCACATAGCCCTGAGGTTCAACATACAGAAAGAACTTCCTTACAGAAGAGGAAGACAGTTATTCACCAACACAAGTTTTGGTAAATTAGAATGAAATGCAATATATCACCTCTTGTGAAATAGATGTGCGAAAGAGATGTGAGAAAATTGTTTCTACACACAACTTATGGGTAAGAAATCAAATAACACTTAACAACAAACACTCAACTAAACTGTATCACTCCATAATGAACTAATTGAGCGAGAGTAGGACCTACACATGTTTTTAATGACCCTATGACTTACTGACTGTTTCCTCTTTGTACTAGGATAACTGTGCTGGCTGGCATCTGCCTCACTCAGGCCTTCATGATGTGGAAATTTATCAACTTCCAGCTGCGCCGGTGGAGAGAGCACGCTCAGGTTCAGAACTTGACAAAGAAACCAGTTCCAGCCAAGAGCAAATCAAAGAAAGACAAAGGTGAGGCAGTTAACGTCTTTATGAAGATTCCTCGTCTTTCCTGATTAATAAGAAACACACACACACACACTGCTTCAATGAAATGGACAAAAAAAAGACATGGGATTTAAAAAACTGCAGATACCACCATATATTCAAATACTTAAGATATGACATAACTAGATTGGCACTCAGTGGAGCACGTCCCATCAAGCTGCGGCAATTCGCACACACTCATAAATATCAGACGTTTTCATCTAGATCCATGAATTATTCCCTGGGAAATTGGCGAAATGTCAAAAAACACATTCTTGCAATGTTGGAAGAGGGTGAAACAAATCCTGGATCCTCCTCTGCTCCAAAAGTTAATGGGTTCTTCCCTGATCCATAATGCATTTCTCTACCCAGGTTTTGTGCAAATCTGTTTAGAGGTTTTTGTGTAATTCTGCTAACAAACAGACAGACAGGGGAAAACACAAGAAGAGTACAATCTATACTTTCTCCTCTTCTCGTGAAACACCATGTTGAATGCACAATGTGAAAATAAACTTTGATTTGATTTGATTTTGACAATGTTCACTGTTACCGACTCTTTACATTGGACCTACCTATATGTCTTCTTTGTTTTCAGCCAATGGAGTAAATGGAGTGAACTCCCATGCAGCTGATTCACCAAGAGCAAGAAAGGAGAAGTCTTCATAAACGCATTCCTCTCAGCTAATCCCATATCTCCCCGTGCCTCCGTGTCTGTGGCCAACCGGCGGATCCTCCACTCCTCCGCCATCATTCGCGTTTTTCTGCTCCCACGCGGGGTCTGCCCTCCCAGCTGGACTTCCAAGGGCCCGACTGCATCTCGCTTTGCTCGCCGCCAGTCGTCCAGCACGCCTTGATTTTGAGAATCATTGCTCTGCTGTGCCATTTCCAATGAGAAGAAAACTAATTTCAAAAAAATAAACTATGGAGAAAAAAAAGAGACCATTATTTAAGAAGTGCCTATTGATACAGATTGTGTTGTACAGGGTGTGTAAATTTTAAAAAGATCAGGAATGATGACTTCAGTGTTTCGTGTTCCTCCCGGGTCAGACCATGCTTTCCCTAAATACCATGTATTGCAGCTTGTGCTTTATTTCTGTTTGTCCAAACATTTGTATTTTCTAGCTCAGCTCCTCTTCTTTTTCACCAAATCATGCTTTTGCAGTTTAGGAAATTCCTTCTTATTTTTCTTTTTTTTTTTCCTTTTTTTTTTTATGACAGGAGGTTGTAAACAGTCGTGTTATGATCTTTAGGATACAAAAGCCTTCACACCTCAGACTGTTCAAACCCACTCAGCGAGGCATTTTTACAGTGTTTTCACTTGTCAGTCACCAACACACTTTGTATGGAAATCGAGGTAGAATATCCTCATGAATAGGAAAATCTGAGACATCGCCCTGTAATACTGTGAGTTGACGCAGTGTTCAATAATTGGAGTTAGGAACAGTTTTTTGTAGTCATGAAATGAAGCTGAATCTATCACAGTCCCTCCTTGATGCTGTTTGTGAATAAACTCACCATGTCTTAGCTGTTTGAGTGAAATAAGATCATTTCACTTGAGATTGAAAAGACAAAATCAGGCAAAACATCCCTTTTGTCAGTGTGATTGAACCTTGTATGTCCCTCCTCATATGTCGTGTAAGTGAACATGGGTTTCTTGTTTTTCTTTGACCTCATTGAATTAGAATGATTTGTTTAAAATAAAAGACGTGGACTGGGATGTTTGGCTCTTACCCTGCTCTTCTTTGGACTGTGCCAAATGAGCCTGGTTGACTGTTGACAAATGCCTTTTTACTTCACATGCCATAAAATGGATTTATGGAGCGCAGCTGTATTGTAAGAATCAATCACCTAGGTAACGCCGGCTTATTCTAAAGAATAAACCCATGTACTGCTTTTAGTAAATGTCCTGGGGGTTTGTCTCTCCTTCAAAGGAATAAATGGTTTTATCGAAGAAAAAAGAGATCAGCGTTCTTATTTGGCTTTTTTTGGGTATTGAATGTATTTTACATGTAAAATATTTTGTAGTATCGCATTCTTTTAAAATGATAGTCATGAAAAAAGAGAATAATAGTGATAGTGTGACCCGGCATTGCTAGTGCTACCAGAAATGGCTGCAAAGACGAGAAGAAGGCTTAGTGGAGGATCAATAGTTCCTCCTGCACACCACTAACCATAGTCAATCTAATTTTAACAGAAAAATTATAATCTGACTAGTATTGATTTGTACAGTAATTTTCAAAGAAACAGGTTTACAAATCTTTACAGACATAAAAAAAAGTACATTGTTCAGTTACAAGCTCATGCAGGAGAGGAAGGATAAAACAATTGTTTAAAATGGGACTTTGAGGAAAAATTTCTGGTCATTCTACAAAGCTCAATTTCTAGTTGAGTTTCGACCATTTCCCACTATATTTTTACTGTGGTTTATACTGTGTCTAACATAGTCAAAAAATATTGAAATTAACTTATAAAAATACACAAACTGTGAATCTCATTCTGAATGTTTAAATATCCTTGAGGCATAATGCAGAATACAAAAAAGCTTTCTGTTTTGAGAGGGACAGTCCATATTTGACTGTGGTCATTTTACTGTGATCAAATCTGAAATGACAGATCAGAAAGGATCTAAGCACAGGGTTGATGTTTCACCTTTCAGCCACACGATGGTAGAGTTGCACAGGATTTGCTGCGGAGAACACGCCTGTCTGCTGGTTGACGTTTTGACCAGAATAAAGTGGAACTCAGTTGTTTGTTGTATTTACAAAGTTTGTCGATAATTTGTATTATGAAACAGCAACACAATGACATGAATTTAGGTTAAGTAAACAAATTATATCTCATTAGTTGTTAGTAAATGTTGCAGCAAGTTATCTAGATTGCAATGCATTTAAATGGTGTGATAAAGGGAAGTACATTCACCCCACCAGCCTTTTCTTTTCTATTTGTAGTCATTGTTTTATAATCAAGATTCAAGAAGATTTGTTGTCATTCCGAAACATCAGGAGCTAATTCCACTAAGTAGCAATGAAACACAACACCAGAATCTAAAAACAAGCAAAAGCAGCAAATAAATTGGAATAAATTGAATAAAACGATAAAATCTCCCACTATAAAGGGATAAAAACAATTCAAATAAAAAAATACGCAAATGATAAATATAAATATTCAAGTTTTATTGCACATGTTATTTATTACCTTAAATTCACACATGTGTGGGATCCCACTGGTGCAGACGTGTTGATCCAGCACTTGACATGTTTTTGAATATGTTCAGAAAGGACGGAGGGAGGGGGTGCCACAGTTTGACCACATTTTAAAAACCACAACACGCGTTTTAAACCCCATCGCAGCCACTCGTGGACACAGCGGTGTTTCTGAAGCGGCTGATCCGGAGGCTGTCAGCAGTAAACACGGATGAAACCCCCGGTGCTGCGGAGTCGGGTCCATGGGCTCCTGACAGGTAAATCGCCGCGGGGAGGGGGTGGGTTTGCTCACGGAAGCCCCGGCGGTGAGTGAGCTGATAGCGCCGCTGCCGGAGCCCCGTGATGTGGTTTGGTGTGGGGGAGGATAGCAGCAGCCAGATAAACACACACTCAGTGTTGGGTTTGCAGCGCAGGGACAGAAACATGGCGGCGCAGTTAGCCAGCAGAAATGTTGCTCCGCCGCCGCGAAGGTCAGAGCCGCGTCGGGTAGAGGGGATTTAAACCGCGAGGACACGGGCCGACAGTATTAAAAGGTGAGTAGCCATCCGCCGCGGCGAGACGCTGTGGGGGGGACACGGGGGCCGGGCTGTTTTGGTGACGGAATCCGCCTGCGAGCTCCTCAATCTCGGCTGTGAGTCTCGTCTGGCACGGGGCTCCTCTCGCTCGCCTCGGCGCTAGCTCGTTAGCGACCGCTAGCTTCCCTCGGCTAAGCCTGTGTCAGCGGTGTTTTCTGCAGCAAACTCCGCTCGGACAGCGATGTTTGCGGGCACTTTTTGTGTGATTTACCCGCAGGTACGGAGGGCAACAGTGCGTCCGCGGTACTTCCCCGTGTCAGTGTGTTTTATTGTGTGCTGAGTGAGCGGGGGACGGTGCGCACAACACCGGGCGAAGTTCGCCAGTGTAGCAGCGGCAGAGGAGGAGGAGGAGGGGGGGCGTCTTTAGCATGCTAGCCGTGTAGCTGCGGGCTAATGTGGCCGTGTGAGCGTGGTTGTCAGGGCTGTAGGAGTGAGTCAGGACCCGGGGACACTTCTCCCTCCGCCGTGTGTGTGTGTGTGCGAGCTGGATGTTCACCCCTGCGTGTTGTGCTTCGCGGCCGCCTCCCCTCCTCAAGCAGCGAACCCCGGGGTAAGTTGACCGAATGTCTGCGTAGTCGCTCAGGATGCAGGGAGCACGCTCGCTTTTTCTTTCCTGCCGAACTAGTGGTGCACTGGTTGTTTACTGTGCGGGGCTCCATGTTTGCCCCGCTGCTGTGATAGTCAGCGGAGGAGCTTGCAGCACTCGAACCAGCAGTTTTCAAAACATTTGGGGAAAGTGCTCAGAAAGTTGTCCGGGGTTGTGCGCTCAGAATCGGGGGGGAGGAGAAGGAGGAGGTCTGCAGGGTGCTTGCAGCTTGTTGTTGCATTTGCTCCTTCCAAGACCCTGCATGTGTCTTACATTCACATTTGAATTAATCATGTGGCAATGCACGCATGCATGCATCGCTGTGGACATTTTTAGGGACCCAATGCATTGGCTCGCGGGCTAAAGACGCAAGGTGCTGATGCAGTATGGAGGAATGCAGCTCAGTGGGGGTTGCCTGGTGTGTTTGGGAGCGCACTGCCCTGCTCCCTGAAGCCTCTCTTGCTTGACTGCTCCGGGACTATACAGGCAGACAGCTTGCGCCATTTCAGCGGTCCTCCTCCTCCTCCTCGGCGACGCTGGAGGAACGCAGCCCGTGGAACCAGTTGAGCGGTGTCTGTTGCGTCACCCTGCCCACCTGATGGTGCACGGTTTTTCTCGTGTCACATCGCCGCTGATATGGGATTTAACGCGACGTGCTGTTCAGCTGCGGTTTGGCCGGCCCCCCCTCCACCTCCAGTGACGATGCAATGTGCTGGATTTCAGGCAGATCTCCCCGCTAGGAAGATATTTAAAAGAGGATCACACGTTTTGTTCCTTTTGTTTTAAACTGTTAAATGGGGCTGGAGCGTTTAAAAATAGCGTTGCTGTCTTTTAAAATCCAGTGTGCCTGTGCCAGCCTGAGAAGCTTGTTATCTCAAGGGCATGGTGCCTGAAGTTATTGACTTTTGAATGTGCAGTGTAACAGAACTCACTGAATGATTTTCTTTTGAGAACAGCAGGAGATTAAACTGTCTGTCATTAGAATAAAGGGCAAGTGGAGAAATATATGATCCTCCTAAAAGGACCGGATTTATAACTTTGAGTGTTTCAATGAAAACATCACAGTATAGTTTGGTCTACATGAACATGTGTTCATAGAGTTAATAGTTATATTGCACCCTCAAATTGTGATTGTTTCATTGTCAAGGTAGAAACTTACCACAGTGTTTAATAGTTTTGACATAACAGTGCAAAGAAAGACTGTCGGGATCGAGACAGTCCAGGAATTCATGGGAGCGTGTGTGCATGTTTATGGATGTTTATACAAGGATAACTGATTGGAGGCTTTTTTTTTTTTTTTTTTATCGCATTGGCTTGGCACAGTTTATACGACGTG
This sequence comes from Pleuronectes platessa, assembly GCF_947347685.1. Lineage (NCBI taxonomy): Eukaryota > Metazoa > Chordata > Actinopteri > Pleuronectiformes > Pleuronectidae > Pleuronectes > Pleuronectes platessa. The sequence continues at coordinate 9,031,648 of NC_070645.1, read as the reverse complement.
TATTACCTGTATTTCTCCGCATCATAAACTATAGCTACTGCAGCAACAAGTGTGTGACTGAGCAAGGTCCAGCTTGTCACTTCATCAGGAAACCACTCATCTACATTCATCTCATGCAAACTGGTAGTTGCTCGGTAGTTTCCTTCACACAACTTCAATGTCACTCTATGTTCGTTCTATGTTCCCATTTCCATGAAACAAACTAGTACGTTCAGTGATTCAGACTTGTCATCTGGTGATCCCTGGCCTTTGCCCTGTGATTAGGTTTAGTTGCGTCACCTGAGTGATACTGTAATCATTTGAACCTTGTTCTGCTGCATACGCTGCCACTGATTTATGTACTTAAGACCGCTAGAATGTAAAATTCAATATAATTTTTATCCTTTGGATCTTGTGCAAATAGTTAACACATACATTTTTTGTAAAGTTGTTGATTCCAGCCTCTCCACTGTGAATATTTGGTGGTTTCATTTGGCCTCTATGATTATAAAACTTTGAATTAAATAAAATGTTGAGGTCAGGGACTGATGGTCGCGCTCAAATCATCAAAGAAATCCTTTACAGGGAGCTTCTGTACAGATTTCTTTTTTCAGTGATATTTTGTTAAACTAGCACCCATCACATTTTTTCCTCCTGGTTGTAAATGTTGTTTTTTTGTCTGTTGGTCCAACAAAACAACATAACAAGAGCTTGAGCCAAAATCTGGGGCCGTCCCCAGATAATGATGGCAGAGGTCGACGTTGCTCTCAATTCTTTGAAATAATTTTAGTCCCCTTTTCAGGGTCAGCGGGATTCATAATTTTTGCGCGAATCCATGTGAATGTATTGTATGGCACATATTGTGAAAGTGAGATCCTAATCTCATGCTAGGTAAATCTAGTCCTCTAAGAGCAATAATGTTTTTTAAGTAGCCAAACTTGGTTCAGGTTAGTAAACAAGGCTCCATTCAAATCAATCAATTTGAAAAGAATGAATGTATTCACACTCCCCTCGGTGCTTTAAACTCATTACTGGAGTTTTCAACAAAATGCTGATTTTAGATGTCAAACGTTTACATTAAGAACCCTCAAATTCTCTATCACCTCAAATCAGTAAGAACTGCTTCTGTTAAAATTATGACATGAATCCCATTTTGAAGATGTCTTGTTTTACCAGTAAATACAATGCTCCTCTTGTTTCCACTCAATCTTCTTTGATAACAACATTCGGTTGAGTCATTTGAACCAGGCTGGAAAACGACAGCTCAGTCTCTACTGCTGAGTATGTCCACCTCCTCAACACCACCACGCTCCTCAGTCGTACACAGGCTCTTTTTGAAACGTGCACTCCTGGTTTAAAAAAGCAGTGTCAAATTACCACGTCCAGCGCTGAGAGGCTGGCAGGAATCTGGGCGCTCGTAAGGATGTTGCACAGTATAACTGCCCCTACTAAAATCTGCACATTCCTTTCAGGGAGTTAATGCTTTTCTTTCGACTCTGGTCGGACATGTTCAAGACAAATAGTTGAGCTTTGGAATTATTAACATTTCTTCTTTTTTAATTTCACAAATTACATTCAGTGATTGATAAAGATGCAGTAAGAAAAGAAAAGACGACTCCTCAGAAAACATGTGGCTCTCACTTGTGTTGGGTTGTGACCGGGCGACTTTGCGTTATCCGTCCATCACATGCTGTGTAATGTCCACTGTAGATCCTTGACATGGTGCAGCCCTCCCCCTGATATGTTTGCCTTGTCTCGCTGGGCATCTCACCCTGCTGTTTCTGCGTTTGCGTTGTCATGGAAACAGCACGGTGACAGATCCTGGGTAGGCGTGAGGGATGAGCTGTGGGGTAATGGCCAGGTTTTTACAGCAGAGGCAGAGATGAGGGTGGGGGGACGGCAGCGGAGAGAGAGGTCTGTTTGAGAGGTCTGAGCCCAGGATGTTTGATGGAAAGCTGAGAGGGCTCTGACATGGAAGCGGAGGAGCAGAGAGTATTTACTCCCTCTTCGCTTCGAGGCATGTTGTCATTGTCTTGTTTAGCTGACCTCAAATCAGCCATCCCATCTATCAGTGCCCGGAGAAAATCCGGTCTTGTTCAATGCAGTTTGCACAGGAGCTTTAACTGACTCTATAGTCGCTTTCAGACATGCAATGAACTCTGGACGTTTTCCTGAAATTATGTGGTGGGGGTATATGTGAAAACGTGAATGTCGCTGCTGTGTATATTTTCAAAATTTTATCTTGCAGCCCCCCCGCTAAAATGTCTGAAAAATTCACAGCGAGCACTTGATCGCAAAATGTAAAAAACTAAAATAAAACAAATATACCGGGACGAACAAGATGGGGCCATACCTGTAGAACGCTTGTCAGAACAGAGTTGAAGATTCAATAATGAAGAGAAGACTTTTAGTGGCCTGTGACATTGCAGTTGTTTTATGATAATATTAAGCCCAAGTTTGCTCTTGGAATAACATTCACCTGTAGTTTACATACTCAGTTTTTTCCCCCTCAATAAATCTAATCTGTGATGAATAGCTTTGCTGGAGTCCACCTCTCAAAATTAATATGTAAGAACATTCAGGTGCTTCTATAAATTGGCAAACAAATGCACTATAGAAGTGTCCTTGACTTGTCTGTGATTATTTTCCTGGCAGGGTAATAACCCATAGCAGGTAGTTTGTGTTATGGCTCGCCATTTGATGATTATTTAAATATGTAATATTCTTTAAAGCTGAGATTTGTAACATCACACCATTGGCTGCCCCATCCTCTGGCCCCATGGAGAGTCCACCAGGGCTCCAAGGATCTTGAGTCTCACAGGCAATCCAATGATTTCGACAGGCCACACTCCTCTACTGATGTAGGTCAGCCACAGCAAAGTGCATATTGATCTCCCAAGCTAAATGATATTGTGGTGTCTACTGCTCAATGCTAAGAAGGTGACCTTAGACAGTTGGCTTGGACAGAGGAGACAACAGAGGTCACATGATTGTGTGACAATGCTTCTGCAGCTTTTTTCCACTCATGTTATGAGGCTGGCGCTGCGTATCTGTACAATATGGTGCATGCAATAACTGTTACTATTTTGAACATGTAAGCAGCACAGTTTTATTAAGACGAGCTGAGCTCTCTGCTCGTTCCACAGTCGTCTAATGTGTAATGATACAAGAAATGAAAATAATAATGATCTACTTAAGTAGCACATATTTTAATAGAGTGGATATCGAGCTTTACGTAAAGGCAAACCTCAAGAAGAACAGAAGTTGATGATAAATATATGAGATGGTATTTTCTAAATTGATTCACGACTGGATGCAGTTGTGGATAAAGGTTATCGAGTGTGAGTGGGTGAATTGCCTTTTCCCTCTGCCACAATGTGTTTGTGGCAGAGGGTGCTAGCGAGGGTGCTAGCATGTGGTTGGCACCTTTCCCACTGCCCAGGGTGGAATCCTTGGCACCGAGGGAGGGAGCGAAAACTTGGATTGAGCAAGCTGCCTGCTGGAGTCGGGTGGGTGGTCCAAAAATATGCGGTGTGAATCTTTCCTGGGGAAAATGTAGAATACTGTCTTATACGGTGGAGCAGAGGTAAATGGCATCCGCTCCCCACCTCCACCACAGGCACCGGCTGGGCTGTAAGGTAGTATGGAATGACTTGCAGGGAAGCAGCATTTCTCACTTGCTTGTCATAAAGCCAGAGGAATGTAGGAATTCAGTTTCAGGCTTTTCAGTTCTGTACACATTGTGAGGGTCAAATTCTGACCGGCGTGATTTCTCTTTCCCTCTCTATCTCTCTCTCTCATCGTCACCCGCTGCCTGCTGACTCAGCAGTGTTCCTTCGGTGACCTATAATATGGTTCTGCTCACTTTATCTTTAATGCTTTCAGTGGGGGTAGGGGATCTCCGAAACTGTCCTGTGTTTTTCTGCTACAGTGGGACATACGGTAGATTAATATTATGACCAGATTAAGCACAAACCCATCAGGTGAAGCACTTGTTTTCCTTTATTAATCGCAGAACGTAAAATGTTGCTCAGGTTCATGAGGCTCGTATCACGCCCCGTTAACTCCCACAATGAACCATAAATGTGGAGAGCGCGATGTGCATGTAAATGAGCTCCTCATTAAGTTACCTGCAGGATATGCAGCCGTAACCAACAGGTTATTCTACAGTAACAAGTAATCTAGCAATAGTCCATATAATTACAGACACTTATTGAGTTAAAAAAATGACGTCCTGTGTCTGACATTTGTTACACAAGTTATCAATGTACAATAACATGGGGCAGATTGTACAAATTAATTTCTCATAAAAGATGCAATCAGCAAATTATCTGATTTTTAAATGATAAATGACTCCATTAACAACTATGAAAATGTAAAGATCTTTTGAAATTGAGTGTGGAATAGATAGTGCTGATTAGATGTTCACTGAGTTTTTGTTATGTGATGATCAGGCAGAAAGTGTCACAAGTTACAACACTATCTAACTACGTACTTGCACAACATATAAGAGCCAGAGCACATTGATAGTCATGGAAGCATAATTCAAACATCACAAGATTATTTTGACTGATGTGACATTAGCGGGTCAGTCCTCCCCAAAATCCTTATCACAATCTTTTAAAATACGAAATCACATTTAACTTTGTACATAATCCATTTATTTCCCCCAGACTAGTTTAAGATGTTTTTTTTATTTTTCTATTACGGTTTCGTTTTTATGTTGATAGTATTAGGATGAAAAGGCAGATCATGTATTTTTTTAATAGGGCAGGAAAGGAAGGATTCTCTTTCTCCACTGTTCCTGTTTACACTTTAAGACAATGTTTAAAAATCAATATGATCTGAATCCATCCCCACACCCTGTTAGTAAGTTAAAAGATAAATAACAGGAAAATTACTAAATATATCTTTAAGTTGCGATATTAAATAAAAATCCCCTTATTCTCTTTGCCAAAATAAAATGTTTTCATAAGAACAGATTCTGCTTTTTCATAATTTGGGGGAAATAAATAATAATTAAAAAAAAAAGATTTATTTATGGCATAACAACTTAATACCGCTCAAAAACATTTTGTACTCTCTTGTACTGGTGCAGTAAAACATGGACCTGGTGTGTAAAAACGTCAGATGAGCAAAAAAATGGCTAAACTGCTTCAGGACCAGAGGTTTAATAACAGGGTGAAACGTTTCTGGTGCTTAATAATATTCTGACTTTAAAAATCCTGTCTATTTGCTGTAGTAGTGGCATTGTTAACTTACTTCTGTATTACTGTTTAGAACTTGTATATGCAAGTCATGAATTGCTACATAAATTAATTGCATTGTGCCCTCAACAGACTGGCTAAATAACCTATATTTGTACCTCATAGACTGTTAGTGTGCTGCTATTCATGTCTGTGCTCCAGAGATTTGTGGTTTTGGCACCTGAAGATGTGGGCTGTCAAAACAAAACCGCTTCCCTTCACATCTGCCACTGCAGTACAAAACAAAGGCACTCATTGGACATGTAATTGCATAAGAGAGTCAACCCATGATGTTCCACTGACGCTTCCGCTACAGGAGCCCACTGACAACAGTCTGAGTTTGAAAACACATGGTGGGGGCAGAGATCTTTCCCCGACATGGATTTGAAGGCAGTAGGGGAAGAATTACAATGTTAGAAGTCACCATGTTCTTCAACTTCTCATCATCAACCGGCAAACCATCCAAACAAAATACTTGTTTGGATTTATTTCAGTGGCTTCCTTGAGTTTCTGGGGGGTTTACGGATACACACGCACAAATTTTTGTGTGTGATCACGTCTTGCACCAACAAAATGACTTGATTTAGTGTGAACGTTTTGAACTGAAATGTTCTCCTTCCATCATGTCCATCTCACAATATATTTGTCCTAATCTGGCCACTTGACAAACGTTTTGCTCTTGTAGACAGCTGAGTTTAACCTCAGTAGCAGTAGTAGTCATAACCCAGTGATGTCACTGACGCGCCTTGAGTCGTGTCACATTCCTCCAGCTATTTTCTCTGACAGTTAAGTTTCCTTTTAGACATCTGCCCGCTTGAGTTGATCTGTGACAGAAATTTAAGAGATTTTTGGTTTCATTTCTGCCGGATGACGCTAAGAACTAATTTTCCATCGCCATTAATTAATTTCTTTTGAGGCAGCAGAACATCTTGCATTATAAACTTCAGAAGCTTCTGCAGGTTGAACTTCAAGGCTGATTAACTCTGAAATACACACAATAGACTAACTAAATAACACCTGCAAGCCGAGCAATATTAAGGCTACAAACAACCCTGAATTCAACTCTCTGTAATAGACCAAACCTACACTGCTACTATTTGCATTATTAAACAAGTAAATATCTATATATGTACATACAGTTTCCATTCATTTAATTTTCCATCCCACAAAACTTGTTATCATAGTAGGGAAACCCTGTTTAGATAATGAACCCCCAGCACTTTCTTATTTCTTATCACAAATGCGATTGACTCTACCTGTGCCCTAAATAGACCTGAAAAGACCAGAGTCCTGTTTGACATGGCAGTGTTTCATCTGTAGCTCTTTCTGATGTAAAAGGAGTTCAATTGTTGTTAGTGCAAAATAATCATTTACATCCATGTGGTATTTGCAGATTGATATTATGTTGCTAATTCCTAACAAATTGCTCATACTTGCGATCTTCACTGAAGGAGGTGACAAACTTTTTTTCTTGTTTTATCACATTTTAGAATGGAACGACATTCTAAAATGTCGTTCCATTTTAGAATGTCGTTCTACCTGTGCCCTAAATAGACCTGAAAAGACCAGAGTCCTGTTTGACATGGCAGTGTTTCATCTGTAGCTCTTTCTGATGTAAAAGGAGTTCAATTGTTGTTAGTGCAAAATAATCATTTACATCCATGTGGTATTTGCAGATTGATATTATGTTGCTAATTCCTAACAAATTGCTCATACTTGCGATCTTCACTGAAGGAGGTGACAAACTTTTTTTCTTGTTTTATCACATTTTAGAATGGAACGACATCCTAACAGATTTAATTTAAATATGTGTCGGTGATAAAATCGGTAAAGAAACACAATTTAACTCCTATTAGTGACTATCGGTGACCTGCTTTTCAAAATAGAGGTTAAATAGTTGCAGGGTCTACCTGACCTGACTCTCATTGAGTGTTTCACCAGGGGACTGTTGAAATAGAGAGAATCACGGAGGGAGGGAGGGAGGGAGGAAGGAAGAGAAGACACTTTTTTCTCTTTGCTCTGTCTGCTCCAATTACATTTTCTATTGTCAGAGGCGCAGTACTTTTAATCAGGTAATGCTGACGTTTAAAGTCATCCCTCTATACGATCATTCTAGCAGAAAACCACTGAGGACCCCGCCCCCCCCCCCCTTAATTTAAATCTAAATTGAATTATTTCTTTCAGATTTGTCTGACTTTAGTGTTTTGACTTTTCTGTGAGCCCGAGCGTCGGCCTGTCACATTGTCTCAGTCTTTGGCTGATAGTGACATAGTTGTGTCAGCTGATCTCCTATTCCCCTCCCCTCCTTTCTAACATGGCACCTCCTGCTCCTTAGTCTGCTTCCACTGTATAGCCTCAGGGCTCCACGGGAACTAATTCCTTACAAACTGTGACATGCTATAAAAGATGGTGGACACACACAGGCACAATGGAGACGCAGTTAACACGCAGGCCTGTCACAAGACGAGCTCCACATTTTCTCAAAAACACGTTGCAATCAGCTGTGCATACAAATTGTTCTTCCTTCTCACAGCCTCTCTCACACTTGTGTTCTTCATTACAGGACTGTTTCGGTTTCCACACACATTCGGTTTCTCTTGTCGTTATGACTCACCTCTTTATGACGCTGAGTCTTATCAGTCTCATTATGCCTCTTACACGTTGGTGTTTACTGTCCCTGAGGTCACAGCTGACGGAGCTAGCTGTCGCTACTGGAGCAACAGATGCAGGGGCACCTGGCACCGGGTTGCATCTGCTTCAGAGAAGCCCATTGAAATCTGCTGGCAGGGTTTCAAAGTGTAATAAGTAATAGGGTTTTATGTGAGGATCTCTGTGTACACTGATCTCACCAAGACAAATGGTCTGCCTGAGCTAACAACAGCAAGAGCTTCAGTTCTTTTAATGCACTCGTTAAGTTGTTTTCAATAAGGTCCTCTTGAACCATGAGTGTGGTATAGCGTATTTACTTAGATATTTTATATATTTTTTTAACTATATTTATGCAAAATATAACACTTATAGGCAAACACTGTTTCAGTTGGTATTTTCTTATGATTTGTTTGGCATGCATCAAATATACCCAAAACTGTGTAAATAAAGTGTGTAAATATTTCATACCCACCTTTTTTATAATAATTTTCATCAAAGTTGGAGGAAAATGAAACGTAATGAAAAATAAATAGCTACTGCCCTGATACTCATCACAATTCCAGCATCCATTCCCTTCTGTATGCTTGGAATCCTACCAATATGCTCTTCTAGGTTCTCTTATTTGCTACTTAAACATTGATTTTGTTACTTAACGTGTAGCGAGTTGTATTTGTGTTCTTTGATGTCTGGCACTTTCAGACAGAAATTATAGACAAGAGCCCCTCTATAGATCCTGTCTATGCCTTAATGTGGTGCTTTCTGGATATGTTGTCATTTTTTAAGCCATGCATTTAACATCTCCTCAGAGAAACTCCATACAACCACAATATGGTGGTGACCCCCATTTCCAGTTCATGGATTTAAACCAGCAGCTTATAAACCACTTCTCAACCTTTAATCCGTCACAAGCTCCATTGTGGGTGAAACGTATATTTTTGGTTACCTTGTTCCAGATTACACATGAGGAATTATTTTCTTGGTTGATTAATCTAATAGTGTTATTTACCACGCTCCACCCAAACCCAGCCCCCATCACAAACATCTATTGATTATTGGTTAGGAGGGCAATCTTGACCAGACCTTGGTGTGACTAGAGCCATGAGGCTAAGTGTTTTCATTAGGGCATTAGACATCAGCCTTGATTCTTATTAAATTGGAGGCCATCAGTGGGCTGTTGTGAGGGCACCCAGTAGAGGCTCCATTGGTGTTTAGCCTCTCCGTGACCTGGTCATTTTGGTCAATTTCTAGCACATTTACTCTCTCCCCGTTGTCCTGTCTGAACCTGATTAGCCAGCTCATTAGCATTGTTAGCCAAGCCTGGGTGATGAAACCTTTCACTCGAGCTTCTTTCATTCATGCACTGAACTCCGCGGATCCTCCGGACTTTCTCTAGGGGAGGTGCAAGTGTGTGGCTCTACAGTTTCTGCTGACTAGCATAAAGTGAGTAGAAATTCAGGAGAATTCGATGTGTGAACACAGCAGAGAATCCCACTCTGGATCCACGGCAAGCATGGGGGGTTGATGACTCTTCTGACGCATGACAGACGCAAAAATTATAAAAACAAAATTGAAAACAAATTTCCCCCGGTGAACACGTAGAAGACACCGAAGACATTACGACAGCATATGTTGAACTTAAATTTTAGCCCGTCGATGTTTTGCAGTTCAGTGGTTCCGTGTTGTAGGTTGTCACGCCCATCAGCTGATTCTATATTAAACATAGCAAACATGTCCAGTTCCTTTTGCTTTCTTTTCATTTCCTGAAAACTTCCTCCAAATGCCCAAAGGAGCTTTTTGCAACTCACCTGCATATTCAGATGTACTACTAAGCTTATGTTTTGGCAGACTGGGATAATGCAGTGTTTCAGCCCTTACCATTTCCACTTGCCACACCGTGCATGGCCCCCACCCCTGGTTTAAGAAGGGCTTGAACTTTTAACCGATGATCTTCGACCTCCCTTTCAATACCAACAGATGGTTTAACTCCAAGTGTATTTGCCAAATCAGAGTCTCACATTATCCAATATCAGGATTTATGTCTATTTCTCTTGCTTCGTCGATCTTTGTGACTTTGCATATTTGTGTTTGTTATTTCTATTATTTTATAACAGGCCCTTACTTTTCACTTACAAGTAGCTTCACTTGATTGTGTAATGCAAGTATTCAGGGGTAACATGAAACCCAATTAAAGCAACAGTAACCGGCTTGGCAGAGTGGTTTGTGTTTGTTTGTTACACCATGTGTCATTCAACACTATTGTGCCAAGCACAATAGCTCTTAAAGGATAGAGCGTTGCCTGAGAGAAACAGTCTATTCCTGATTAGATCTTCAGCCGGGTTTTCTTTGCATGTGTACTTTTTGTATGCCTTGCCAGTATGACTTGGATCACTCCACTACTGTCACCAGTGGGTCTTTACCCCTGATGTTACAGAAAGCTTTGGTCTGACTCAGCTGCTCTAAAATAGGAGGGATGGTTTGGTGCAGTCATTTCCCACATTTGCTCACATGGTGCATTAAACTCATATTGAAACATATATTTATTTAGTTATTTTAGTTTAGACACAGGCTACCATACCAAGGCTCTGGGATTGCAGGTTTTTTTTCTGTTTGTTATGCAAGATTACGCAAAAACTACTCTAATACTAATTTTCCGGAGGGCTGGGTATGACCCAAGGAAAGAACATTTAAATCTTGGTGCAGATCCAGATCAGGGGATGGATCCATATCTTAACCGTTGCAAGATTTGGGCGTTTTTCAACATTTTCTCAGAATAATTCATGGATCTTAATTAAAAAAAAATTCAGTGAGTGTGATCTAGTGAATACTAGTTAAAGTATTGTTACTGGATCTAAAGATACTCTCTTTAGTATTTTTCTGTATTTTCTCTCTCTGATTAATTTCTTCCTATTGTAGCTTCTAATTGATTGTCTGAGAGGAATCCACTGTGATCATGGCTTTTCTGAGTGATTGACTTGAGTAAACAAAGAACAGACTCATCTCACTGTCATTCACGTTATATTTTGGTCCAGTCTGAGTAAACAAAGAACAGACTCATCTCACTGTCATTCAAGTTATATTTTGGTCCAGTCTGCGCGTTAACAAAAAAAAAGATTTCTGTTAAACTAGTTCACTGGAGTGTTTTCACACTCCGCCTTATTCTGTCACTCAGTCCACAGATTAAGGCCTGGACTGTGACTGAGCATGTGACAGTATTAAAACCCAGAGGAAATTCCTCCAGAGGATGAGAACTAAGGGAAGGAAATGGAAAAAGGAATAGAGGAAGGTGGAGTTGAGAAATTCAGAGTTATGAAATTACATAAAACAGATGAGATTGACTGTAGCATTTGTGACTATCCGTGACTATTTATGGCTGGACTATATTTGATGCTAGGCTGTGTGCTGAAGCAGAGGACTTTGTGTTTAAACTGTACATGCTGTTGCCTTCTGTTTTCAGCGGTGACTCATCACCGATTTGGGCTGTTTCCCTGTCGTGTGCTGCAGTTCAGGATACAGAATATCACCTTTCTTCATGGCTTCCAGCTATGGACTTGTGCAGGGTTCAAAATGGGAATCGGTTTTCTCTTGTTATGTCAGCACATGACATCACGTGAATGCATTCCTCAGCTGGCTCACTTGGCAGGTATTTTGGAGAAATCACCCAGGCCAGGGCTGCCCGCCACTCTCTGCATCAGGCGAATTGTAGTACAAAACGAGTTTGTCCGCAGAAACTATTCATTCTTGTTGTTTTTTCAGTCTGGCCAAATAGCCTCACAGAATCTCCCTTTTGTTATTACTTAAAATTTTCATTTTATAATTATCCAAATGGGAATATGATTCAAAATTGAAACTTTTCTCCTGTCTAATTAATTGTCGGCCACGATTAATAAGGAACATTGTGTTCCACAATGTAATAGGCTTTGAGGTCCCTAAGGACATGAACACACCCTGTGGACATTTAACTTGCATCTCTGCGCTAACTTCACAGAAAGGGTTAATGCTAGATAAGATGAGTTGTTGTGAGTTTGAGACATTGACAGTTAAAGTTACAGAAGTGAGCTTGTTGAGACACGACTTGACCTTTTGCATTCTGTCGACTGATTGCACACACCATCATAATACACTTACAATACAAATGTCCCTACATTTTTTTCAGCTGTGGTTTGAAACCCATGGGTCAGTAAACATTACTCAGTGGGAATGGCTCTACGAGTTTGAAGTATGACGTAAGTATGTTGAAGTGTAGGATTTTTTTGTCATGATGCTTTTCTATTTAGGAGCTTACAGAAAGTAGATTTTTATAAAAGCTAAAACATGGATAGTACAGGGGTTTTACCAAACCAGGTCACCACAACACATCTAAGCTTATTTCCTTCTCCGAGTAGTTCATTCAAGGTTTTATCTTGGTTCTTCAAATTAAATTTCCGGGGGTCCCTGTGTTTGAACTTAAATTAGCAAAAGGAGATTTCACTTTTTCCTCCGGGACATTTCATAGACCAAATAATTTATTGATTCATTGAGATAGTAATCAGTAGATTTTTCATTGACGACAATCTATGCTGCATGCCCTTATATGTTGCTATTTTACCACTTGTCAACATGTTACTATTGCAGTACAAACAAAGCACAGTACAGTTACAATCTTCGGGCAGTCCCTCATTATACATGGTTGTGCCTTTGTGCTGATTCACACTATGTACTGCAAATTCATGGTTTCCTGTTATTTCTTTCAACAGGGAGAAGTGGATGATGCTTAAAGGTTTCATAGCATTACTGCCCTGCAGCCATGGCCTGAGGGACTCTCTGGACTACAACCAAGGTAAGAAGCCGGGCCCAGCTCTCCTCAAATTACGAAACTCTACTGTGAAGATACTTCTGGATACTCCCGCCTGAACTCAAAATGAAAAATTGCCGAATGATGCAAAGTAGATTAACTTAATTCTTATTATTATGATTATTTAGATTAGACTCAGTCTCAGGAGTGTCGGTGTCTCACATGTGCTCCAACGTTTGTTTATCGGCATGTTTCCCCACCTATATTATTGAATGTGATAAATGTCCCCAGTGCTTGTTTTGAACTCTAAGTGGCTTGTTAGCTGATTTCTCTGGTTATAAGGGAAGACCATTGATGTTTTTTTTATAAAATCTCCAGGCATTTTTCCACTGATATCAGATGAGCAACACAGTTAGAACTTTGAGCTTTTGTGAGCGGTTTAAGCCATGATCTAGTTAATAGTGTCCCTGTGCTAATGCCGTGAGATGGAGGCCTGCTAAATTCCTTTCTGTTCCTTCATTTCAACACAGTTGAACCTTTTTCTATGGGCCTTTTCGGTGTCCTGATCCAGATGATTGTGTAAAAGTATTGTATTATGATGCATCCAATAGTCCCCGTCTTTTCTGTCTTGTGTGGGGGAAACAAGGTCACTGTTGAAACCATCATTCTCTCTACAAGGTTGTTTGACTGTACTGCTTGGACGGTGGCGGCCAGAATGTGTCTGTTAGGATTAGTGTATCGCCAGCAGTTCTTACAACAACATTTACCATAATGTAAAGACATGGTTCGCATTGTTTGCTTTTAGTTCGCTCTTTATCAGAAAATGTTAACCTTTGTGTCAGTATGAGTCATCAAAATGATGTATTCAGGGTTTCTCAATGTAGCGTTTACATATTCATATGTTATATTACTGATGCAGTGCACACACAACTTAAAGTCAACGTACATTAAGAAGGTAAAGCTAATTCAATCTACCAGTTTCCTGCAGTGTTTAATTTATATGCTGAGCGGTGAGTGTTTCAATGCATTTGTATGCCAACGGGAGCACTTTGTAGTAAATGCAAACGTATTTATTTGCTTAAAGCAGCTATGCTCTGTCAATATGTCCGTATCATTTTATTGAAACTGTTCCCTGCTTGTTTGTGCTGCTCCACAGTGGCACGGTGAATTAATATCCAGTGTTTAAACATGGTGTTTCACAATGGTTACAGTATAAAAAGGATCATAGATGGATATCGCTGTCACGATCAATTAAAACAAATGACCCTGAGGGAACGGCTCAGGATGTCCCTACATTTCACCTTATACAATAATCTGATTTCCGCAGTGACATCTGAATCTCCCCTCTGGCAGCCCTCTCAGCCACAGATGAACTGTTGACTAGATTTCTGTGGAGAGGTGCTTATTTATACCAGTTAATCAATTTTCCCAGTGAGTCCTTGTGTCCCTTCCCCCCCTCTTGATTCCAGCTCTCATCTCCCCTCATGGTTTCTCTCTTTTGACAGCCTGAGCCCAGCATACCGTGCCAGAGTCCTGCACTGGTAACCCAGAAAGATTCTGTCTAACGGATACAAAAAATATAATCACATTAATTAACAGTTATGGTCATTGGTAAAAATGAGCTACATGCAGGCAAGATAAACAAATCAAAATAAATGCATTTGATTTAAATGTAATTTTTCCAAGCCTAGTTAGCTGCCATGATTATATTTTTATTGTGCATAATAAACAGGGCAAATTTGTTATCCTCCTGTCACTTTGCATAACATCGACTACAAGTGGAAGATCCCTGATGAAGTGCTGGCACAGTATCTCAGCTAAACTGCACATGACGTCAGTCCAGTCATCATGTGACTGAGCCCTGATGAAACACAATCTGAACGACTTTTAAAGTGAGTGTCTATGTAGAAATCAACGTTATGGCGCTGGTCCGGATTTGACTTACAGATAATTGGAGGTACCACTGCGGCTCGTGTACCAAGCCTTTCAGGTGTGAGTTTACCAAATTTGCCCCATGCAGACCTCTATTCTGTGCTTATTTTACAGAAAGCCCTCCCCCCTTCCTTTTCCCCTCCTGCGACATCCTGAAGTGACTGCCTGTGTTAAAGATTCATGAGCGTGATCAGCTTTCAGTAAATGGGGGAGCCTGGCTCTTGGTAGCTCTCCGGCACTTTAGAGCCATTACCTTGCAGTGATTCAACAGTGGGCAAGCACTTGAGAGGGACTTGGTAGCAAGGTGCACACCACTGTGTGTGCTAAACAGCAGAAGCTTGTTTGTGTGTTTGGGCCAGATGTTTTTGGACACTTCATGCTTTTTTTCTACCAAGCGTACCAAAAATATACAAGGATTGAATGCAATTGAAATGACTCTGAAAACTGGACAGTGCACATAATTGGGCGAACGATGGCGACCGAGCTTGAGGAGAGAACGGAGAGTTAACTTAATGCACTCAAATAATATTATCATAAAGACGTGTGATGACAGATTGGAGCTCTTAACATTGACGCTGAGGATCTAGTGAACACATCACACACTCAGTGAACCTTTTCTGTGAAAAAGGCCCGTGACCTATTTTTGTTCCCTTTGTCTCCTCATCTTCTGTCTCTGTGTGCACACTCGGTTTTCTCCCAAGCCCGTTCTCCATCTCTGATCTGATTCTTCTGTATGTTCAGAGTGACACGCCCATTACTCAGATCTCGTTAAAGTCACCCAGTTTCAAGGTTTCAACTTCTCCTAATCTCTTTCCGTCCATCATCACATCTCTCCTCCCACCTCCCTCTGCCTCTCCCTTGACCCAAACCTAATATCACAACATCTGGTTCAAGGTAACGGCAGCTGTCAGCAAGGCGAAAGTTCACTGCAGACCCCCACCCAAGTGGCGTTCTGTTGAAATCGATATTGTTTTTAAATACATGTTGGTCTTTAATACATCTGACATGACTTCAACATGTAACTGTGTGTTTTGGCTCTTTCAGAAAATGTTCTCACCCTTGCAAATATTGAGACGTAAAGTGAGAGGACGCCAGTCCTCGGGGCCCCTCCCCCGTCGTGATTCTCTCCTCAGTTTGTGGGGAAATAAATGGCCCATGTTGCAGCCCTCCAGAAGCTCTCTTTATTGGTAGCGCTCTTGTTCTACATGTCTCTCTCTGGGCCTGTTGTGCCAAGATGTCATGTGAGGACAGATTACACACCAGCGAGACATTGTTCAGTGCCCCACAGTGGTTTTGCACTTTCCAGAAGGGCCCTCATTATTATAGTGCAGGAGACTTCAAACACTTCCCCAATAGCTTTTGATGCAGTTAAATGCACAGTCATGCCCAGCACTCGCTGAGCTCCAGAGGCCCTGGGTGTGTCTCTATAATCAAACCCCTGCTAACCCACATGATTACAGGAATGGCACACTGGCACAAGCCCTCTCCCCCTGGCAATCAGACACTGATCTCCACCCCCCCATTGCATTCATGTTTTCCCTCCAATATACTATGACTGGAATTGGTGATTCAGTGCTTTTTGAATTATCCCCCCTCCAGTGATGTGCCTGCAGCCCAGCTCACGTTGTGTGGTTATGGCAGCTTTTTATAAAACAGTCTTGTATTATTGATTTAAATATGTTAAATAAAGACCTTTTTATCCTCAACGCTTTGATTTGCATCTAATTGGGACAAAAGAATTAGCGTAGAGAGGCTAGAATATTAATTTTATTTACTAATCACAATATTGTGAAATAGCGCTATATTAATTGCCATTACTCTGTTTAAGACTGTTACAAACTTAAACCAAAGCAGCTGTTTCCCTCTTTCTACCAAAATACCTAAACGTTCTCAGGTTTTACGTCTCTGTCACGCACACTGTGAAACTGACAAACAGGAGATGACATAGCAACACATGGCATCATGCACAAACCAAAACAGACCGTGGTGGACTGGTTTTCAGTGTGCATGCAACCTACAGCACTACGTCAAGTGTGAGCGTTGTAGCGTCACTGTCATGCCCAAATGTAAACTTCCCTGGCACCGTGTTTCCTGTGTTTTTGTGTATCACGTCATGTCAATCTCACGCACTCAGTGTAGTTAAAGGTTAATTTTGTTGAGCCTTCGAGGTGTTTATTGTGATACACCGTGTCGTGTAAAGGATGTGTGATACTAGCTGAGTTTTTCAGGAGGGATGTTGTCGTCTGCAGCAGTAGCCCCTTGTTGACTCTGCAGTTAGCCCCGGCCAGACTGGTTGGCTCCAGCTCAGTCCCAGAGTCTACTCTTGTGACACCTAAGATATAAGCAATGACACACATCTGTGATCACCTCGCTCAAGTGCACCCGCTGCTTTCAAAGTCGATTGATTTTTTTAAAAACTTTTGCTGGGTAGTTTATCTTTGTGTTCTTTATCTTGTTTAGTTATATCACCTATTAATTAGTTCCTTAACATGCAGCTTCACGCAGTTCAAAGAATATATAATTACCTCTTTATTTATCTTAGAACATTAAGTTGTCCTGGTATTTGATAAACAGGTACAGATATTGGAAAAAATCATCAGCGTTGTGTTGCTGAGACAGTGTTGTGGCTGTTGCAGTGGTTTGGTAACCTAACCCCTCATTTAGCCCTGTGAGTCAGACACACAGATGATGAAGATGAAAACCTGTAATGAAGTAAGAAGTGATGAGTTCACACTGGCAGGGCTGACCTGTCAGCACACAAATATACAATTATGTTTTCCGTCTAATAGATGTGTATGTGTGAGAGAGAGATGGGAAGAGGGGAGTCTGGGTTGAGGTGTTTACTACACTTACGTAAGTGGGATCTTGAGTTCAGTTGCAAAACAACAGCATAGAACAGTATATGCTCCTATAAGCCTCATGAGCCAAGCACCATCTCAGGTCAGATCTGGAGTTTGTACTCTCCGAGTGACCGTCGGCGTGCCAGTGCTTTGCCAACAACAGCAAGCAGTTTGCCAAACTCACTGTAAATAGCAGTTCATAGTTAAAGCGTGAAATATGTCCCCTTTTTTTCTGTATGGCATCCATTTATAGATCTGTTTTCCTCAAAAGCGCATTGGGTGATGTTTGTCAGTAGGATTGGGATATTTTTCTCTTTCTTTTCTTTCAGGAAGGTCTTACCTATGTTCACACGGGAAGTAACTTGAAAAGAAATGTATTATTACTTAAATGTGTACATGCTCTAATGTTCAGAAAACATCACAGTCCATTGCTGCAGCACATTCTTTTCAGCCTTGGTCTGAAACTCTGATCTATAACACTCATGTTTCCTCAATCTTTTTATGATCCTAATGTAAATATAACATGACCAGCTGAAGTACTTTCCTTCAGTCCCCTGGTTATAAGTGATAAATAATATCCTTTTTCAAAGCTTATCTGTTTCATTCATCTTGTCTCTGGGAATTTTGGTAATCCCTTATTAGCCTCACACTGATTCACACCATCTATGACCACAAGTTAGTACCTGATGGACCGTGTGTCTCAACTTGCAGGACTAATGAAGCGAATGAGCTGACAGCTTGATGAACTGTAGATTTGGCAGATGCCTTCCAGAATATGCCGGTCAGTGCTATACATAACGCGGTATAGTTACTGTACCCGGTGTTGCTGTGTGGTAAATGATACAGTGTCTGCACATAGCACTTGTTCCAATGTGACGCTAGGCCATATCACGACAGCTGTTCCAACACACTTAAACATGCCAATGAGATAGTTACAGGCTAGCTAATGCTAATTCAGTCTTGAGTTATCAGAAAATATAATTCTTCTCGAAAAAAGTTTTTCAGTTAATTGGTGATTTCCCCCTGAGCACAGTTTTTTTATATTGCAGTGTAGGTAATAGTAAATAAAAACATATAAGACCGTAACCTATAAATGGGTTTATATATTTTTCTGACTAATAAACAGTGTTCTGTTGTCTTCACATCGTATCAGCCGTTTACTTTTTTGCTATGTGTTGCTTCTGGTATCCCTTTAAATTACAGTTTAAAGACGTTCCATTTAGAGATTGAAGTGCAAGTGAATAATTGATATGCATGTGTCATACTAATGTAGATTGGTCGGCCGAATCATGGACTCAGCTCCGAGCTCAGCTTGCATTCAGAGCCATGAACACGATAGCTTGCGATGTCATGGACGGCTCCATTATAATCATCCTGAAGATCCCTACTGCTACTTCTGTGATGAAAATGTTTTGCATTCGAATGTGTATCTGACTGCTACTTGATAAAATGTCAAGTACAGATTTTCTCCTTGTAAAAATATGTCAAGTCCTAAAACTAATCAGGTCTATTTTTACAAGATATGTTCTTTTATGGTATAATTAGATCATCAAAATATTCAATTTTTCAGAAGAGTAAAAGAGGAAAAATGTGTTAAATAAAACTAAATGAGTTTGGGCACTAAACATAAAGACATTGGGGAATTTTTTTTTTAGCTTTCACATTTTCCCTGACATACTGAGTCATGAGAGTCTTCGCTAAAAAGGTTTCAGATTCGTTCAGAGAGGAACACTCCCCTAGTGGCCGATGTTGATAGTTATCTCAGTGACAAAGCTCTGCACAGGAAGTGCCAACAGCTGTCCAGGGATTCAGGGAATTGTATGGGATTAGAAATCCGTTGCTACTCTGCCCATGTGAAGACCGGACCCCCAGCAACAAAAAACGGCCTGCCAGCCCGGTGGCCAGGCTGTCTGTGTTGCTGTCATTGAAACGTGCCTGGTACTGGCAGTCTCTCTTATTTGTCTCAACGTACAATGACCCATCATTACTGCCATGTCAAGGAGACGAAGGCATCCAATCATATCCGGCCCAACGGGACATGCACAACCAATCAGGTCTAGAATCCCCATGGTAACTTGCGCTGGAAAGCCCAGACATGGCCAATAGGAACAGAGAGTGCCATTTAGCTACGAGTGTTTAATGGCCTGTTTCTGTTGTCATTAATAAAAGCACATAAGTTCCGCTACCGTTTTCATTTCAGTGGACAGTGCAGCCGTGTAAAGACACGCTCCAAAGAGAATAATGCAAGGACACATGCTTGACGACATTTGTGTACCATTATCTGATCATATGCCGTCCGAGCCAACAATAGCACTAAAGTCACTTGTCAACAGAGTGGTGAAAATGTGTTTTACCCTTCAGAGTCTCCTCTGCCTGTCTGGCAAGTCACCGCTGCGTTTACTTCTACCGTTCGAGCGCAGACCCTACCATTAGCTTAAAGTAGGTCACTCCAGACCAGGGGTGAGCCCGACTCAAGTTTGCATGGTCACTAGCTCCCTTTTCAGTATAGCCTGCTCCTGCTGAGCTACACTCCTCCACACTGCTCTATGTTACTGTGCTGTACTCCGTGCTGCCTTATGTAATGGCTGAGCAGTGAGCAGTGTGTGTCATAGCTGTTTCCATGGTTAGAGTGGCTGAGAGTGTATCACAACACAGCATGCCCCAACCTCGTGCACTGGGCTGGGGAGAGACATATTTTCTTTCACTGGGTATGTCCTTGCCCTCCATCTATCACCCTCTTAAAGCAAAGGACTGCAGATCACCCCTCATTCTAAATGTCACCATTTGTTTTGGAAGTGTTCACATCCTCTATGCAGCAGAGCTCCTTCTGAAATCCAAGGCCATTAGCCGTCATCAGTTTTTGGTGCAGATGATGGTGGTAATTAATAAGACATTACTTTGATCAATTATTGATCGTCTTTCATTTAGAAGCATGAAGTTCAGCCCGTGCTGGCTTGCAGGGTAAGAGGAGGAGAAGCATGAAATGTATGTCTGTTTGGAAGATTTTTTTACATCTGCAGAGGGGCAAGCAAGTCTCTGAAGTTTCTGGACTCACTAATGGCTCCAAGCTGTTTAAATGGACATAATAAAAATAAATATACCATTATTAAATTTAATCTTAGATTGCAGACAAACCGAAGATGCAATATGTAGGTTCTTATTAACAGAAACGGCAAACACTCATTTCGGATAGCACGAAACGGTTACAACATAAATCCTTACTAAGATCTTACACTCTGTTCCCCCGGTATAAAAGTGTCAAAAATGTCAGTGATTATTTTTTCTAATGTTTATTTTACAAGCTGATACGAGTAAGCATTCACTGTGGCCCTTGGTAAACACAGACACATGTTGTGATGGTGGAGCCACCGTGAGTTGGCTTTGCCTGGTTTTTCCTGTAACGAATGGGTTTTTCTTGGTACATGGCTGAGCGCGCAGTCTGGTGCTTTGGGCAAAAGTGCCGTGCTCTCATTTCAGTCTCTCTGGGGAGAGGTGCACCATCAGAGAGAAATGATTGAATCTCTTTCTCCGCTCCATTTTCACTCATTTCTCCAGGTTGAGTGGATCAACCTGTGCCCCTGGCGCAGAACTATGTGTGTGTGTGAGTGTGTGTGAGTGTGTGTGAGTGTGTGTGAGTGTGTGTGAGTGTGTGTGAGTGTGTGTGTGTGTGTGTGTGTGTGTGTTGTATGCTTATGTCCTTGTTGGCTCACACACCTCTATGGTTGGCTATCACTTAGTATAGTGGTTGTTTGTAATAAATCCATCAAGTGTTGCATATGTTAAACTGTCTTTGTTTCTGTGTGTTTGTTTTCCAGACGCTGATATGCATTGAGGATGAGTGGAGTTGGTGAAAACCCATCTGACCCTGCCAGGGCAGAGTCAAGAAAACGCAAAGAATGTCCTGCTGAACTTTTAGGACCCAGGTAAGATTTTTTCTCCTGTCCACAATGATACACTCCCCAAAAAATCCTCTTAAGGAAGGTAGTCTTGACATTTCTACTCCATCACAAGGCAGTTGTGTGCAGCTTTTGCCACTCTTTCATTAGCTGTACCAGGGACATAAAGACAATAATTCACAGTTAAACCTAGAGACAATTTAGGGTGCAACTGAGCCGACTATTGAGCCTTCGGCTTGTGGGAGGATGCGAGTATCCAGAGAAAACCCACAAAGTCAGAAGGAGAACATGCAGACTCGAAATCCAGACGCCTCCTTGCTCTGAGGCGACAGTTCTCACGACTGCCCCACCATGCGGCCCAAGGAGGGCTCAGAGACTCTTTCACCGCTTCTTACCAACTGCAAGATTGTACAACACAAAGACCAACTTCTATTACATGTACAGTAGCAACCCAGTAGTTACAAACAACAGCATTATTCTATTGTGGCAGCTAACCCTGGAGCACTGTTGAATTCTGCACTATAAATTTGCATAATTTATCTGTAGACAAGCAGCCGAGAATGTAGGTTTCCTTTATTGATGTAGTTCTGTGTTTGCACAATGAAGAGGCCTAGAGATATATTTCATGCCATATGCAGCATAATTGACCCGAACCTTATTCCTCTGCTTCCTCTCCTCCATGCCCAGGTTTACAGTAGACGTTGTGCACTGTCATTTGGCAGCTATGAAAATGAGAGGGCTCTTCACTCGTGTGTGTGAACACTCCTCTCTGGAGTAGTTTTGTAGATGGATTTTTTTTCCTTCCCCGGCTCTGTGTGCTGTCCTACTGCCTATTCATTTGTTTTATTGTGTTAGAATTGTAATTGCTACACCAACATTTACAAGCAGTCAAACCTTTTTAACCATACCTCTTTATCTTCCCTGCCGTTTTCCCTGCGTTTTCTCACCCCGGTGTTCTCTCTTTGTCTCTGCAGTCCCAAGCGAAGCAACGAGAAGCGCAACCGCGAGCACGAGAACAAATACATCGAAGAGCTCGCCGAGCTGATCTTTGCCAACTTCAACGACATCGACAACTTCAATGTCAAGCCTGACAAATGTGCAATCCTGAAGGAAACTGTGAAACAAATCAGACAAATAAAGGAGCAAGGTACAAGTGGCAACATGTCATGTTTTTTTCCCACTTCATTGCATTTAACATAAGTAGATAAAGATGATAGATCCCCAAGTACAACTGTAACAAGAATACTGAGCTGCTTTTTCTAAATAAGACACATCTATTCAACTAGAGGCTTTTCTGTTCACTTTATACAACATGCTGCGTAGTTCTATACTGAGCTAAATGAATACTCACAGCTGGATTTAACAGTGGTTTGATTTGTGGTTCCTAATCCTGCATATAATCTTCTATATCATGAATATGCGCAGGATCATAAGGCTCTGATGCAACCATTAGAGCCACAGGTGGCACTGTGTTGGCAGAAACCTCAGATTTGATGGGACAGTATAAATATTATGGTTTGGGATCTGCTCCACACCCGGTAATTGATGCTGTTATTAAAGAGCAGCACAATTGATTTAATGTTCCCCTCCACCACTTCATCATATAAGTTGCATGAACCAGAGCAGTTTAATGTTGGCAGCCGATCTTTCCCACTTTAATTCTGAGCCAGAACATCAGGCGAATGGATCAGTGTGCTTGGTTGTACTTGCCAGCCTCTCCTGTCTCCTAGTCTTCAGCATCACTTTTTCATATTGGATCTACCAGACCGAGATCATTAAAATCCCTTGTTTTCTTATTTAATTTTTTTTGCTATAAGGTAAACATCAAGGTAAATGCTAAATAAAGAATAAGATTGGACTTTGTGTACATGAAAAGCAGCTGTGTGACTGATAGACACAGAGTGCCCCCATTAAGGTGTACATGAATCAAATCAGTAGATGATGTCATGTTGTTTGTGACTCATGCGTTATGTAATGATGAGCAATGTGATGCAAAAATCACACATAAACTCCGGTTACAGTCTGTCCATTCCTCCCCCACTCTGCTGTCTTATTCCATAATCCTCTCTCTCTCTCTCTCTCTCTCTCTCTCTCTCTCTCTCTCTCTCTCTCTCTCTCTCTCTCTCTCTCTCTCTCTCTCTCTCTCTCTCTCTCCCTCTGACCCTTCCTCTTCTTATTCTGTTTAATTTTTATATGTAAATTCATGCTGTGCTCAAGTAACAACACAAAGTGCTACCAATGAGGGAAGGGCCTTTACAGTATTTTGTAAAGGCCCCCACCTAGAAAAAAAATCCTGTATATATAAAACTACTTCACCTCATCTGGCTGAGTTCAGGGATACAGTCGAACCAGGGAAGCACTAGTTGCTCATTTAGATGTCTTTATGCTCAGAGTAGATGTTATATCATTTAACCGCCGCCGTTTCTTCTTGTCATCGCACCTCATCTATCTTCTGTTTTAGTGTTATGTTCCAGGACTGTACAGGATTGTTTATAGTGTCCTTTTTTTCTGTAGGCCCGGGATTATTTCCCCCCTGACAGCATCGTTACAGTGTAAAAGATATTCCCATTTTATGGTGACATTATTTAATATATTAAATTAAACTAATTGGACTTGATAACTCTCACTGATTGGTGTCACAGCCCTGCAGAGAACTGGTCCACTATGAAAAGCTTTTAATTTATCCTGGTTTATTTCACTCTTGTCGTCTGCATGTTGCTCCTACTTGAAATGACGTGCAGTTGTATGCTTAGCACATGTTTGCCTTTCAGTCTGTTTCCATTTAGCTGCATCCTAACAGAAAATATGTTGAGTAATAATATCTTTAAAGAGCCTATAAATTAATGGTGTACCCGAGTGTTTTACAACTTCCTTTACACTCTTGTGCTCACTCTTGCCAACGCAGTAAAAGCCCAGCTCTCATTGGCTGGAGGCTGGGTCATACAATATAGCTTCTAAGCTACAGCCAGTACATTGTTTGGTATTTTATTTGAATTCATTTTACATAAATGCACTACTTGAAATATTTAAATGAGAGGGGACAAAACGAGAAATGTCTTGCCATTTACAGATAAGGTAGTTATTTATACATTTATTATACCATATACAATCCTGATAATGTAAGTGATCGATCCCTCAGCCTGTCTGTGACACAGTTCTGCAGACCGACAGAAAGCCAGTGAAGGCCGCACTGACATTGAGTGATGGGTCTGTACCCAGGGCAGCTGTGCTGGTATACTGGGCCCCGCTGGGCCTGGAGAGGTCCTGCTGATGCACACATCATTAATGCTGAAAGAGATGAATGTTGGTCGGTGCGTTGTTGCACGAGCCCAAAGAGCAGGGGCGATTTGAGTCTGCTTTCACACACACATACACACAAAGAAAGGACGTGATTTTTGTTTGCTTTTTGCGAGTGTTTTCACACCATATGGTCAGCCTGCTTCTTGGCACGGTGTGACAGTTAAATGTGTCCCCCCAGCAGCCCACTTATATTCTGCCTCTCATCATCATCTTTAAAAGTAGGGCAGCCTACACTCTGAACATAAGGCTTCTCTGCATGGTTATTAACCCACTCACTCATGTACAAATGCATAGCACCATAGTGCAGGTACGGGAACTCAAAGGATAATAAAATCTTTCACCAATTAAACCAATCAAATAACCTTTACATTTCAAGATGCGTAGCAATGGAGTCAAAGGTGCTTTATTTGTGATTTTTAACTTTTAACAAATTATTTCGAGTTTTGTTTTGCACTAGTTGGTTAATGCTACAAGGATCTGTACACCACTATACATCACAAAGCAATGATGCAGTTAAGGAATTTGAAAAAGGCAGCCCATTTGAAAAGATAGTCGGCACCTGGCTAAAGAGTAGTTATGGGAACAGTTCACCACAAAAACGCTTATTAATTTTGTCTTAATTAAAATGAGAGAAAATTCATAGTCTGTTTAAAAATAAATAAAAGGTTCTTAGTTCTGCCTTTGCTGCCTGACCATGTTTGAACAACTTGCTTCTCTATTTGGAACAAGAGTTGTTTACACGCTGTCACTGTGTTTCCATAATAGCCTTTTTTCTGTGCATGACAATGCAATCCATCCAGTGGCTGCCACCAGCTTGGCAGCTGCGTGTCCTCATACACTCATTTACAATAACCTTTCACTCTGCTGGCTGCTCTATGCACTGGTTTCAGCATTGGCAATACTTTTTTTTTATTTGTTTGCGTTGTAACCAGAATTATATTACATATATAAGAAAACATTTAACAAGTGAACTCTCCACAGTCTAACTTGGTGGGTCGATTACAGGGGAAAGTAACAATTTTTTTCTGTTTGAGAGGAAAGAACAGAATACAGTGCATTAAATTCATAAAATTAAGCTCCATGAATCAGTTCAATACATTTTGTTGTTTGTCTGTAAACCTTTGTCACTGATTTCCCCATCTACAGAAAAAGCTGCTGCAGCAAATGAGGAGGAGGTGCAGAAGGCCGATGTGTCATCAACAGGCCAAAGTTTGATTGACAAAGAAGCCTTGGGACCAATGATGCTGGAGGTGGGTACAGCGCCTTCTCTTGCTTAATCATAGTGTCATATCTGGGAAAGAAAACACTGAACACTCAAACTGAAGTGCTCCACCTCCACACTCATACTTAACACTCGCATAGGATATACACTCCTCTTTATATCGTGATTGGTATATAATGAAGAGTGCTATCCGCAGAGAACAATCACAGATGTGGCTGTAGTGGTTGTGTAGCAGTGTGAAGTGAAAGCTGCCAGCATCTTGTATCTGCCCTGGATTGGCTGTAAATCACGGAGCGGAGCAATGGCCTCGTTGTCCCACGGAGGGCCACTGAAGTGCTTACGTATAATAGGAAGAAAGCAACAGCCTGGCGAATGAATCAGTCCATTGAGCCTGTCCCCTCACTCACTTCCTCCCTCCCTTTCTCTCTCTCTCTTACTTTTTCAGTTCTTTTTTTCTCCCTCCCTTCCTCCTTAACGTCGCATCTAGATCTGTCCTGTCATGGAATATTTATAGCTCTCCTGGTCCAGCGTCACTGAATCGACATGCTAACTTGTGGCTAAATATAGCCCACTGCAGCCTGCATGCTCTCCCATCTGTCAGCAGCCCCAAAACACAGTGATCGGCCATTCACACCCGGCTCTGATCAAGCCATGCCCCCCCCAACCTCTCCGCCAGCACAGGCTCATTACTTGATGCTCTGAGGAGAATGGCTGTCTGGTGGAAATGCACCCTTGTGCCCGTGACCCTCCTCAAGGCTCTCGGCTGCCCACCGACACAGGCACAGAGAGACACACATGGCTGTGAAAAACATTAGTTAGCTGTTGTTATAAACTTCTGGGAGCAAGTCTTGTTCTGTCTCATGACTGTTGTGACACACAGTTTGCATTCCTGTGACACTGCCGCATATGGTGTTGTGGTTTGATGACATCATTAAAGGGCTGAGATTGTTTTGAATTTTTAAAGCTACAATACCGGAATTTAAGCAGCCATTATATAATTATATAATTTTAAAAAAATCTGGAAATTTAATTCAAACCCTTTGTTAAATTTAACAAAAGAATCAAAAGTTGCAAGAACTTTTGCCCAAAACTATACTCAAAATTTGCAAATTTGTGTTGTAAATCAAT
Organism: Pleuronectes platessa; assembly: GCF_947347685.1. NCBI lineage: Eukaryota > Metazoa > Chordata > Actinopteri > Pleuronectiformes > Pleuronectidae > Pleuronectes > Pleuronectes platessa. The sequence goes on along the minus strand of NC_070645.1, from coordinate 9,004,685 downwards.
GAATATCTGATTTTAAAACAAGCATGTTGGCCAACTAGACCTTCAGTGCCAGATTCTGGTACCTGCCAGTTTTTTTTATAGTCTGTGCTTCTCACAAATTTAGGTCAGTACTAAAGAAGTTTCATGCTTCTATTCTTGGGCCCTGCTAGAGACCACTTTGACTTGTTTTCAGTAAGATAGCAAAGTTTTGTCATGCTGCAGATATATCATGTTTCACACAAATGTATGTGAGGAGGAGAGGAGAGGAGACCCCGACTGTCCTCTCCACAACAATTCCCTATCTGCTGTGTTTTGCACTAGGAAAAGGAGAAATATAGGGTCATTTATCAAAACAACGCGCTCGGTGCAAAAGGGAACAGGTGCACATAGATTGTGGCGGCTCATAGTATATTTATTTAGAGTGTGTTCATTTATAAAGGCTTTAGTCATCTCTACAGTGCATATTTAAACAGGGCATTGTAAATTAAGTTACAGGCTAGCAGCATTATGCAAGAGTGTCTGGAAGAAAGCAAGAGTTGGCACTAGAGAATGTTTGCTCTGTTTCTTTTTGCCCTACTTGTCCAGCACACAGCCTTTTCTCATACAGCATGGACTTGCCCAACCATGTTGCAAGTTGCTACCCTTTCTATCATGCAGCCTGAGACAAGATCCTTTTTTAAAGTCTATTTTAAGCTCAGACTGTGTTCATGCAGGCTTGGGAAATACGTGACTGTCCCCCTTGAGATCATATGTAATCTGTTACGTTTGAGACTGCTTCACCCTAAAATTACCTTGTTGGTTAATTTCCATGTGTTATGCAGTGTAGGTATAAGAACAGGTCGTTGATTATCAGACAGGGTTCTGTATCAGGGGAAGGGAGATAAACAAACCTCAGTCAACAAGCCTTACAGCATGTAAATATATTAAACTTTGCATATTGTTTGTTATAAATACCTAATGTGTGGGAGTGTGAGTGTGTGAGTGTGTGAGTGTGTGAGTGTGTGAGTGTGTGTGTGTGTGTGTAATGGTTATCTATGCAGAGGTGAAGGGCAGACACCATGGCAGGAGTCTCTCATCTCTTATCTTGACACCAGCTTTTACAGCTTAACAACCATCAGGATTCCTCTTTAAATGCTCCTGGTGATTTGATGGCCTAATTGACACGATCCTGTTTTGTAATTGTTGACCTGGGGCTGTATTATTTCAATTAAGTGCTCCTCCTCCTCCACATCCTCCAACCTCTGCAGGCTCATGCTTTTATCCTGCGTTCTTTCAGCCACACTGATGTCGAGCATCTGCAGGGTTGGATGGATGTAACCGGCACACTGAGAACTAATCACCTCTTTTCAGACACTATGCAGATGAGAAGCTTGAGTAGTTTTGTCCTATTTTTTGTGTATAATTTGCTAATGTTGAGAAAAGCAGACATACACAAAGAATAATACTCTGTCGAGCTCACAGCTTACTTTGCTTCTGTAGAAAGCCTTTAAAATCCTGCTCATAAACGAAATTTGGATTCTGCTGTTGAATGTGAGAGTTTCAGACCAGCACAGTAAAATGACCCTAATAATCTATAAGTAGGGAAAAGCACATAAGGGTAGGTAGGCTTTTAATAACCTACTCCGCTGCAGTATTATTTGTATTAGCAGTGGAAAGTAAATGTGCTCAAACATTTTTTAATGTCTTCTTCCTGCTTCCACTTCGCTGTCGGACAATTATCCTGTATCAGTGTGAAAAAAAGGGATAAATAAACGCTCTGAACTCTCTCCCCTCTCAGGCCCTGGACGGCTTCTTCTTCGTGGTGAACATGGAGGGCAACATCGTGTTCGTGTCGGAGAACGTGACCCAGTACCTGCGCTACAACCAGGAGGAGCTGATGAATACCAGCGTCTACAGCGTGCTGCACGTCGGTGATCATGCCGAGTTCATCAAGAACCTGCTGCCCAAATCCCTCGGTGAGCCTCAAGCTTATTTCCCCTGCCAGCTCTTGGCTTTGCTCTCTTGCTTTTTTCCTACCTGTCAGTGTTGGTCTCGCCGCGTCACTTGTGTTCCGTACATCTCTCTCCTGCCTGACATCGCATGAGTGTCCTCTGTGTTGCATCCCTTCCACCTCTCCTCTCATTTACACACTGGCCGCATCTCTAGTGCTTTTCACACAGTGTTCTTTCTCTGTATCCTAACACCATCATGTCTCTTCATCACCCTGTTCAGACAGGTATGGTGTAGGAGGCTGTTTGATAGTGGTGTTTAATTAAAACACTTAAATGTTCCCGGTTAGAGCTGCTGCAGTGAGGATGTGGGAAACCCGGCTAATAGAAAGCGTTATATAAGCTTTATATGCAAGGATGTAACTGTACATAATACATATAGGTTCTTCATTTTCTCTTTTGCTGATGCTCAGCCCAGACATTTGCTCTTCCTCTTCTCTTCTTCCTCCCTCTCTTTTCACCTAATTAACTTCCTTTTTTGGCTTCTCTCCCCTGTCAGCAGTATCGCTCCCTATATTCTCATCTCGTGCCCTTCCTTCCCCCTTCTCTTAATGTTGTGTGTTATTTTTCTTTCTCTTTCTACTACACACCCTCACCAAGTTCCCATTTTTATGTTTCACTTTCCCATTACCTAGCCTTACCGCCATAGGAACCATTGTCTTCATTCTAGCATTACTCATTTTCGGAAAACAGGCCATTTATTTTTGTTTGGCAGATGTTTACCTTTTTTCTTCCTGTCTTTTAGTTTTGCCCTTTTCCTCTCCATTTTCTTCTTTCTTGCCTTCTATACCCACATCCATTTAATATCACACATCTACATTGCCTCCCCTCAAGAGGTGATGGTAATGTATGTCAGGGCGCCCCATTAGGAGCTCTTTTTAAGTCCTTCCTGCGATTCCTCTCCTGGTGCTTCAGTTTGAGGTCTGAGTGCCCAGCCATCTGGGTGGCAAAGCTGCACAGAGAAGAGTACCCTGGAAATGATCAGTGGGCTGTGTCCCAGATACTGGGAGATTATCAATGCACTGAAGGAGATCACAAACCAGATGGAGTGTGATGGGAGTTTGCTGGAGTGAAATTCGTTGTGTGTGTGACTGTATCAGTCTCTTATTAGTTTCTTAGTGCATGTGTGTGCATATCTGCCTACACATGTTTGTACATGCATGTTTGCTCACACCTGTTAAAGTGTTGGAAAGAAGAAGGAAGATTGGTGCTTTAAGCGACATGCATATGGAAGCCTGGCAAGGCTGTTGATAGATGACACAGGGCTCCGGGTTCTAACTGCTCATTATGACTGATCTCCATCCATTAACTGCTCTCTCCATCTTACACTCTTTCCACCTTCATTCATTCTATCTTGCCGTCATTATGTGTTGAACTCGCAGTGTCGTAGCCTCTCTTGGCCAGCTCATCGCAGCTCCTGATTTTCTCTTTTGTTGTTCAGTTTTGGCTGCAGGAAAATATGTCAAATAAAATCCCTGAGAAAGCCTCACTGAAAAGCTCTCTGTCCCCTTCTTGCTCCCTTCCAGTGAATGGCGTCCCGTGGTCCAGCGACGGTCCGAGGAGGAACAGTCACACGTTCAACTGCCGAATGCTGGTCAACCCCCTCAGCGAGAGCCAGGACGAGGCGCACGAGCCTCAACAGCAGAAATACGAGACCATGCAGTGTTTTGCCGTTTCGGAGCCCAAGTCCATCAAGGAGGAAGGAGATGGTACGAAAGGAGAGAGTTAAAAAAATGTCTGAGCATAATCTCAGAACTCGCAAATTGAACGAGTCAAATCAATTATCCAGAAATACAAGAATAATCTTTGAACACTGAGAATATAATAAACAGGAAAAATAAAGTAGTCTCGAAGCTAAAGACCAATGGCAAATTCCGAGGACAAATTCAAAAGCGTCTCTACCTCATGTAACATCCGACTGATTGTGTGTCTTCGCTGTACAGTGGAACGAAATAATACTTCAGGATGATGTCAATTTAGCTTTATGAATGGAATTGTATGCGGGCAACTGATGAATAGCCGTGCTGATGCTAGTCAGCTTATACCCATGAAAAGTTAAGTGACACAAGAGAGAGAAGAGAGGCCGGGCAGCTGTCATTAAAGCCCATCTATAATTAATTTACATTCCTCACAAATCAGAGCTTATGAGGCAAGGATGGGCTTTAATCGTGTCTGTTGCATCAGGAGACCGGACTTCTGATAACCTTCAAATAGGACAACCGCTTCATTGAGCAGAAGAATATGGAAGTAGAGAAGGAAAGAAGCTGCTCTTAAGTGTTAACATCTGCGCTTCTTTCCTAGGAAGTGGTATGTTGTCTCTGATCTCTGCCAATGTTCTGGCTACATTCACAGAACTACGCTTCCATTTGAAAAAGCATCAGCCCTGGTACTGATGAGCCTGGCGTCCACACTACTCCAGAGTTTGAGATCCACTAAAACTGACAAGTTCAAACAAGCAAAGCTAAATATTCAACATCTTAACTAACTAAATCGTTTTTGTTCTTGGGCTTTGATGACTCCAGAACTCCCCTTGGCCAAACTATAACTCGTTTGTTTATTAAAACAATAAGCCACCTTTGTGCACCAGCAGCTTGACAGCCATACTTTGGCAAATAGATAAACTCGGAATCAAGCCAGAGGGGGGTGGGTGTGTGGTAGTAGTTGTGGTTGCAGGAATTTGTCCAGCTATAGACAGAGAAGGAAGGAAGGAAAGCAAGTAAGAGAATTCTTAGACCTATCAGGGACCACCCAAGATGCAGTGTTTACAAGTTGAAATGAGGTGTGTGTGTGTGTCACTGCTAGTCCTGGCAGGCATTTCTTAGCCAGAAACATGTGTGGTATTGTGGGTATTGCTGGCACAGGGAAGTTAGACGGTGGACTTTTTGGGGTGACCCCAGCTCTGGACTTAGTGTTGTCATCCTTGCGCCTGTTAGAGGCGACTGTCGTGATTGAGCGATGGCAATCTTTAATGTTGGGCCATGGGAGGTGTCATCAGTGTGAGATGGCACTGTAGGTGAGACCAGCCGGAGATACGTGCACACTCATACACACACATGCATTCGCACACAGACGCGCACCTTCAAAGGTCACACTTCATCATTTCCCTTGCCAGCAATGGCTGCTCCTCCTCATGAAAGGAATGGGACTCTGATCCCCATGCTCATTAATAACTGTATTAATTATGCTGCCTGGAAATAACATGCATTTCATTTTCTTTCCCTCCCTCTCTCTATCATTTACATCCCTATCCTCCCCTCTCCCATCCCCCTTCATCTCTAATGTCTCTGTCCTGTCCTCTTTGTTACATCCTCTACATCATCTTTTTTTTTCTTTGCTACGCACAATTCTTCTCTCCTCTCCTCTCTATCCCCTCTCTTCCCCTCTTGTGAATTCAGACTTCCAGTCGTGCCTGATCTGTGTGGCTCGCAGGGTGCCCATGAAGGAAAGACCTGTGCATCCCACGCCTGAGAGCTTCACCACGCGCCAGGACCTGCAAGGTACACACTCCAGTCACCCATCCAGAAGCTACTAAACTATTATAAACAAAACTCAGCAAACCATTTTTTTCTTAAGGGATGGGAGGCTACCAAAACTAGCACTAAGTGAGGAGCAAAAATAAAACGTTTATGAAAAATAATATAGTGCTTCACATGAGGCAACACCCCGACAACCTCATCCCATGTCACCAGCCCATAAATCACCTCCCACTACACAGTTAAGCTATTTGAAGATTATTACATCTTTGGTAAAGTTCTTTATCATCGAGTGTGTGAGTTGAACAGCTCTGTCTGCACTGTGGGAGGTAAAATACCTGTCTGAACGACGGCACAGAGATGCAGACAGTTGTCTGTGTTTGACCTGGTATTTGATGTGATCAGAATATCTGTGTGTGGCATGTGTACACACATACACAACATCCATTACACACATAATAATTTGTCACTGTAGTTTCACAACCATACATCAGTAAGTATGAATGTTTGGCTTCGTGTCTGTTAGAGCAGTTCTAGATATTTTTTTTTTTTGTCTTATTCAAGATTTAGAGTTACGATTTTTCTCCCATGGTTATTAAAATGTCATCTACAATCTTCCTCTGCCTGAGGGAGCTTGCTGAATGTAGTGTACAGTTGTAAAAAGCTATTGCTTTGATATTCTGTGTGACAAGTATTTCAGCAGTCTGCTTGTTATCCCATAAAATGCATCACTGCCTCCATTTAAATTTCAATCTGGTGAGGGGCAACTTTTACACTGCTACTAGTGTGTGGTGTGTTGATGTGCTTGTCTGTACACGGGCAACAAGGTTGCATATGTTGATTTCTGAAGACAGTTGATGCCTTGACAACCCTGGGGATTTTTTTAATTTATCCTTTAAACTATTGTTTTATGGATCTAGATGTTAGCTAAATGTCACACTTAATGTGTAGTTTTCTCATGTTTATTCTCATGTATTATTATTTTTTTTTTCTTCTCTTATCATACGTCACCAGGTCAACCCCACAGCAGACATTTCTAGCTGAAGCTTTTGAAAAACTCTTCTTAACTTCTGGTCAACAAGCTGCTCTGCATGTTTGTTTGACAGAGACTTTAAATCCCCATCAGCTCAGTTGGTGTGTCCATGTGTGACTAAGGCCTTCCTAATCCGGTCCTCTGTGTTTAGGTAAGATTACGTCCCTGGACACCAGTCTGCTGCGGGCGTCCATGAAACCAGGCTGGGAAGATCTGGTGAGGCGCTGCATCCAGAGGTTCCACCTACAGAATGATGGAGAGATGTCTTTTGCCAAGAGACATCAGCAGGAAGGTAAAGTGTAAACTGCTAAGGATAATACTGTTCAATCCTCAGCTCTTGTTAGTTACTCCTTTCAGTCTGGCATTGTCCAGCTACTGCACAAGCATATAATGTTTAATTTATAAGTTGTGTTAATATTTCTTGTTGTCATCTACTGATGTATGTGCACATGTGTCCTCAGTGCTCCGACATGGCCAAGCGTTCAGCCCCATCTACCGGTTTTCCCTCTCGGACGGAACCATCGTGTCAGCCCACACCAAGAGCAAACTTGTGCGCTCGGCCGCCACCAACGAACCCCAGCTTTACATGTCCCTGCACATTTTACAGAGGTATGTCTCAGTAATCTACAGCTGTGTCAGAACCAGAAAGACAAATCTGCAGCTTGAACTTTCTTTTACATGTTTTAGCCTGTTAATAGCCTGCAGCATAACCATGCTGATGGCTCCTTGTGTTCTGCGTGGATGAGATAATATCTAGAAAGTTCATGCTTCCCAATGGTCTTCGTCTTGTGGGGATAATGTCGCAGTGAAATCAGAAAAATATAATTTATTTGTCTACCTTTGTCCCTGTCGAATATGCAGATAGTTTGTGGTTGTATTTAACTACTGCTAGTAAATAAAAAAAAAACAGTCTTCAGTTGTTGTGCTAAAACAAGAGTAAAATCCTGTTTGAAAAAGCTACAGCAATCTCTCCAAGACAAACACCAAGACCCTGCAAAATTCTCTATTTTAGCCTCTTCAGTTGTGTCAAATTCTGCTCAAATTTGAATTCATCAGCTGAATCATCTGTGTGTTTTTCCACATCTAGGGAGCAGACAGTATGTGGAATGGGCCAGGATATGGGTCCTGGCAGTCAGGCCACAGGGATGGCTCCAAAACCGATGAACTCCTCTACTCCCTCCATGACTCCTCCAACCCCAGGCAGTTTGCCAGGTTCGGGGCCTCAGGGCCAAGACATTACCTTTAGCAGCAACAGCACGCCTTTTTCACCCCCAGGGCCCGCTGGACCCAGAGAACCAGCAGCCATGGGCCATATGCAGGGCTACCGTTTTGGCTGCCCCCCACCACACAACCACACTGGTGGCATGCAGCCACCACAGCAGAGCCCAAACTGGAGAATGAACAGCCCCTCTCGCGCTAGCCCAAGCCCAGCCGGAGGGCCACATCCGCCTCAACAGAACTCAATGCTGTCACCCAGGCACCGAGGTAGTCCCGGGGGGGCGGGCAGCCCTCGTGTAGCAGGAGGCCTGCACTCACCATCCCCAGTCGGGATGTGTGGCGGAGGACCTGGATCAGCAGCCGGTAGTAGCACCACTAGTGCCCATGCTAACAGCTACACTAGCAGTTCTCTTTCAGCTCTGCAGGCCCTAAGTGAGTGTCATGGTGTAGGACACGGGCACGGGCCCCCTCACACACACACACTGGGGTCTCCAGACCGGAAGATGGGCTCCCCAGCAGGGGTCACACAGGGATCCGGGGTAAACTCTCATTTGATGTCAAAAATGGGAGGAGGCTGTGGAGCTGCAGGTGGCACAGGAGACTCATTTGTTCCTCACACAGAAGTGGGTCAGGGCCACACACAGGGTCAGACAGAGGGCAACCTAGGTGAGGCCAAGGAGGAGAGGGAAGGGGCGCCTGAGTGCCATGACGCTCACAACCGTCTTCATGACAACAAGGGCCACACCAAACTACTACAACTTCTCACCACCAAGCCAGAGCCTCTAGAGACACCCCTGTCCCCTGGCGCAGGAGGTGAGGGCAAAGACCAGGCTGGGACCGGGGTCAGAGGTGGCCCCACGGGAGGAAACACTCATGCCACATCCCTCAAAGAAAAACACAAAATCCTCCACCAGCTGCTGCAGAACAGTACGTCTCCTGTA